>NW_012267341.1:2273822-2333547 GCF_000151885.1 Dipodomys ordii
CGGGGTCTCGTGGCCCCGCCCCGATCGCGTCTGGCCCCGCCCCCTGGAGCTCTCCGAGGTGCTGAAGCCCCCTCCCCCGCCCTAAACCCAACCCAGACTCTGCCCCCGCCCCGCAAAGATCCCCGGTGGTGGGCTTGGCCTCAGGGGGGCGCTTAGCGTCCAACATCAGGTAACTCTGGGGACCCCGCCCTCCCCCCACGGGAGACACAAAGAAGGTGGGTGGGAAAGGAGGGTGGGGAGGAGAGGTGAGAGCAGACAGGTGAAGTGGACAGGCAGTGGCCCGTGCCAGTGACCTCACAGCTCCAAGCCCTGCTCCCCAGCTGCGAAATGGGGGCAACCATGAGCCCAAGGTGGTGGTGGGGACGGAATTTAATAGAAACACACAACGTGATCTAGAGCTGGGTACCACCAGCTTCCAGATCCCCGCCTGCCTCATTCCCGTTCCCTTTGAGGGCTGCTATCCCAAACCCAGTGCTCTCTCAAGACTGGTCCCCCTTTACCCTCAGCCAGCTACTCATGGCTGAGCCCTGCCCTTGGCTTCCCAACCCTTGGCGCCTCCTTCCCCCAGTGTTGTCCCTCAAATGCATGTTCTGCGGGGCGGGCACCCCTCTTACACCCAGACACACCCCAGGGTGGCTTCTTGCATTTAAGACCTGTTACCTTGCCTCCCGTCCTCTGGGTGACTTCCTGGGATTTGTTTGGTTGCTTCTGTTCCCTCCATCCCTGCTGCTGTCATTTCCTCCTGGTCTCTCCTTTAAGGCCCTCTGCCCCAGGTCAGGTTCTCACCAGCCAAACCTCACTGCTTCTCTGGCCTCCTGAATCACATAGTTCCTACCTTCCATGGGACAAGGCAGGACAGGGAGACAAAGCAAAGGAGTCCAGCTTGCAAATCTCAACTGCCAGCTGGCCACACTGGCCCTTTCCCTCCATGTGGTAAACCACAGGGACCTGCCCTGGAATAAGCAATCCCCTGCTCCAGCCCCGAGAACACCCCAGAACCTAAGGTGGTGGCACTCTCTTCTCCCTGCCATTAGGGCCCAAAGGGGTGGTGTGGCACTTTACTTTCTATTTTGGCTCAAGCGGCTCACACTAGGCCCTCCCAGGAACCATCTGCTACTGTGGTGCCTGCCTTTTCCTCCCAAGAAAGCAGTCGTGCCTAATTAACATGGCTAATGAGAATGGCTGCTTGTGTCAGCTCAGAAGCACTCTTAGGAGTCAGGTGTACATTTCTGTGTAAGACAGCTCCTTCTTCCAGAACCTTATGCTCCCAGGTTCAACCAAAACCACACAAAATGCCTTAAGAAGGGGGCGGGGGGGGGCACCAGCTCAACTCTTGGTGGGAAGGAGGTCAGCACACACTTCAAAGTAGATCCAAGGAGGAGCTGGGTCTAGCCCCTCCTCTTCCTCTCTCTGTGCAGGGCTGATTGGGGAATTTTGAATGTCTTTGGCTTTGCCTGGTCCCTTTCCCGGCAGGACAGCCATGCACATGGAACTCTGGCCAGATAGCCTAAGACAAAGCCAGCACTCAGGCCTCAGGTGTGGCTGTGGCAGATTTCAACCTGCCCCTCACCGCACTGCTGCATGCAGTGGCTACATAGGGTGAAGGGTGGGTTGAAGGCCCAGCCACAGAGCAGCGCTCAGAAACCTGGTCCAGCCCAGTGTGTTCTGCACTGTTCTCCCAACTGACCCCAGCTCTGGACCTGCCACTGGGAGCTGGCCTTAAGTCTGTCTCCAAGGAGGAAGAGGCTTCCAGCCCCAGCAGAAGCAAGGTGGTCTGGCCAGAAACATCCCTCAGGCCCTGGTCCCCAGATCCTCATGAGACTGACAACACAGCTTAACTTAGACAGGATCAGACGTTTATAAACAAATGAATATTCACAAACTGTGGGAGAAACACTTTCGCAGCAAGAGAAGAAAAAAAACCCTATAAAGTGCATTTTTTTCTGCGACCATCTCTTCCCCATGCTGGCCCTTGGAGCAGGATTCGGGGTACTGTCTGTCCTGTGGCAGCTCCAGAGCCACTTGGGCTAGAAGGGAGGCATGAAGCTGCTGGAGCCCCTGGCCCCTGCACACTGTGCCCCATAGCTTTGGGACAGGACTGCTTTGTTCCACTGGAAGCCATCCTGGAAACAGGCCAGCACTCCAGCAATAGTGGAGGGTGGGGTGGCCTTGCCAACTTGCTTGTCAGGGAAGAGTGTCATCATTGAACAGGCAGGAAAGTCATCCCAGGGGGTGAAGGCACTTCTCAGTAAGAACTGAATGTGGCCCTCAGCCCTGACCCTCAACAGGCTGACCCTTCATGTGCAGTCCTCTCCCCCTGGCAAGACCCCCCCACTCCTCCCTGGCGGGAGCTGAGGGCAGAGGGAAGACCCTACCACAATGCTCTGAACCCACCCCATCACCTGTGTTTGTTTCCCCACATGGCCCTGGGACATACTAGGTGAGATGACAAACACAACAGTTGGACTCTAAAAGCAGGTCTCTGCTGAAAAAACCTGGGGACATCTCAGGAAGAACCCTGACAATATGCTGGACAGCTGCAGGGGACAGAAGCCTGGCCCCTGGTCCTGGCTGAGGCCAGAGGACAAAGAGGGCCAGGGGGTGAACAGCTCTGAGGCTAGGAAAGGTCACAGGGGAGGTAGAGAGGAAAAGGCCCAGAGGCCAGCTTAATGTTATACATGAGAACAATCTAAACAGGAATTAGCCTTTGAGCTTTATGGGTAGACGTAGACACACACACACACACACACACACGGACACACACACGCACACACGCGCACACACACACGCGCACACACACACACACACACACACACAGAGTGGCTCAAGTGCAGGCCACGGGGGTGGAAGGAAGACTTGCTCTGGTTGACCACAGTCCTTTCTTTTCAGGATTGCTTTCTCCATATGGGCCTGTGGACGTGGGAGGGAGAGGCGGGAGGACAGGCCCTCCTGGAATACAAGGCTCCGCTTCTCTGACCAGACCTCCCACTGCTGCTTCGGGAGGGAGGGTGTGCTGGATATATTCTCTTCTTCTGCCAACTGCCCCTAGCAGTGCCCACCCCTCTGCCTGAGACCTTGGCTACTGGATAGCTGACATAGCAGCTTGGGTGCTGAGAAGTAAAGGGCAGGCCATGGAACCTTATAGAACAGCTGGTGCCAGCTGTCTATGTTGGGGCACTGTGGTGCCTTGGAGTGTGGCCAGAGGAGTCAGAGGGGCATAAGCCATCAGGATCTGGTCTACTCCAGGCAGAGGTACCCACTCTGACCCTGCCCTTTGCAGCTCCTGGCTAGATGGAGACTACCTCAAAGCTTCTGGGGAAGGAACAGTGAGAGCTGAGATTCTGCTTCTCTCCCTAGGTTCAAAGCCTGAAAAGGTGGGTGTGCTGTCTTGGGTGTCTCTGTAGTGCTGGCACACTCATGACAGGTACCTGGGTACACGCTGTATGATGGAGGAACCTTCCCAGCTCTGTCTACAGCCTCGTGCTTATCACAAATGCCCACGGAAGAGTCTGTGGCACCAGGGGCAGGGATTTAGAGTAAGATGACAGGGATTGTGGTTAAGTCTGGACAAATCTGCCTACTCCAGCAAACCAGCTTCCCAGGGTCAGAAAATGGGGACTCAGTGGATGCCTCTAGAATCCCACACTTTGGACAGAGCCCAAATCTAGTCCTCTGACTCCTCAGAGGGATGTGAGGATGGGAGCAGATGCCAGAATCCCAGCTAAGGTGGTACTGCAATGTCCTATTAGGACAAGGGGGCTCTCAGGGCAGGTCTAGGCTGAAGATTAGCGCCATGACTTCTGGGCTCAAGTCTGTAGGCTAGGAAGAAGTGCCCACTGGGAGGTGTGCTCCAGGTACTCCTCCCACCGAGGCAGCACTCAGGATCATGAGAGTGTAAACAGATGCATGCACACGCACACAGCACACCACTCCTTCCTCTGCACACACGCACACACACACTTGCTCTCTCTTGGTCGGCAATCGGCTTCTCTGTAGGTTGCACTCTGTGGCTGTGGTGGCTGCTTGGGCACCCAGTCTTTGCTCATGGAGCTAGGACTCTGCAGCTGGAAGAGAAAAACAAGTGCAAAGGAGCATTCAGGAGGATGTTCAGTTGCCCGGAGACATGAGCACCTCTGCTGCTTCCCTGGGGACACTCAGAATGGGAGCTGGGGAGGCTCATCCTGTACTGCCCAGACCACAGTTCTTGAGAACAGGTAGTTGCATCTATGTAGTGTGAGCACAAGATGAGCACCCTGCGGACAAATCACCAGGGCCAAGTGCAGCAGAGAGGACAATGCTATATAACAATCACTTAAAGCCTTGGGTGACACTTGCTCACATATGATGGGAGCACATCAGCTGCTTCTGGAGATGGAGAATCAACAGAAGCTACACATGAGTGAGTCTAGATTTAGCAGGTGAGCAATTATCCCTCCCTCCCTCCCTCCCTCCCTTCCTCCCTGCCTTCCTTCTTTCCTTTGTTATGGAGCTTCAACTCAGGGCCTGGCTGCTGTCCCTGAGCCTCTCTGTGTTCAAGGCTAACACTTTACTACTTGAGCCACAGCTCCACTTCCAGTTTTATTGGTTAATTGGACATAAGAGTCTCATGGGGACTTTTCTCCCTGGTCTGGCTTCGAACCATGATCCTCAGATCTTAGCCTCGAATAGCCAGGATTGCAGGTTTGAACCACTGGTGCCCAGTGGTAAGCAAATTTCTATGTACAGATTAAAAAAACAAACAAACCTATCACAGAGCTAGAAGATTGGGGGAGGGGACAGAAAGGTGAGCAGACACCAGCATGACTCATTTTAAATGTGTATTAAGATCCTGAATCTGGGGCAAGAGAAGAAACGGCCTCATCGGTGAGAATAGGTTTTGAGACTGTCTTGCCTGTGTAAGGAGGTTTCTTATGCCTGAGCCTGCAGAGACTCTAAGTCTCTACAGCCAGAATGCTGGCAAGGTGGGGCATGCAACACTCACAGACTCACTTGGCCTGCTGTGGGTCAGTGTTCCACAATGGTGCTCTGGCTGACTCATGTCCCCATTCATATATGCAAGACTTAGTCCCAGTACTTTAGAATACGAAAATATGAGGGTGAGGGGCTGGGAAGGTGGCTCAGTGGTAGAGCACTTGCCTTGCATGCCTGAGGCCCTGGGTTCGATTCCTCAGCACCATATAAGCCAAAAGAAAAAAGCTGGAAGTGCTCTGTGGCTCAAGTGGTAGAGCGCTAGCCTTGAGCTGAAGAGCTGTGGGACAGCGCCCAGGTCCAGAGTTCAGGCCCCACGACAGGATCTCCCCCCCAAAAAAAAAAGAAAAAGAAAAAATGAGGGTAACCCCTAAACCAGAACAAAGAGGAGATATAGACCCAGACTATGTAAAGACACAGGGAGAAGGCATCTATCTACAAGCCAAATGGAGACCCCATGAGCTGTACCGTTGTGTCTGTGGAAGCTGCCAGTCTGAGGTACTTTGTTAAGGCAGCTGTTACAAACCAATGCAGTTTGCAGTCCATTAACCCTGAAGATATGGCCCCATTTTCAGGTGAGAAGAGAAGTGACTTTAGCAAGACAAACACACTCACTTATAAGTGGCAGAGCCAAGACAGGGATCCCAGGTCTTTACAATTCCAAAACCTGTGTTGCTATGGCTTCTGTAAATTAGTAAATTCTGTAAATTATATGCAGCATTCCTCACTAAGACTTTTAGAGAATGTAGAAAGAAGAAACAACACAGTGGCATAAAGACTAATACCTAAGCAACAGAAATGGACGTTAAAATGTTACAACAAAAGGACAAATGCTCTTAGAAGTCTCGCAAGCATGGCATCAGGCACCAGTGGCTCATGCCTATAATCCTAGCTACTCAGGAGGCTGAGATCTGAGGATCTTGGTTCAAAGCTAGCCTGGGCAGGAAAGTCTGTGAGACTCTTATTGCTACCGGAAAGCCAGAAGTGGTGCTGTGACTCAAAAGTTGTACAGTGTTAGCCTTGAGTAAGAAAATTCAGGGGTAGTTCCCAGGCCCTGAGTTCAAGCCCCAGGACTGGTGCGTGTGCATGTGCTCACACATACACAGAGGCATGGGAACCATGTCTCCTACATCAGTCTTCCAGCACATGCTAAATCTGAAGCAGACTGTATGTGGATGATAATTTTCTTAGGGGCTGGGTGAGATGGACAGCCAAAGTAAGAGTGAGAACCTATGGGTCAGTTCTGAATGCCTCATTCCTACTTTCAACCATTTCCCCTTTTAGCAAGTCCTGTAATAGCCATATTTTCACTACAAATAAACACACTTGTTAGTGTGCTGAAGCACACAGACAGTGAGTATGTGTTCTACAGAGAGCTGGCCCAGTGAAGCCACAGGCAAGTACTCTCTGAGATACAGTAATTTCCTATTGGAGCATATGCCACTATGGGTCCTCCAGCTCTAGTTGTCTCCATCTTCAGAACTTAGAGGAGACAAAAGCTGCTTGTAGATTATTCCCTAGAACAAGAGGTTGTTCTCAAATCTTCAGAAGTGTTAAGGACAGGTGGAAAGAACAGTTTGTGAAGACTCTACAGTTATTGGCATGGAGGTATGGGCATGGAATACATATGTATATATATACATACATACATACATACATACCTCTATACATATATATTCCCTGGGACTCCAACTTAGGGTGGATGTCCCTTAGCTTCTGTTCTCAAGGCTGGTGTTCTACCACTTGAGCCAAACCTCCACTTTCAGCTTTCTGCTCACTAATTAGAGGTAAGAAACTTTCCTGCCTGGGCTGGCTTCCTGTGTAGCTAGGATTATAGGTGTAAGCCACTGGCCCCTGGCTTATGAGTACGTACAAATTGTAATAGTATATTATGGGGTACCATGTATTCATGTATATGTGGCATATGTATATGCTGTATGTTGCTTATCCCTTCTTCTAGGTTTTTGAAATACATAGTACATAAGTGTCTACAGGCCAACCAGAACCTTTTATCTCTATCTACTTACAACTTAGTCCTGTTGGTCAATTGCTCCCTGTCCACCCACACCCTCCAATTCTTCCCTTTTCTTAACATTCCCCATGTGAGTGAGATCATGGGCATTTTGTCTTTCTAGGCCTGGCTTATTTCACTTAACAGGATGCTTTCCAGTTCCATCCCTGTGGTTGCAAATTGTAAGACTGCATTCTCTTTTACTGCTGAATGGCACACCATTGTGGACATGTGCATGTTCTGGGGGAGAGGCTCCCCCTTCCATTGGCCTCTCGAAAGGGCTTGGAACCAATGTCTCAACGGCGAGGCGGGAGCTAAGGAGCAGCCAGGTGGATGCTCTGTTACCTTGGGCAGGCTCTGGACTGCAAGTGCTGTGGACTGACCTCAGACAAGCCCTAGTCACTCACATCTCACTCACTGCTCAAAGCCACTATCAGAGAACACAGAGGTTTAGAAGAAAGCAAGTCAACGGTGTTTCTTTTTTCAAGCTAGGGCAGGTGTCTGCAGAAAAAGGGGTGAGGGAAATCAAAGGAGCCTTGCAGGACAGTGATGAAGTAGCACTACAGGCTAAGGAAGGCAGCCAGGGGTATGACATGGAGGGGAAATCAACTCATAAAATGGGCACTGAAAAGCCAGCCTCTGGTGGTCCTTCTATCTCCACCTGTCATGAAAAGCGGCAGCTAAAATGGCAAGGAAGCTAATGACTGCCTACTCTGCCCCCAGTGTTAGGACAGTACCTTTGCCCTCACAGCCTTTCCCATTCCTCAGATGTTACCAAGAGGCAACAACTGGCCATGCCCTTCTCAGGCCCCCAGCCTGAGGGGTGTGTGCTAGCATGCACACATGAGCTTGCGCAAGTAGGATCTATAAAAGTGGGAGTCATGGGAGGACTGCAAGAGGCTCTGAAGGCTGTATCTGGCCCTCAGGGCTTCCCCTCCCCCACCACGTAAGAGTATGAGAAAGGCAGTGGGCCAGCGAGTGGCTTCCAAACCAGGACCCAGGAAGTCCAGAGTTGCATGGAGCTCCTTGGAGCACAAGCTGTTGTTCTCAACTTAGTCTCATGCTTTCAACCACACCCTTCCCCCCCTGCACCAAAGAGTCCAGGAGAGCAACTCTGTATTCAGTGCTGGTGGACACTGAGCTCTTCCTTCTCACTTCTAGGTCAGGAACGGAGATGGAGAGACGGGACCACTTAGCGGGGTGAGGGGGAGGCCTCACAGCCACAGTAGCAGGAATTGGGCGCAGACTTGGGCCTGAGTGTAGAGCACAGAGGCTGGGCTCTTTTCTGAATTTGATAGACTGTCAGGGCCTGTCACATGCCAGGAGGACAACTAAACAAGTGTCAAAGTGACAGTGAAGAGATCCCGCAGGTGAGGTCTGGGCAGGCTGGGGAGGGGAAAGGGGCTCCTCGGCCATGAACTTTCTACACTCAGCGGGACTTCTCTCCATGGGTTACTATGTACCTGCAGAAGGACAAATGGAACATGTGGGCTGTCCTTCCATGCTAAAATAATTGGACCAATGAGGGCCATCTGTGCACAATTCAAGGCCAGCGGAATCCTGAACAGTCAGCAGCTCTGGGGATTATGGAGAAGCAGCTGACAGGAGAGCTCTTTGGAAGCTGGTTTGTTTTCAGTTTAGCAAACATTGTAAAACCAAACTAGATGCAGAACATTCGCTGGTGTGGATTGGAGGTGAGCATTAAATCTAGATACTCGATGTGTTTTTGTACAGTACCAGTTTCAACTGTAAATGACTGTTTATCCTATATCGCGTCACAAGCCAGAAGAGTTGGACTTCCAGAACCACAAAGCCATAGAGCTCAGAGCTAAGAGACCTCAAAGCCCAGGATGGAATGTTCAAGTTGGAAAAGAATGGTCATTCACCCCTCATGCCTACAGCCTCTCAAAGTCACATGACTAAACAGGGCAGGAGAGAGGTCACCTCCTATCAGTATAAAGCTCCATCAACTTCTGCCTCAGAGCAGTGCTGTGGCCCAGCACTGACTGAATATACAACACAGAAGCACGCGCAGGATGACACTGGTTTCACCTGAATGCGGCACTTTACTATTTGTGACCATGCTAGGGCTTGAACTCAGAACCTTGAGCTCTCACTTGGGTTTTTTGCTCAAACTCAGTTCTCTACCAGCTGGGATTTTTCTTTTTTTCTAGTTAATTGCAGATAAAAGTCTCCTGGACTTTTTTTGTCCAGGACAGCTGTGATCAAGGATCTCAGATCTCAGCCTATTAGATGGGAGCCACCAGCACCCAACTTGTGTCATGTTTAGTTTTCTACTCCCTGTTCCTCATACTTCTGTTGACAACAATTTCATGCATTAGTAGCATTAGCTACTAAGCAATCTTTACTCATACATCTAACATCTCTGTTATTCTTTTTTTTCTTTTTCTTTTTCTTTTTTCCCAGTCCTGGGGCTTGAACTCAGGGCCTGGGCACTGTCCCTGAGCTGCTTTTGCTCAAGGCTAGCACTCTACCACTTAAGCCACAGAGGCCCTTCTGGCTTTTTCTGCTTACGTGGTAATGAGGAATCAAACCCAGGGCTTCATGCATGCTAGGCAAGCATTCCACCACTAAGCCACATTCCCAGCCCATATCTCTGTTCTTTGATCTTACTTGAAATCAGAGCACTGGCTGGCAAGTTTCAGAGTTATATTGAAGGCATTGCTTAGTATCAAAGAGCTGAGCGATAGATAGCTGAGGGAGAAGCTATCTACAGTTGTATATAGTACCAGCTCCCAGGGAGAAGATAGTACAATCTGTCCACTGGCAGTCCACGTCAGAAAGCCCGGTCAAGGCAGTGGGTCTTGCTGAGCAAACAACACTAGACACTCAAAAGGATGGCCCTGACGAAGGAAACTTTCATAGAAAAAAAAAGCCCCTCCTATCTACTGACGCAGACAGGCGTGTCAGGAGCAGCCTGACACAATGACTCAGATAGGACAGCAGTCTACATTTTCCTGAAGAGAGGCGTAATAAAAGGCCTTTCCTGTGTCAGTGGAGGAAAAGCCAGGGTAGGTTCGTTTTGTTTTTCCTTTTTTGTTTTTTATGACATTCAGGAGGCTTCCAGAAAAGATGTAAAGATGATCTCTGTCTTGGAAGTGCAGAGCTGCGGCCCTGGTGTGGGAAAAGGTGTAATGGAGGAGTGGATATAAAAGCTACAGCTGATGGGAGGTTGGGCCTCTGGTCCTCAGTGACTGAGCCAGCACTGCACAGCTCCGCTTCCACATCCACAAGCTCAGTGCTGCCCTCTAGTGGCTACCTACATAACACAGCCTGCAGGGGAATGCTGACTGGAGCTTATACTTCCCGTTGGATTTGACCACCCATTAAGGAAGAAAGCACGAAAACCCAAAACAACCAAAACATTCCTTTTTCTTCTCTTTGGTAGGCCAACATATCCAATGGCTTTGGTTTTTAAATTTCCTTTTAAGTTTTGGAAGGTATTTCAATCAGGATGATAGAGTTTTCTTTTTTGGTGGTGCCCAGGACCTGGGTGCTGTCCCTGAGCTTTTTTTTGCTCAAGGCTAGTGCTATACCACTCTGAGCCACAGCTCCATTTCCAGAGGCTTGAACTCTGGGCCTGGATGCTGTCCCTTAGATCTTCAGCTCAAGCTAATGCTCTACCACTTGAGCCACAGTGCCACTTCCGGTTTTCTGAGTGGTTTATTGGAGGTAAGAGTCTCACTCTAGACTTTCATGCCTGGGCTGGCTTTGAACTGGGATCCTCAAATCTCAGCCTCCTGAGTAGTTAGGCATGAGCTACTGGTGCCTCATGCCTGTTTTAAAATTTGTTTTTATTTTGAGACAGAATGTTGCTTAAGGATGGCCTTAACTGTGCAAGCTTACCTCTGCTTCCCTAGTAGTTGGAATTACAGGCATGCACCACTATGCCTGGCAGAAGCATGGGATTTCTGAGCTGAAACCCTAAGCACCAGGAAGCCCCCTCCCAGGTTCTAATCTAGTTGGTTGTTTTAGCCTCCTGCAGACCACGCCCCAGCTTTCTCCCACCTTCCTTCCTGAGGAGGACTCTAAGCTGCTGCCACTCACGCTCAGGAGTCCTTGCTTGGCAGCTCTGGGGCAGGCAACTCCGCCACCCTGGCCCGTTTGCTGAGTTCCTCACCAGGCGGCTCCTCAGCTGCTTCCAGCTTGCGTTTGGGGGAGGCTGGACTGCTGGGAAGTGGTCTGGGGCCTGTGAGGAGGCATGACGCAGGGTCACAGATGGGACAGACAGGCACAGGACCCCACAGTATGCAGTGACAGTTCTTTGGGGATAGTGAGTCTCAGGCAGGCTGCTCCTCAAATCTTCCCCAACTGTCCTTTCAACACTAACTGCTGGAAACCATTTTCACCCAAGGCCCTTGTCATCTGAAATGAGCTTATTTGGTTCCCTTAGTGTCTTTTGGCTCCTGGGGGAAACAGAAGCTTCACTCTGCTTGTACTCCTTTTGGCCTCAGCCCTGAATGACTCTAGTAGTGGCACAGGCCACAGAAGCTCACAGGAGGCCAAGGAGACTGTGGGCCAGAGGCTGCTACTCTACTCACCAGTGCTGCTGATGCTCCCAGCCTGGCTTGAGCTAGGCTCAGCCACTGGGTGGCTGAGGTCTTCCACACACGAAGGGACAGATGCCAGCAGACCTAGGGGAGATGGGTGCAGTCAGACTACAGCCCTGAGAACTAGAGGGTTGCAAGGCATGAGAAACAAGAGGATAGGCTGTATCTTCTATTACCCCACAACTCCCCAGGGAGGCCAAATCTAGCCCAGCCTCATGGCCAGTGTCCCAGGAAGTCAACTTTTCAGCCTGAAGACCACCCCCATTCTCCCTTTACAAACACCTCAAAAGTCCCATCTATCCCTCTGCTCTGCAGGTGTTGGTGGGAGAGGGGTAATGAATGGCTCCTTACAGAGTCCCCGGTATCGTGAGAGCTGCTGATAGATCTGCTTCATTCGCTCGATGTTGAGCCGGCTGGTTTCAGCATGGTTGACGATGGGCCGTGGGTAATCCACACCAATGATGCACTTGGCTGCCTTCTGAATCGATTCTGGGGCATTCCAGGGCTCATAGATGTATCGAGAGGGGAAGCCTTTCAATCTAGGCAGATACCGCCTGAAACATACACATCCAGATACTGGTCAGCACACCTAAACCCTCTTCCAAAGGCCTAGGGCATCATCCCAGCCTAGGAGGAGGTCACAGAGGTCAGGAGCCTGCATCCTCACCTGATGTAGTCCCCACTGGGGTCCGTACGGCGGCCAAAGCCCACAGGGCAGTAGCAGTGGAAGAACTGTTGGAAGAAAGCACTGCAGGACAGCCACATCCAGCTGCCGGCGTTCACGCTGAAGTCCGCGTCCAGCAGTAGCTCATCAAATACCTGGTGGGGGGGGGAGGGGAGGAAGATGGGGAACAACCAGCCTCCTTAAGAATCTGCTGCCATGGTTCTTCCCAAGTCACTGCAGCACCCCAAGGAGCCAAATCCCTGTGCAGAGGGCCAGCCACCAAGGATGCGGAGATCTCCTGGGCCCAGGGCTCCCACCCCTTCCTCCAGCCCAAAAGGTGGTTGCCCTTGGCTGGACCTGATCATAGGGTATAGGCGAGCTTCTGCTCTGAGAGCACTCACCCGAACCCCGCTCTCCCAGCTGACCCAAAGGTCCCCGCGGGTGAGGAAGCAAGCCACAGCGTGCCTGGCCAGGTGGTGGATCCAGCCCTCCTGCCTCAGCTGGGTCATGATGGCGTCAATCCAAGGGAAGCCTGTTTTACCCTCGGCCCACTTGGCCAGGGCCTCAGGGTTGCGGTCCCAGGGGATCTGGATGCAGATGGGGTTCCCCTCCATGCGGTCAAATCTGGGGTTGTTAGTGGCTGCCGTGTAGAAGAACTCTCGCCACAGAAGTTGCCCGAACAGGGACAGGGGAGGTGTGCTGTTCCGCTTCACCTGAGGGGTGAGCACAATACAGCTCTTAGCCCTGTGCCACTCAGGTCTCTCCCACAAAAAAAAAGAAAGAAAGAAATCTGGAGACCCCCAAACAAGGGATGCCAAATGCTCTAGCTATACAGAAGAACTACCCTAAGAAGTGACATGTGTGTCTATAAGACAATGCCCTGGCCCTGTCTGTTGGGCTACTGCTCTCTGCAACATGAGTGACTACAGCCAGCCGTGGGAAGGGACACTGCTGCAGGACACTGCCATAGGAATCCAACTCCTCAAGAAAGGCAATGACCCTTGACCTCAGCATTCCTCAGTCAGGTATACTTTCTAGAAAGTCAAAGGGAGTTTACACATCACCATGCATAAAATATAATCTAGATTTTAGCTAAATGAATTATATACAGTCTGGACCTGGGGCTTCAATGCAAATCAGGATTACCTACAATTACAAGACTACCCACCAAACTGGTAGTGCTATCCATGCCACCAAATCCTGATACTAACAAAGATGGAAAAATATTAAAAATGTAGATGTAAGCACGCATTGGTGGCTCACAGCTGTAATTCTAGCTACCCAGAAGGCTGAGATCTAAGGATGAAAGTTCAAAGCCAGTCTGGAAAGAAAAGTCTGTGAGACTTATATCTCCAATTAGCCAGCAAAAAGCCAAAAGCAGAGGTGTGGTTCAAGTGGTAGAGTGCCAGCTTTAAGCAAAAAATGCCCAGAGAGAGCATGAGGCCTGAGTTCAAGCCCCAGTATGTGCGCGCGCGCACACACACACACACACACACACACACACACACACACACACACTGCAGACAAAAACAATCATCTGAAAGCTGGGTGCTGGTGGCTCACACCTGTAATTCTAGCTACTCAGAAGGCTGAGATTTGAGTATCACAATTCAAAGCCAGCCCAGACAGGAAAGTCTGTGAGACTCTTAGCAGTAATTAACCACCAGAAAACCCAGAAGTGAAGCTGTGGCTCAAAGTGGTAGAGTATTAGCCTTGAGAAAAAGAGCTCAGGGACAGTGCCCAGGTCCTGAGTTGAAGCCCCAGGAAAAAACAACAACAACAACAATCATCTGAGAAATACCAAGGCTGACCTTCTGTCCTCTCTTCGGGGAATCGCATGGCCCAGCCCAGCATGCAGCCTTTCCAGACCAACCTTCTTATTGATGAACAACTTCACTCATGGGGTTCCCTTTCAGCACCCTGAGGGCTGTGTTTCTGTATCCCCTTCTGGGTTTGTTTAGATCAGTGACTCTGTGTGTGTCTGGCTTTGCCACTTCTTGAAAATTAACTCTGGGCCAAGCACCTATAGGACTCTCAACCCAAGATTCTTTTCAGGATAACTGGCAGGCCCAATAGGATGGAGTGAATGAGGCTGCAAGTGAATGTGGTTGAGTCATCCTTGTACACCTCACCTTTTTATACAGGTCCCACAGGCGGTAGTAGAAGAGGCGGCAGGAGAGGCAGCCGAAGCGCAGATAAGGGCTGAGGCCTGTGGGGCTGGCCAGCAGGGAATTGGCATTCATCCGGGGTCTCTCATAGTTGGCAACCCAGGCCTGCAATGGGGAAGCAAGGTGGCAAAACAAAAAGCCTAGATGTTACAGAGGGGGAAAAAAAACAAACAAACAAGGTCCTGGGTGCTTGAGGGTTTTCCTGAAGTCAAAGAACAGAAAGGCATAGAGCTCACTAGCTCTTTATGGTAGCAAAGGTGGACATGGAACCACCACCAGGGCAAACAAGAGGCCATGCTCTTGGCCTGACTTTGCCAGGGGAATGGGCTTTGGCCCCTCAGCCACTATCTATTAAATAAGAACAGAATTTCCCATCCCTTGAGACTTAAATGAGAAAATTCTGTTAGCATAGAACAAACTCTGTAATTACATAGAAGAAAAAAAAGTATTCCTAGCTCAGCTCTTGTCACCAGGGGGTGGAGGTGATGTCATAGACCTCCCAAACTCTTCGCCATTATTCAACAGCAGCCAGGGAAGGCAGAGACTCACCACCCATTTCTGGGGACCAACAGAGAGACAATCACTTCTGGGGCCGCTGGTCATAGAATATGATTGGGCATGTGTTTATTAACAGCCACTGGCATAGTGCTTTACTTTCCTGACTTGTCCTTGCCACATGCTCTTATTCCATCTCCACTGTTCTCTGAGCAGCAGCCATTCTGAATACAAGAAGCCAGGCTCCAAAGGCTCCCATGCCCTCTTGAGGTTCCAGAGAAGGGAGGGGATTCTAAGAAACAGGGCTGCAGAACTTGGCTTCTGACTCCAAGTTCAGTCTCCTACATTTATGGCTAATAACTACTTTCTCTTCCTCCCCTTCCCCACACTCTCCAGAGACCTCCACCCACCCCACCAGCCTTTAGATCACTGACCTTTCTTCCTTCCTTATAGTAAGGAAACCAAGTGGGAAATACCTCAACTGAAGGCCAGAGAATCTACAAGTTCTCCTGACTCCTCCCCCCCCCAGGACAATCCCCAGGGCCAAGGCCTCCACTTGGCTTTGAGCCCTCCTCTCTTCCTTTCTTGCATAATCGTCCTAACAGTTTCCACTCCAAGAACATAAAAAATGATCTCATGTCTCCTCTCGGCAAACTAAACCAAATGAAACCAACTACCAAAACAAAAGGACTTGTGGAATGCTGTGGGACTCCATACACGGCCCTGGTTTCTTACTTGACAGCCAACTAGTCTCCATTTCCCCCCCTCCCACCTCTGCTTTCCAGCACACCTGGCTGGCTCCAGCCTTTACCATTCAACCTTACTGGTGCCCACTGACCTCCAGTGACTTCCATGTTACTGAATCCTGCAGGCATTCGCTGCCCTTGTATTTGTGGAGCTCTCAGTAGCCCTGGATCCTGCTCTTACTGAACCATCTCATTCCTCTATTCTTTGGGCCTCAGTGACTCCCATGACCCTCCAGAGACACTTTCCTGGGTGCCTCTCACCTGGCTAGCTGCTGGCTATGCCTACCACAGGCTCCATTTCCTCTGCCCACCCCTTCAATGTTGGAGCCCTGGGCTCTTCCCTAGATCCTCTGGTCCCATAGCTCCCAAAACCATCTCTTGGCAGACAATCATCATATCTGCAGGTCTAGTCCTGATGGTCCATCCAGCCTTGCATAAACACTCTTTTCTTTAACTCACACTTCTGTTGGCTTCCCTTATTCACACCTTCTACCGACCAAATGTTATGCAAATATATCCTTTTATTCTCATTCTCTACTGCAACCAATCTGGTTTAACTAAGATCATATCTACACTGGACAACAGTGACAGCTTTGGACTGCTCCCCATCTGTGTTATCTGAGTTCCCTCCAGTTACCCTCCACACTGGGGCCAGAGTGCTCATGCTACTCTTGGGACTGAGTCCCAAATCTTTTTTCCTTTTGTACCAGTACTGGTGCTTGAATTCAGGGCCTTTCACTTTCACTTAGCTTTTTCATTCAAGGCAAGCCACACCTCCATTCCTGGCTTCTTGCTGGTTGATTGGAGATGAGTCTCAGGGACTTTCCTTTCTGTGCTGGCTTTGAACCTTGATCCTCGGATCTCAGCAATCTGAGTAGGTAGCATCACAGGCTTGATCCACCAGTGCTCAGCTAATTTTTTTACTTTTGCAAAGCATGCTGGGAAGACAATTTTATTCTTCTAGTTTTTTGCCTTTTTTTTTTTTTTTTTTGCCAGTCCTGGGGCTTGAACTCAGGGTCTGGGCACTGTCTCTGAGCTTCATTTGCTCAAGGCTAGTACTCTACACTTGAGCCACAGTGCCACTTCAGGCTTTTTCTTTTATGTGGTACTGAGAAATCAAACCCAGGATTTCATGCATGCTAGGCAAACACTCTACCACTAAGCTACATTCCTGGTCCCTTCGTGTTCTTTCAGGTAGCTACCTTGCCCACACAGATGTGCACCCTGAACACTAGTTTAGCCTTGGCCATTTAAAAAACTTTCATACACTATTTAAGTTCTTGCCATCTACATACTTCCTGCCATTTTTCTGTGGAAGAACCCAGTCTACTGGACTTATCAAGATTCCCAGACTGGATTTTGCTGACTGCAGATTCATGGTGCAGTTTAATGTGTCCTCCATCTGTGTATTGCCTCCAATACACCTTGGTTGGGTAGTACCAGGGATTGGACTGGGCTTGCGTTTGGCCTTTTGGGAAGTTTAAAGGGAATACAATCTTGTTTGTGTCTATTTATGGTGTTACTGGAATTACTGGGGGCTTCTCTTTTTTCAGGGTGCTCACTTACTACTGAACAGCCTCAAGGTAAAGATCATAGTTTGCCTTCACCATTTTGTGTGTGAGTGCAGGTCCTGGCTTGAACTCAGGCCTAGGTGCTGTCCTTGGGGGGTTTTTCTTGCTCAAGATTAGCTCTTTGCCACTTGAGCCATAGGTTCACTTCTGGCTTTTTTTTTTGTCGGTTGTGGGGCTTGAACTCTGGGCCTGAGTGCTGTCCCTCAGCTCTTCAGCTCAAGGCGAGCGCTCTACCACTTGAGCTACAGCGCCACTTCCGGTTTCCTGGTGGTTTATTGGAGATAGGAGTCTCACGGTCTTTCCTGCCCGGGTTGGCTTTGAACCTCGATCCTCAGACCTCAGCCTCCTGAGTAGCTAGGATTACAGGCGTGAGCCACCAGCGCCCGGCATTTCTGGCTTTTTTTATGCTTAATTGGACATAAGCATCTTGCAGACTTTCCTGCTCAGGCTGGCTTTGAACCATGATCCTCAAATCTCAATCTTCCAAGTAGCTAGGATTACAGGTGTGAGCCACCAGTGCCCCCAAGCCTCCCTCCCCATTCCTCGTCCCCCCCACCGCCCCAATTTCTTTTTAGTAACAGAATCTAATTTTCTTGTAGAAAACTGCCTTCCTTAAATTAGTGATTATCCACTAGGAACATAATGATTGAGTCAGAGGTCACATGATCCAAGCCAAGCCAACTAAAATTTACCTCAGGACTTTCCCTGAAGCTTTTGGAAAAGGGGCAATCCTTGTTGGAAAACAAACAATGGTGACCACCTTTGCATCTGGTCAAGGAAAGCTTATCGAGAATGAGCTAACACAGAGGAAAGCAAAGCCAAGCATTCTTTGGACACTTGAATCCTGCTATGCCTGAAAGCAATGTGTTAACTCCTGATTATGTGCATTCAAAACCTTCCTTTTTAAAAAGTCAACTGCAAAAAGGATACTTACGCTTTTTGCCACCATAACCTTATGAACATCCGCTATCCCCTGTTTAATTGTATCATCTCCAGCAGATTGTGCTCCTAGAAGCTTCTCTATGCCTGCCTTGTTTAGCAGCGTATCTAATACCTAGAATATCCTGGCACAGGTAGCTGCTCGCTTCAGACTTCAAGATCTACAAAGGTAACACACAAAGCTTCAACTCCTATCCACAAGGCACCTTTGTTCTCCTAGGTGTATAGGTCATAGTATTTTCTCTGGCCACCATTGGGTCTTGATAGGTCCACGACAGAAGGATCCTTCCACTAATACGTGAAAAAGAGACTCCTGACTTGTGACAGAGGATAATACTCTAAAAAATGTTTTGTTTTTTTTTGGAGGGGGAGGTCCGGTCGTGGGGCCTGAACTCTGGGCCTGGGCGCTGTCCCTCAGCTCTTCAGCTCAAGGCTAGCGCTCTACCACTTGAGCCACAGCGCCACTTCCGGCTTTTTTCTTTTTGCTTATGTGGTGCTGAGGAATTGAACCCAGGGCCTCATGCATGCAAGGCAAGTGCTCTACCACTGAGCCACCTTCCCAGCCCAGGTTAAAGTTTTGTTTGTAAAAAAAAAAAAAAGTTTTGTTTGTTTCTGTCTCAGGGGATTGAACCTAGGATCTTGACCATGCTAGGCATGCCATGTGGCTCAGCTACATCTCCAGGCAGAGAAAGCTGGTCCCCTTTATAGCCTCTGGATGCTGAACCTCAACTCTTGGCCTCAGCTGATTGAAACCTCCAGATGGGAACATTGAGGCTGCTGGGTTCAGGGAGGCTGAGACCATTAGCACAGCTGTCAGTTCTGGCTAGGTACCTTCAAGGCTGGGAAAACACTTTTCACAAGCAGGCCTGCCTTGACCTCCTTGTTCCTGTGTAATCATCTGGCTGCTGAGCAAAATGTCTTACCATATGAGCAGGAATAGAAAACGCTGTGCCTTTAAGGGCTCAGTCTCCAAGCTGGATGAAGGGGCAGGGAAAAAGGGGCTAGCAGGCAATTCTGTCTGGAGAAGCTACTCTGTTCCTCTAGTTGCAGGGTGATGAGGGCCTTGACACACTTCCGGAGCCTTTTCTCTTGCCAACCCCCACTGCTCTGGGAGGTGGGCTATTTGCTCTCTGGGACCAAGCAAATGGAAATCAAAGCCTGGAAGGAGATCCAGCAAAAGATGGAAGACATCGACATAAAATGACTGATCATTTGCACTTTTCCAACCAGAAAAGGGGAGCTGACTCCGAACTGAAAAGCAAGATGGAGTAAACTCTGCAATCATACAGAACTACTTCTCACTGCTGATTGCCTCAGGCAAGATATTTAATTTCCCTAAGCCTCAATTTCATAATTGGAAATGTTGCCTTGTAGGGATGCAGATAAGACTAAAGGAGAAAATGCTAGCGGGCCCTGATTCCAGGAACAGTTTAAGGAGCAGCCGGAGGTAAGGACTCTCAATGGTAACAGCCAGGCTATTTTTGTCATTGGGAGTTTTCACTTTTCACCAGCAGAGCTCAGGACACCAAGGGACATGGACCTGACACGAACCTGCTGCATGGGTGCAGTATCTGCAGTTCTGTGGCTTGGAAATGGGGCCATACCTTCCGTTCCAAGTGTTTATCCAAGCGGGCCAGAGCTTCTGTCTCTCCTCCTTGCCAGACAGCTGGGCCAAGTCCTTCCGTGGGGAACCCTGCAAGAGGAGTAGCAGGTCACAGAGCTAGAGGTCTCATCCTTGGAACTGAGAAGAACCTTCACTTCTAGGTCACCGTGGGTCTCTCCCTACCATTGCCAGTTTTTTCCTCTCTCTCGACTTCCCCACCCCCCCCCCCCCCACCATTCTAGGCCACTGTGAACCAGCCTGGTTCAGATTATCTGGCAGTGACTATGATTTTCAGGTGGGAAAAGCTACTGGGTTCAGATCAAAAGATGGGAGGAAGGGGCAGAGAGAAGTAAAGGAAGGGTGGAGTCATCCTGGTATTGAGAAGCCTGTGGATACACCAGTACCAGACAGACCCTCTATTGTCTAAAAGTGGGACGTACACAAATAAGAGTATGAGCTAGAGATTATAGAGATGTGAACTGCAAGACAGAAAGGTCAGATAGCAAAATTATAGCAACTGTCTTGGGGGATGAATGTTAGTGGTAACAGTGATATTAGTGCCACCTTTGCTGCTCTGGATTTCCTGGATTTTCTATGATAACAGACACCACTATGACAAAGAAGTAAGATGTTTTCCACACTGGAAGCTGTGGCTTGTGGGGGATGCACGCACCCAGCTCCTCCAGGGAGGGCACGCCATAGGTGTCATCGTGATTTTCCTGGATCTCAGCCCTGCAGCTCTCCATCTGCTGGCTGGTCACCGAGCCCACTGGCTTCTTGGGCAGCTCCATGCGGCTGATGATGGCCTGAAAGCGCTTGTAGGTGAGAGGAGGCTTCTGCCCATTCAGCTCAATGATCCTGGGGGTTCAAAACACACTGGGATCACTCATGCTTTGGGTCCCAACCCACCCAGAACAAAGCCTAGACTGTGAAGCTTTGACAGTGCCTTCCTCCTCTGCTTTCACAGGTCCTACCCCTGAAAGGAAAGGAAAGGAAAGGACAGGAAGGCTGTGTCTCCATTTTACCGAGAGGAAAAATGAAGCCCAAAGAGCTGGAGAAGGTGCCTCAGGTAATGGAGCAAGGCAGGGCCAAAGCCAGGACATCAGGTTCGCTGGTGTCCACGCACAGCCCGCCTAAAGACAGAGACCGACCATACCTCTGGCATCACAGAAATATCCCACTGGCCTTCTAGGTACCTGACCTATTTGACCCCACATGGGACCTTGGATTAACTTCTTTAAGAGCTGAAAATGTTCCTTTCTTAGAAGATCATCTTCCTGTTATCCCTTGTTTAGGAGAGAGAGGTAGTGGCCAGTTGATGGTCCTGAGTCACAGAATGGGGCTGGGGTCAATAGAACCACTAAGCCTCAGAAAGTTTTGCAGTATACAAAGTACTTTTCATGTACAGGGAATGTCACTGCACTCATACAAGAAGGAAAGTTTAAGGGTGAAGAAGAACCTAGTACTGGTGGCTCACTCCCATAATCCTAGGTACTTAGGAAGCTGAGATCTGAGAATTACGGCTAGAAGCCAGCTGGGGCAGGAAAGTTGGCAAGCCTCTTATCTCCAATTAACCACCAGAAAACCGGAAGTGGTGTGCTAGTCTGGAGGGAAAATGCTGAGGGACATGCCCAGGCCCTAAGTTCCAGCCCCATGACTGACTGCCCCCACCCCCACCCCCCAAGAAAAAGGTGAAGAAGAGAATGTAGCTATTTATATAATGATAAATTGGAATGGCTGCGGCCAGATTCCTGGGGCTCTTGTTGGCCAAGAAGCAGCGTATGCAAGGTCTGGCTGGCTGGGAAGTTCATTTCCTGGTTTGTTCTCTTTGCACTCCCTCTATTAGCAGAGACAGAGGCTGGCGGCTGCCTCTGCAGTCCTTCTCCTCCTCTAGCACGTGGCAGGAGGAAAAGCTCCACACCAAGCCTCTCCTCCTAGGGCCCAGGCTCACGTGCACAGCTGTGTGACCTGGTCTCTTGGCAGCCAGCCCTGGGTTGGGAGAACAGGGCAGGGAGGGGGGCAGTGATGGCTGCTGGCTTGGTAACAGCAGCAACAGTAGAAGAAAGGCAACAGCTCCAGTGGGAAAGGGGAGGAGAAGGTTCCTCCTGAACTCTGAAAGCACAGAGGGAAAGGGGCTCTCCTTTGAGTCAACAGCTCTCTGGCAGGGGAGCCCCCCCCTGATCAGCATCAGAATGTATAGCCTGGAAACCCAGATATCCA
Source organism: Dipodomys ordii (assembly GCF_000151885.1). NCBI lineage: Eukaryota > Metazoa > Chordata > Mammalia > Rodentia > Heteromyidae > Dipodomys > Dipodomys ordii. The sequence continues at coordinate 2,295,779 of NW_012267341.1, forward strand.
GGGAAGCCCCAGTTAGGAAACTGGGCCCAAGAGAACATAGGTCTACTGGAAGATGGGGTCCACTGATGTCAGACAGAAGGCGGGGACAGGAGGAGCTATCCTCAATTCAGAAGTCAGAGAAAACAGACCAGAGTGGCTACAGGTTGACAAGGAAAGTATTGCTTTCTAAATCTTCATTCATAGGGCACCAAGGTCAGGAGCAAGGCAGAAGGGAGCAGGAGGCACTATGGGGCAGCAGCAGGTCTATGAAGATCCTGAGAGGATCCTAACAAGCTTCTTTGTCATCCAAATCAGGCAAGGGCTTTGTGACTTGTTCTTCAAGCCCCAACTCTTGACCACATACCTCCAGCTTCTAGAAAATGCCAGAGTTCATGAGCCAAGCAGCCTTATCTGCTCGACAGGGGCCCAAGTCAACAATCTTACAATGGGCAACTTGAGCCTATGTCCTGCAGCTTACCTGTCCAGGTCATAGAGGGTATGGGAGTTCTCAGTCACCACTTCCACACCAGCCTCCTTGGCCATCTTCATGATGGCTGCATCCCGTTCTTTCCCAAAGGGTTCCGAGTCATATTCAAAGGTCAAGCGGGTCACCCCCCATTCCTGTGGGGACAGAATCTGTTACACTCATGTTTGGGGAGGAAGGGGGGATATAGCGTACAGTCCCTTCCTGAGAGTGAACACAATGGCTACAGAACAATTTAGGAACAATAACCAGAACTAGAGAGCGAACATCATAGTATGAGGAGGGCAGTCAGGGGGGAGGCCCTGTGTACTCACTACACCCCTGAGGTGGGAGAATACAGAGGGAAGCTATAAATACAACCCTCCCGGGGGAGCCCCAGGCCCAGAAAGAGCAGTGACTCATAGTGGATACAGCCGGAGACAGGATCACCACCTCCTGCCTGCTCTGCAAACCTCTCCCAGAGCTTCTCACAGCCTGCAAACTTGTGGCCTAGTTTTTCTGGCAGCTCAGTGCTATGTGAAGTGTCTTAATGGTTTCCACAGCAACACTCCTGAGGCCAGAAGCAAACAGAGCTAATAGGTCCCAGCTCTCAGAGCTGGGGGAGGAGTGCTCCTTAGTCCAGAGGCCGGAGAAAACAAAGCAACTGCAGGTAAAGAAGGGAAGTCTTTTCTAAGTCTTTAGTTACTTCTGGAATGAATTCCTCAGACTCCTAGCAACACCAGGAGAAAGCTGACCCAGTGAAAGGCTACAAGACAATCTACAGAAAGCCTTATAGTTTGTAACTGGAAGAAAAATATTCTAACCAGTCTGTGATTAGTCTTCCTTAAAGCTTGCAACCTAAAGGGCAAAGGCCCTGGCCATGCACAGGCTGGTCTGGTCCTGACTCAGCCCTCTTGGGTGGGAATGGGTACTTAGGAGACTGAAAATCCATAGTTCAAGCGTAAATGTTTACTGTTTATTATTATTATTATTATTTTTGTTGGTTGTGGGGCCTGAACTCTGGGCCTGGGTGCTGTCCCTCAGCTCTTCAGCTCAAGGTTAGTGCTCTACCATTTGAGCCACAGTGCCACTTCTGGCTTTTTCTGCATTATGTGGTGCTAAGGAATCGGACCCAGTGTCTCGTACATGCAAGGCAAGCACTCTACTACCACCCCAGCCTACTGTTTATTCTTTATAAGCCATGTTCTATGCTTAACAGTTCATACATGCTGCTCGTAAATATGCATATAACATGATGAATAATATAATAGGTATTAATAACACCCTATGCTTCAGAATGATCCTTCTATGCCTTGGTCCTGTATCTCCCTCACACTTATCCTATGGCAATGAAGCTGCCCTTCACCTGCCTACTACATAGTAGGACCTCCATTAAGTAAAAACCCTCCAGACTTGGGTTAGCTCTGAATTACTAGGAGAGATAGGAACAATGTGAAAGGATTAAAAAAAAAAAAGCAAAAATCACAAAAACAAAAAACTCCACTTTTTTGTGGCTGTGCTAGGGACCAAATCTAGAATTTCAAGCATGTTAGGCAAGCACTCTACCACTGAGCTACATCTACAGACTGGCAAATGCATTTGTATCATATGGTGGGTAAACACCCAGCTATGGGGTCAGCTTCCTGACCATGAATGTATTATTGTCCCCTCACCTATAAAAGTGGGAGAGATACCCATTCCATTGAGCTACTGAAAGGGGTGAGTTAATGTGTTTGGACAATGCTTGACTCATAGTTGGCCCTCAATGAACATTAGTAACTATAATATTGAATGATCTGTATGTACATGTAATTACATAGAGAGGGGAAAGTGAATGATGATATCTTTACAAGGCTATTTGCCTTCACGTCAGACTTTCCAGCCTGTCATGGAGCTGGAGCAAAGGGGGCATAAAAGCCATTGTGTGCTGCTGAGGATGGAGAATGCCCTAAAACCAACCCTCTGTGAATACTTCTGCCTCTACTTGGAACTTACAACATCTTTTCTTTTTTGTAAGTCATAGGGCTTGAACTCAGGACTGAGCAATGTAACTGAGTTCTTTCTAAAGCTAATGCTCTACTACTTTGAATCATACCTCCACTTCTGGTATTCTGGTGGTTAATTGGAGACAAGAGTCACAGGCTTTCTTGCCTTGGCTGGCTTCAAACCACAATACTCAGTTCAGCCTCCTGAGTAGTTAGGATTACAAGTGTGAGCCACCAGCACCCAGCTTACAACATGCTTTTTTTTTTCTTGCTTTCTTTTTTTTTTTTTTTTGGTCGGTTGTAGAACTTGAACTCTGGGCCTGTCCATGAGCTCTTCAGCTCAAGGCTAGCACTCTACCACTTGAGCCACATTGCCACTTCTGGTTTTCTGGTAGTTAATTGGAGATAAAAGTCTCACTGACTTTGAACTCTGATCCTCAGATCTCAGCCTCCCAAGTAGCTTAGGATTACAGTGTGAACCACCAGCGCCTGGCCTCCACATGCTTTTTAAAGAAGCCGGCCCCTGACTACTTCAAAAGCCCTTCGGAACACACCAAGCATCAATTTCACCAAGGCAAAACATGATGGGAATATGGTACAAATAAAACTTTTATTTATTTATTTTTTTTAAAAAAAGCTGGCCCCCAATATTATAAACAGACGCCTACCTGGCATCAAGTAAAGATTTTATCAGTCATTCCCTCAGACAGGCTGACTTTTTTCCCCAAATAAGCAGAGCAAAGTGAAGTGGGAAACGCCCCTTGATAAACAGGAAACTCCACCCTCAACGTCCTGGCTAGAAGGAGCCCTCATAAACTTTACTGGCTGGAGCCAAGCAAATATCTAAGGAGGGCTGAGGCAGTTAGCCTGGAATGACTTACCACATTGCCTGTCTGCACTGAGCCGGAGACTTTCCAACAAGACACTGGTTCACAAAAAATGTCTTTCCTTAACACAGTTTCCATTCTGTTGGCAAGCCGACTGGCTTGCTTTTGCCTCCCACTTCCTCAGTAGCCAGGAGCAGCCAGACCTGTGGCAACATTACCACTTCCTTGCTCACCATAGCATCTCCCTCAGCCTGAGGGCAAGCCTAGGGAGTGGGTCTCCGGTCTCCACTTTGCCCTGCAAACTCACCTTGAACAGCCTTGGGAACACATCAGCTGGCTGTCCCCGGACCACAAACAGGCGGGAGTTCAGTTTCCTTAGGCTTGTGTCCAGATCTTCCAGAGACTGCAGAAGGAACCTGCCGAGAGCACACAGGGTTTGTTAGTGATAAGGGAATAAAGAGGCACTGCTTCCTAGCAAAGCACGGACAAATGGCCCTGCTATTCATGGCAAACAAGTGGTGTGGTGAGCCTGGAGACTGGAGGCCTGGGTGCTGGCCCAGGAGGAATGGGTGTGGGCCAGCACTGCCTGGGTAGAAATCTTCCTCATTGTGTGACATCAGGCAGAGACTTAACCCCTAAAGGCTTGTTTTCTCATCTGTAATATGGAATAACATCAGAGCCCATGGAAGTGCTAAAATACCAGCACTCATACAATTGCTAAGGAAAGAAAAGCAGAGGTTTGGAAAAACAAAAACAAGACAAAAAACAAACAACCAAAGCACTCAGCACACAGCCTGGCACATAGAAGTCAGGAGTAAACATAAGCTATAGCCACAGTTGTGTTTCTAAGTGATCAGAGACAAGCCCGCATTTCCTCGAGCCTGGGGTGCTGTATGGAACTCCTGGGCTGGCACCAGGTAGTTGTGAGAACTAAAGGACGAAAGATGAGAACACCAGCTGTGGACCAGGCATGGAAGCAATCCTATCTCACAGCCACTGGTTTGTCTGCATTCATGGTTTGGGCTACACATCTGTTTAATGGGCCAGCCCCCCCACCCCCATCCCCCACCAGCCTCGGTACCATCCCCAGGCTTTTTTTTTTTTTTGTCTTTTTCTTTTTTGGTACTGGGGATCGAACCCAGGACGTTGCACTTGCTAGGCAAGCGCTTTGCCACTGAGCTACATCCCAGCCCCCAGCCCCAGGCTTTGATTGGAGATGGCTTCTTCTCCAGGTCTTCCCACTGCTGTGGCAGCCAGGTTCTAATCCAAACAGGGACAAGGGCCTTAGAAGATGCTTCTGGGTAGATGATACCTAGTGTACAGGTGGGGGAAGGAGAGACTACAGATACTCAAAGCCCCTTCAGGAAAGCTGGGTCACCAGGAGAAAGACATAGATAAAAAAGTCTTATTTTGAAATTAAATAAATATTTTATCCCGATAACTAGTTATGGGGTTCAACACTCCATTGACAAAAAGGTGCACAGGAAAGTGTTCTCTCTTCTTTCCTTCTCAGAGGCAAACGAGGTTATCAATTTCACTATGCATCTGTCATGCTTGTGTGTGTGTGTGTGTGTGTGTGTGTGTGCGCGTGCGCACGCACACACACACACGCGCACCCGCACGCCAGCCCAGGGGCTTTAATTTAGGGCTTGAATGCTGTCCCTATGCCTTTTTGCTACTTTCAGTTTTTCTGGTGGTCAATAGGAAGAGTGCCATGGACTTTCCTCAGATCTCAGCTTTCTGAGTAGCTAGTCTCACAGGAACTGAGCCACCAGTGCCCAGCTCTGTTAGGCTTTTTAAGTGCATTTCCTCATTTAATTATCTCAATACATTTTGAAAGAAGGCATACTATCCCCGTATCTTTATAGATGAGGAAACTGAGAAAGAAAAAAGCAATTTACTTAAACGAGACAGAGCTGGCATAAGAACTTTTGTGAGTCAGACTTTGAAACCCGTATTTTTTTTCCCCTCTGTGTCCCATTTCTACAAACTTGAGTGGCATGTCAACACTGCTCCAGGGCTGAGACTGCAGCTCTGACAGACACAGCTCATAGGGGTGACCCACTGCGTTTTCATTTTCCTCAGGATTCAAGCCTGTGCCTGCCACGATCTCCTCAAAGAGCCTGCTCCCCACCCCATGGCCTCTCCTCCTCATTCCCAGCACTTTCCTACTATCCAAAGTAGGAGGCACTACATTTTATTTTGGGCACAATGAGGTCCTCTGCCTCCTCTGCAGGCATGCTGCATTCCCTGACTACAGGAAGCAAGCAGCGTGTGTTCCCAAGCTGCCACCAGTGCCAACCCCCACGGCTGCCTCTGACGTACACAATGTGACACCATGTGGCAGGCCCACATTCCAACAGCAGCCCAGCCCTGGGCCCAGCCTAGAACACTGTATTGGGTAAAGAAAATGCAGGGGGCTTGTGAAGGGCGGGGGTAGGAGATTGACAGGTTGAAAGGTGCTGTAAGCAAACCAGAAGCGCTGCCGCTGTGAATTTCTGTTTTTGAAAAAACATAGGTCCCATGGTTTCCCTTATTTGCAATAACCAGTATATGTCTGAGACAAGCAGAAACGGTCAGATAAGTTGGTGTTAGGTGAAATGAATCCCAAGATAAGGATTCAAATGTTTTTTCTTTCTTACGATTGTTTCTAACGTATTTATGAGATGATTTCTTTGTTGCTTTGTATGTCCCTCCCCGACGGTATAACCCCTGCTTTCACTGTATTTGATGTTGGTATAATTTGTGGAAGGGAAGGGCAAAAACAAATTGTTTAAATTGGGATGCCGGTAGACCCATTGCAACAAAGAGATGTACAAGTCGTTATGTTGAAAAACGAACTTTACAACTTTGGCAGGGGTGGGGGAGCTGGGAAGGGATGGGAAAGAGGGAAACAAAGGAGGAGGCAACAATGCTTGATAAGAAATGTGCTCATTATCTTGCCCATGTAATTGTAATCCCTCTGTACAGTATTTTCACAATTTAAAAAAAAAAGCAGACATGCTCTGAATACTGCACGATCTGCACATGCCACACTTGTACCGGCCTCCCCTAGGCCTCAATGTTCTTAAAATTCCCCAACACTAGGACAGAGGGCCCTCAATCAGTCTCCCAGAAATGTCCCCTTTATTTTGTGGGGAGGTCCTCTTCTCTCTCAGTCCACCAGGCTGCATAGGATTTCCATCTCTAGCCATAACTAAGGCTGAAATGAAATCTAGGTTCCAGAACCTTGCAATCTGCCTTCTATAGAACTCTATTTTTAGGCCTCATTTGCTAAAAGGAGAATTTCCTATAGGTTTTAAAAGTACAGATCTGAGAGGTTTTTCTTTTGACTAGAGACTTTTAGGCTGAGGCAGCAACAAACAATGCTAATGGTGATAATGGCAATAAATCACATTTAAGATTTATTCAGAGAACCCAGACACTCATCTACTTGTTTTACAAACATTACATCATTTCATTTCATTTCTCTTTTCTTTTCTTTTTCTTTTTTGTGCCAGTCCTAGGGTCTCATGGACTTTCCTGCCCAGGCTGGCTTTAAACTGAGATCCTCAGATCTCAGCCTCCTAAGTAGCTAGGATTACATGTGTGAGCCACGGGTGCCCAGCACCTCATTTCTTCTGGAAGAAGCCTGTTAACTAGGTGTTATTATCTTTCCCATTCTACAGATGAAGAGATTAAGTAACCACTGGCATCACTTATCCAGCAAGTGGCCAGAATTCAAACCTAGGACATCGGTGTTTTAGTTCTTAGCTCCCAGGATCTGCTAATTTTGAGCAGTAAGTAGTGAAGTGGTGCTGCCATCCCAGGGCTCAGTTGTTAGGGAGTGGTGCCATGTGAGCCCAACTCAACCAATACCCTGCTGCCAGATCTTTGCTCCTTCAAGTGTGGTCTGAGGCTAAGCATGCTGCTGTGGGCTACGAACTCCCAGGAGCTGGCTGGAATGCAGAATCCCAGACCTCCACAAGGAGAATCTGAATTTTATAATGATTACCTGGACTGCTCTGGAAAATGGCCTTTTTGCTTTTGCTTAAAAGTTATCTTTTTTGTTTCCTCCAAATTTTTTTTGGTTGAGTACCCCTCACCCCACGCACCCCCATCCTGGTGTCTGCCTTTAATCTGGGCCCTGGGAAATGCTGTCTACCTTCCCTCCAAAGTGAAATGCTGCAGGGCTTTTCCAGGCAGCAGGTGCTCAGTATATCTTTCCAGACAGGTCTAAACCCTGCTAGCTATAGGCCGGAGCTCTGAGGAGGCCCCATGGACAATGCCAGCCTCCAGGCAGCCAGAGAAAGAGAGGCATCATTCTGGCATCATCTTTCAAGCCTGCCACTAACATTGCTGCATAACACCAAAAGACCTGAACAACGCTGCTACTGGGGCAGGTATAGGCATTCAACCCTCAAAGAGAAAGAACTCTGGGCCTTCCTCTGTCCTCCCTCAAAGCCTCCACCACACACAAGCCAGCTCCTCTGCACTCTAGTGCAGGGAACTCCAAAGGAAAACAGCCTGGGTATTGGTGGGAGGTGGTGGGGGGAGGAAGGCTGGCACCTCATCCTTGGCTGCTCCAAGCTGAGCTCACATGGCCAAAATTCAGGCCACAATGGTCCTGTGTGAACAGTTAAAGCTCACCCTTTGGATTAGACAACATGTGCAATGGAATTACATTATGTAAGGCCCATAGAGCCAGAGGCAGACAGAATTAGAGAAAAACCAAATTGGGATTTCTAAAATGCAGAAAGGGCTCTGTAACTCAGTGACTCCATAACGCTAGCCCTTTAGAATAAAAAAGCAGATCCTCTGATTACATTCTTAAACCTAGGGAATACCTTTTCAAGGGACAGCAGATTCTCTGTTGTGAAATGTCTCATTTGTTGATCATGGGAAGAGAAAGGATGATAGTGAATTGGGTGATCGTCCTTGACCCAGTTCCTCTGCTTCAAGCCAAGGTTATCTAACCATAATGGTGATACCACTGGCTGGCACAGAGTGGCAACATAGGATATCAATAGAAGTTAACTTCTAAGTAATTAAGAAAGCTTAAAGCCCCATGAAGAAGTGTAGCCTACATTCACAACGCATGGCACTGGGATTGCTTTCTAAGTCTCATTCAGATGAAAACACATTTTTTTTTTCTAATTTCATAGAGAAAGATGAAGGTTTTCATCCCTCTTGGGCAAATGGAACCATCCCTGGCTGTAGAACAGTAAAGTGCCTTTCTTGGGTATCAGAGTGAATAGCCGGGAAAATACAAATTTCCTAGCAGCAGACTCCATCCTCTGCCTTGCTTCTTGCTGAACAAGTTCCAAGGAAGCCTTATCCTCTTTCGGCAGTGTTTAGCTCCCAGCATTTGGGGGGAGACACACCCAGGAGTTCCCAGTTTGCCTCATTTACTAATTCTAAGAGAAATGAGCTGAAAGAGAACACATTTTGTTTTCACTAATTCCCTCTGTCCTGGAAGTTCCTGAAAGAGGTGCAACACAGAGCCAGGAACCAAATGATTCGACAAAGCATGAGGAGAACGGTTGCAAGCATCTGTCTAGCTTGACATAGGCAGAGAAAGGTAATTCGAAGCAGCAAGGGCTTCTTTTTGAGTACCCATTTTAAAATCCAGAAGCTGCTTGCATCTTTCCTTGCATCTTTCCTTCTCACTGCAGTTACCTCCTTCCAGATGTGGCAAGCTTGGGGAAGGAGTGCATGGGGGGAAAGGCATAGGGCTTAGCCAACTGATAACTGAAAAGACATTCTTGGGATTCATAGTTACAATTAGCCCACAAACGTCCCTCTATTACCAAGGAAGTAAAATGCTAGCCTTTGCCTGTGCCAATAAATGCCCACATGGAGGTTGCCTTCCTCCAGCCTCTTTTAGACCATGCCAACAATGTTATTTTATTTCAATTCCATCTGCAAAAATAATGAAAAACAACAAACAAAATCCCACCGCACCATAGTGAAGGATGCTTGGGAGGGTAATAGAAATGACAGATTTTGATTCCCCTTGCTTCTGGAAGATGTCCCCCCCTCTCCCCCACCACCTTCCTAGAGAAGTTTTCTGAGATAGCAACTCAGGCAGTCATTACCTGGTGGCACAATTAATAATTCCCCAGACCACTCCCAGGATGCAGAATAGTCACAGCAAATTATACATATTGTAGTTTCATAGTGCAGCTGGCTGGAACCCTCACTCTCCACCTACCTCCAGCCCTGTGCTCAAAACAGCAGGCAATTCTGCCCTCAATACACCTATGAGCTGGAGAAGAGAGGCTGGCGGGATGTCTGTGGCCAGGCCCAGGAACAGTTCCCATATTCGATCTGTTTTGTGTTATTTCACCTCTTTCTCCTGAATGCCAAAGCTAATGAGACGTCCTGCCAAGGCGTTGTAGCAACACACTTCCCAGGTTGCTCGGCTTGGCTTGGATCAACTTAGTAGTCTAGTGCTTCTCAAACTCAGTAGCAAGGAGCCCTTTCAAAACTCTACTGCCCAGATCAGAACAACTCAATCAGAAATGGAGGTGGGGCCTATGTGTCTTTGAAAGATCCTTAGATGATTCTATGGGCAGGAAGGTGGAGAAACCCTCCATTTTATTTTCTTCTGCTGTATTATGGTTGTTTACATTGTTCTTTCTTCACTAAAATGCAGGTTCTAGATCTAGAGCAAAGACACATAACTGCCTCATCACTACTGTACCTACAGTAGTGTCTGGCACATACTAGGCCCTCACTAAATAATCACCCTTCTACTATTTGCTTTCTGACACAGCCTTTGACATCAGGACTTAATCCAGGCATCTGAGCTGCCACCATTCATTTTTTCCTCTTTGCTCTTCAAAGCACAACTATAAAAAGGTGACCCACAAAAATCCATAAACACCTAAATCCTAGTAAATTGCAATTTAATCAGCAAACATTTTTTGTTGTTGAGTCGGACTCTCCTCTATCACAAAGGTATAGGCAATCCTATGCAATGCTTCCCCAAACCCAGTAAAAGCAGCACCTTCATGACAAAGCAGTCAGCGGAGCCACATTCTATTGACTCTGTTCACACTGGCACCCTGCCACCAAGAGGGGACAAAGTCTGAGGCCTGGTTTAATGTCCACACTGGAGATGGTCATTTGAGCCTGTTTGTCAACACCAACCTCCTATCTATAGAAACTGGAGCAAGAGAGCCATAGAACCGCCTGAAAACCATGTGGACAGGCTCTGTCTAGGGCTATCTTTAGTTATTCCCTCTACAGAAAGGGGGCAGGACGAGGCACTTAATAGACCTGCTGCTAGGAGCACTCACTTTCCTGGCAGGGCACACACTGTGGAGAAGAATGGTATGTTGAGAGCCACTGTATCCTGGGAATCAGCCTGTCCATCTGTGCAGCAAGGCTGAGAGCAAACAGCCCTCAGAACAATGCAAACAAACCAGACATTACTTGCTGAGCCTTTTAGAGTGATGGGTACATGATGTATCCAGACTCCTCGATTCTGAATATTGGTTACAAAGAGAACACACCAACAACCTCAGACTCCTTGCTTCTGAATACTGGTTACAGAAAGAACACACCAACAACCTATCTGTTTCATCTTTCCTATGAACTGCTTCCTGGGAGTAGTGAATTCCTGCTCCTTACCCTGAGCACATAGTTCATGAAACCCTAACCTACAATAGGCCATTTTATAGTACAGGCCGTACTATAAAAATAGTCTAATGAAACCATATAACTTGTGGGTAGAGACAGCAGGGAAAAACTGAGGGAGAGCAAAAGAAGGGGGTGACATTGTCCAAAAAGAAATGTATTCACTAGCTAACTTATGAAATGCTAACCCCTCTGTACAACACCTTTATAATAACTATTTAAAAAATCATCTCATGAGAATAGGGAGAACAGGGGGGAAGGAGGGACATTTTGGTTCCCTCTTAAACATTTTCTATGGGGGGGAGGATGTGGGACGAGGTGACACTGACAGGATGCATTGTATTAATAGTCTGATCCCTGGTACAATCACTTAAAATAATAAAAGTTTTCTAGTAAGGTCCAAGCTGCTGAAGATTGTTTACAATGGGTTATGGATTGTTCTGGAATTCAAGTACTGCAACCTAAAGATGCTCTAGGAGGAGAATGGAGGGAATTACCTAATACTAAAGCAGGCCCTTCCAGAAGCAGGTTTGGGAGGGGAGGGAAGCCAGGATGAGGGAAAAGGTGGATCTAAACAAACCAGAGGCTCAGGGGTGACCTTCACGGGGCTAGCCATGGGCTTGTGATCGGAAGCCACCCCTGCCCTCACACGGTATTTTCTCTTGGCCCTCCCAGAGCACATCCCTGAAGAGCCCACGACCAAGGGAGTCCCCATTCAGTTCCGTCCCTGGCGGGCTGCCAGTCCTAGGTAGGGCTCGTCGGCCTCACGCCTGCAAGGCTTGGGAGGTCAGAACGACGGATCGTGACGTCGGTACACGGGGATCTCCGACGCCGGGTGCGTGGAGGGGGCCAGAAAACGCGGGGCGAGGTGGGGCCTGGCCCACCGCGGGCGGGCGCCAGGAAGGTGACTAGCCATCTCCTGGCCCCTGCCCCGCCCCTTCGGGACGGAGAGGACGGGGGGTGTCAACCGTCCCATCTCCCCCACCCCACCCAGGCCTCCGACCTCCCCCCACCCCACCCAGGCCTCCGACCTCACGCGTCTCCTCACCTCCACCGGTTGATCCCCACGGATGAGGAGGCCGCGAACCACGGGTCGAGGATATAAACGCAGCGCACGCAGCGAGCCCCGCGCACGGCCGCCAGCAGCGCCGGGTTGTCGTGGAGCCGCAAGCCTTTGCGGAACCAGTGCACAGACGACGCGCCATCCGCTCCGCTCGGTGGCGCCGGGACCGCCACTGCCGCGGTCACCATAGCGGCCGCCATCGCCGTCCAGAATGCGCCCGGACGCCGCCGCTCCGCCTTCGTTGGCACCTCGAACCACGCCCACAACCCGCCCAGTGACCTATGACGCCTCCGCTCCTCCATATACCCCCGCCTCCAGGGTATCGTAGGACCTCTCTTATTGGCTGTGGGCCTCAAGCTCGGTGATTGGCCCAGCGGCGCTGGCGCCGGCTCCGCCCACTCACGTTCCCACCATGTGTCCCTCGGCCGGGTTTGGACGGGGCGGGTCGGCCAGTGACGCAGGCGGGCACTCCCGGGCGTGGGCCGAGGCTGGGGACTGCGGATCCCTTACACGCAGCCTGTTCAGGGCCTGGAGTCAGCTGGCCAAGGTTGCTGTGACTGCAGCTAGTGACTTAGAGAACGGACAGCCTGCCTTCTGTATCACCATGAGCCACAAGGTTGTCGCCAGCTACCCACTCGGCCGGCAGTTTACTGAGCACATTTTATAGGCCAGAGAACACGATGGTTTCTTAAACTGTCTTGTGAACGAACGTGATTTCATTCAACAAGCCCCAACGAGATTGCTACTTGACAGTTTTGCTCCTCGAATCACAAAACAACTAGGAGGATTCCACCTAGAGTCTTCTGATTCCAAAGCTTCTGCTTTTCAGCTGGGAGCTTGTGGCTCACACCTGTTATCCTAGCTAATCAGGAGACTGAAATCTGAGGATCATGGTTCAAAGTCAGCCTGGGCAGGAGAAAGTCGATGAGACTCGTCTGCAATTAACCAGCAAAAACCCAAAAGTGGCGCTGTGGCTCAAGTGGCAGAGCTCTAGTCTTAAGTGGAAAAGCTATGCAAGAGTACAAGGCCCCAAGTTTAACCCTCAGTATCAACATATACACACAGACACAAACACATACACTTGCTTGCATTTGCTGGGCACAGGTGACTCACATCTATAATCCTAGCTACTCAGGAGGCTGAGATCTGAGAATTGTTGTTCAAGGTCATCCAGACAGGAAAGTCCATGAGACCCTTATCTCCAATGAGCTACCAAAAAGAAATGGAAATATGGCTCAAAGTAGTAAGCTGCTAACTTCAAGTACAAAAGCAGTTACAGACCCTGAGTTCAAATCCCAGGACTGCCATACACACAAACAAAGCTTGCATTTGCTTTTAACCCTCTCTGTGCATTAAGATCCTTAGCATATGCAAGTGGCAGTGTTTAAGGAAGACAAGAGTGTCCTTATTTACTAGTGCATCAGAAGATATGCAAGCTGGTATGAAATATGGAGGTATAGGGATTGGTAATTATAAGGGTGAATTTGCTTTCCATCTGTGTTAGCAACTTAATGGCATTTTGTGCAAAAGCCCTGGACTGAATTCCACGTGGATTGCAGAGACAAAGGGGGGGCACTGTATCCTATGCTTTCCTGAGGGAAACCCTCCCATTCTTCTGGAGTCTATTGACTGAATGTCCTTTCCAGCAGCAAAGTGTTGAGGATGGGCAGCAGCGTTGGCCTTACTGAGTGGAAGACAATCTCTTTCAACTGGTCCAATGGTGATCGTATTTACAACTCTTCCAGGACTTGGGAATGAGCAATGAAGGGATTTATAGTCAGTAAGTTAGAGGCATTAATTGACACCACTCTAAATCAAGTGTCATTGGCAAACCTAGGCACTTCCTCTCCCTTCCTGGGTTGTGTACAAGCTGTTCCCTTAGCATGGATCACATGACCTGCCCCATTCCCTTCCTAATTTCATGTTACTCTGTGTCATTGCTTAGTATTGATGTCAGCTTCTTACCATCTGGGCCTATCTCAGTCTGCGCTCCTCTTAATCCCTAATGCATCATTGTTCATCTGCCCCATTAGATTATTAATTTGATATTAGGTAATCCCCTCAGTCCCCCTCTCTCAGCACTGGGGCCATGGCTTATTTATACTTGTATTTTCATGGTTCATTTCATGGTCCATAACACTGGAGGATTATTTGAATGAAAGGGACCAGAGTCTCTGATTGGCAGAGATTCTAAGTCCCTACACTCAGTCCCTACACCTGACTTGAAGCTTATTTATGAATAAGATGCTGAATGAATCAATGCCACCTTATTTTCTGTTGAAGCACTATAATTTCTCTTCTTCTCTCTCTTTTTGCTGTGCAAGATAGATACCTGCTAAGAAGCAAGTATGCTTTATCCTTGGGAAAGTGAGTTAACCTCTCTGTCCTTCACTTTTTTTTTTGCCAGTCCTGGGGCTTGAACTCAGGACCTGAGTGTTGTCCCTGAGCCTCTTTGTGCTGAAGGCGCAATAGCGCTCCACCACTTGAATGACAGCTTTTTCTGAGTAGTTTTTTGGAGATAAGAATCTCATGGACTTTTCTGCCCAGTCTGGCTTCGAACTGTAGTCTTAGAGCTCAGTCTCCTGAGTAGCTAGGATTACACAGCAGCACCCAGCGTCTTCACTTTCTTAATAGATACAGTAGGGATGATAAGAGTACCTTAAAAATTGTAAGTGCTTATACTATGTAAGTGTCTGTTATTCTGAACAGTAGGATTTGATGTCAGAGTTTGCACTGTTGCATGTAATGCTTAAGACTTAATCTTACATGTAATTTGTGGTATCATGAGTGATTAAAAGGCTTTACTCATTTTTTTTTGTCGGTAGTTGGGCTTGAACTCTGGGCTTGGGCGCTGTCCCTGTGCTCTACAGCTCAAGGCAGGCACTCTACCGCTTGAGCCACAGTGCCACTTCCGATTTTCTAATGGTTTATTGGAGATCAGTCTCATGGAGCTGGGTGCTGGTGGCTCATGCCTGTAATCCTAGCTACTCAGGAGGCTGAGATCTGAGGATCATGGTTCAAAGCCAGCTCAGGCAGGAAAGTCTGTGAGATTCTGATCTCCAATAAACCACCAGAAAACCAGAAATGGTGCTGTGACTCAAGTGGTAGAGCTGAGGCCCAGAGTTCAAGCCCCATGACTGACAAAAAAAAAAAAAAAGAGTCTCATGGACTTTCCTGCCCAGGCTGGCTTTGAACCAAGATCCTCAGATCTCAGCCTCCTGAGTGGCTGGGATTACAGGTGTGAGCCACAGGCACCTGACTTTACTCATTTTTCATGTCCTCAAAATTACACCAATCATAAAGAACCAAGATAAGTAGTCAGTCTCCCCAAATCTCACCAGTCAGTTGTTTCCTGTCCTCAAGTTGCCTTCTGGACTGGGTCCATCTGCATCTAAATGAACAGCTTTCATCAAAGCTGAGGTCCCAGGCCATTCCTTTCTCAAGCCTCCTTATGCTGAGCACATTTCAATTGCTGTGTATTGTCTTTGTTCTGCCTGCTTTGAGTTTTATCACTAAACTGATAAAGATGAATTCATTCATTGAATGCCTATTGCTTAGGCATATTAACAGAGTAACATGTAGGGAGCAGGAAATGAATCTAGCACCAGATAGAATACTGCTGTGCAAAGTCCACTTTTGGGTTTTACCCTTTAAAAGGGTAAAAAAATTGGAAGTCAAATATTGATTGTTAAAGAGTTAAAACAATCAGGTACTATAGTCTTATCTCCCTACCTCCTTCCTTTCCCCTCCCTTCTCCCATTTCCTTTCACAAAGTCTCACTGTGTAGCCCAAGCTGGCCAGGAATGTGATCCTCCTGTCTTACTTAGTCCTCAGGGTGCTGGGATTACAGGTATGAACCAGGGTGCTCAGCTTTTGCTTGTGCTATTTCTCTTTAGGAAATTCAGAACTGATGACTTCATCCCTGTTTATCTCCATATTTACAAGCACCTCTGAAAAGAGGTTGTCATGAGGAGTTCTACTACAGTAGAAGGAAAAAAAATTCCCACTAGAGAGTGAAAGGCTCAAGAAAGGATTATGGATGAGACAAATTAGCCAGGAAGTGGGTGCTGACTCTCTTCTCTAAAGAAAACAGCTAAGTCCCATTTTGTCTTTATGTTGTTGTTATAAAAGTCCTGTAGGGAGACTGGATCAACTTTTCTGCACTGGCTTTGACTTGTGCTTTGTAAGTATTTGATGAGTGATGGAAGGCTAGTACAACGCAGAGAGAGGTCCTCCCCCAGCCAGGATAAGCTACTCATGCCCTCTAGTGGTGAGACAGGGAAGGGGTAGCTCCAGTCCCGGGTGCAGTCCTTGTGGAGGGCCCGGGTCTGCTTCCAAGGCTACACCCAAAGCCTGCTATGGACAAGCATGTTTTTCTTTTGAACTATTCAGACTGAGAAGCTATAAAGCTTTTTGAAAGCATAGGCTGTATAATTCTCTGAGTTCCCTTTCTAGCTCTGCCAGGATCCATTAAATTAAATACTTCCTTAAAATACAGAAGCTCTCTCTAACTTCTGTGGTCCTCTGTTTGCTCATTTGTAAAATGGGAGTGAGAATGAGAAGTACAGATGCAGATGGAATTGGAATAAGATCGACTTCAGAATCATGAAACAGACCTGCAAAAATCTGAGCATCTCACACATGACAAATATGCCTTTGTAGAGAGGAGGGGAAAGGTGGTTTTTCCTGTCATGACAATGGATCTGTCAGATTTCCTATTGTAAAAATATAAGATTTGGCTCCATTTGCCAAGTACACACAAGTCAATTCCAGGTATATCATTTGCTTACTGTGAAAGGTAAATAACAGGTGAATTTCTTCATCACCTTAGGTGCAAGATTTCTTGCCCCAAACATGAAAAGGTATTCACAAAGGAAAATACTGATAAATTGCATTAGAATTAAGAATATTTTCTATAAAAATCATTAACAAGGTGAAAAATAAACTTCAGGCTGGTAGAAAATACTTGTAACACTAATTTCTTTTTTCTTTTCTTTCCTGAGACTGAGGTTTGAACTTGGGACCTTGTACTCACTGGGTTTAGTTGTTCATAGCTAGTGTTCTATCTACCATTTGAGTCATGTCTCTAGTTCTGGCTTTCTGCTGATTTTTTGAGATGGGAATTTCAAGGACTTTTCTGCTGGAGCTGAGTTTGAACCAAGAGCCTTAGATCTCAGCCTCCTGAATAGCTAGGATTATAGATGTGAGCCTGACTGGTACAACCACTTAAGAAAATTGACATATGCACCAAATTTGAGAACCTAGTGCCTTATGAATAGTGAACCTTGTACCCTACACCCAACCAAATTTACTCCTAGCACATACTAATAGGCAGACATAGTTAGAAAGTTTAAAAGGTTGGTAGATTAATTAGAGCAGAGAGCCCCAGGAGAACTTCTTGTTGTGGAATGCATTGATGCATTGATGCAGCTTGGTGAGCTGAGATCAGAAAGCAGAAAATGCACGATTGTTTCAAAAACTCAGTCCCAGAAAATAGAATATCCCTCCCCTAGTATTCCTAGGTCTGCACAATCTTAGCTAGGAGTAGAGGAGGGAATATAAGCAATGGACCTGACTCACAGCAAGTCAGCAGGTTTTATCTGATTGGTCAGTTGTCCTATGCCTCATCTGCTTAGGGACAACCAATCAGAGTATATCCTAGGGTATTAAACACCCCTAGACTCAGAGAGAGAGGAGACCATTAGCAGAGAGGACACAGGAAGGACAGGGAGGGGGCAGCACCAGCCTTTCATTGACAGACTTCTGAATAAAATGTTTTGCATTTATCCCCTGTTGTCTGTGAACTTTGTTCATTGAATAGTAAAAGAAATCTGTACCAATACCTAACAGAACAGCAGAAGAAATCTATGCTCATGTGCACCAAAAGAGGAGCAGGAATGATCACAGGAGTATTAGTGAGATTTTTAAATCAGAAGCAACTCAAATGTCCATTCAAGTAGACTAGATAAACAAATTATGGTGTAACTAAGCAAAGGACTACTAGACAGTAGTAAAAATGAATAACCTAGGTCTGGGAAGGTGGCTCAGTGGTAGAGTGCTTGCCTCGCATGCATGAGGCCCTGGCTTCAATTCCTCAGCACCACATAAGCAGAAAAAGTCAGAAATGGCACCGTGACTCAAGTGGTAGGGCATCAGCCTTGAACTGAAGAGCTGAGGGACAGTGTCCAGGCCCAGAGTTCAGGCCCCATGGCTGACAAAAAAAAAAAAAAAAGAACAACCTATAGGTATGCATGGTGAGTCTAATGAAAGAGGCCACACACACACACACACACACACAACTTATAAATGCATACGTCCACAATGTAAAGTTTATAAACACAACATTAATGTGCAGTGTTCAGAACTAAAAAAGAAGAACCAACTCAAGCGCCTGTCAAATCCTGTAAACGTACCATATAATTGACCAATTTAGTGCATACGTCTCAGAGGCATTAAGGGTGTTCAGTGTTGTGTGACCCTGGCCATTCTCCATTCCCAGAATGTTTTCATCACCCTACAGGGTAAAGCCCTGTTCCTCCCTAGCCAAGCCCTGAAGCCAAGCCTTTGTCTCTATGAGTTTGCCAGGTCTAGGACACCCATCCAAATGGAATCATAAAATATTTGTCCTTTTGGGTCTGGTTCCTCCACTAAGCATGTAGCATGTGTCGGCACTTCTTTCTTTCCGGGGCTGCGTAATTAAAGTCACGCATGGATCTCCTGTAGTACAATGGCAGTCTCTGAGGTTATAAAGTCCCTGACACCTGCTGTGTCACAGCCCTTGTACCTAGGAAGCACGTGGCATATGGTAATGCTGGTGAAATCCAATGTGCTGCACTGTCAGGGGTGGAAACCACAACACATGCGGTCATGCACAGCACAGAGCGCGTGAGAACATGCCTACTACCCTCTCCCTTTTATCATTTGGTACCATTTTCTTCTTTTTTTTTTGTCGGTCGTGGGGCTTGAACTCTGGGCCTGGGTGCTGTCCCTCAGCTCTTTAGCTCAAGGCGAGCACTCTACCACTTGAGCTACAGTGCCACTTCCTTTTATCATTTGGGAGTGTACTTCTTCCAAAATAATTTTAAAAAGAGGCTTACTCTCAGTCTCCCCACAACAGCTTCCCCTTCTGTGTTTATCAGTGGCTTTGATGGCATGGGTGCTGGTGGCTCAGGCCTGTAATCTTAGCTCCTGGTGTGTGGGGGGAGTGGGGGGGGAGCTAGGATCTCAGTTCAGTCTGTGAGACTCTTCTCTCCAACTAACCACCAAAAAAACAGAAGTTGATCTGTGGCTCAAGTGGTAGAATGCCAACCTTGAGTAGAAAAGCTAAGGGGCAGTGCCCAGGCCCTGAGTTTAAGCACTAGAATCAGCACACATGTGAACATGTGCACGTGTGCGCACATGCACGTGCACACACATACACACACACACTCAAGATGAGTCAAGGTATTACTGTCCTATGCTGTCTAACTTTGGGTAAGTGCTTGATGATGAAGTGATCCTCTGCTGCCCCTCCTTCTCCCCCCTCCCAGCTCTTCCTCCCTTCCTCCCTCCAGCTTGCAAATTGATTGAGATATAATTAGGAAATAAACATTTCATAAAGTATATAGTGTGGTTTTGATTTATGAGTATGTTGTGAAATGACTACCACAGTAACCCAATTGTACACATCACCTCATCTAGTGACTTTTTTATTTGTGGTAGGAATTTTTAAGATCTACTCTCTTTGCAAATTACAAGCACACTATTATTAACTACAGTCCTCGTGCAATAGTCTTGCAAATTAAAGTCACTCCCTATCTAAGTCTAGATTTGGTTCTATTCGACAGTGTTTGGGCTGAGCTCTGAAGAGGCAGTAGGTATTGCAGGTAGAAGGAACAGTACATACAAAGGTCCTGGGGTGGAGCATTAAGGAACTAAAGTAAGGGTTAGAAATAAGCCTAAGGTCAGGCACCCTGTTTCCTGAAGTCTTTCTGTTCACCTGTCCTCAGGTGTTGGTGCGCCCTCATAGCAGCAAAATGGCTTCAGCAGATCCATTAACCCCATCAAACTCTCCTTTACAAGGGAAAAAAATCCAGGCTACTTCCTCTCGTCACTCATTGGCTTGAATTAAATACTTGTCTTTGCTTAGGATTACTGAAAGGATTTAGACCAATCACAAGCCATCCTGGGGGGTGGGGTGCAGATAAATATAGTCAAAGTACATTTTCTGCAGGTATAGAAATGTCATGATGAAATTCTTTGTCATGGGCTTGAATGCTGGGCCTGGGTGCTGTCCCTGAGCTCTTCAGCTCAAGGCTAGTGCTCTACCACTTCTGGTTTTCTGGTGGTTCATTGGAGTCTCACAGACTTTCCTGCCCAGGCTAGCTTTGAACCATGATACTCAGATCTCAGCCTCCTGAGTAGCTAGGATTATAGGCGTGAGCCACTGGTGCCTGGCTGAATGGCAGTTTTTTAAACAGAGTCCAGAAGAAAATCACAACTTTGCAAGCATCATTTTCTTTTCCACTAAGCTCCACTTTGGGAGAACACCCCAGTGAGCAAGAGCTGCTGAGCTGTAGCCCTGCCATACCCTTCACTAGGAACCTGAGGGTGGGGTGCTCTGGCTGGAGGCTGGTGAACTCCTGCTACAATGGCCATTGGACTCTGGTTTCCTGAATCTTCTCTGATCTTGAAATTCCACCAGACAACCCAGTTGCCCTTAAATAACAGCATCCCATATATTTAGACTAACGTGCTAGTTATCGTCTGCTGTATAACAAATCACCCCCAAACACTAGGGGCTTAAAACAAGGATTCATGGTTTTTCTGGCTGTCGCAGGCTGGCTGGCGTGTTGGTCCTGTTTGCCCAGTAGGTGGTGGTTGGCCTCATCTATGTGAGCTCCTCACTGGCTGTTCTTCCCCTGTCTTCTACTAGTCAGAACAAGGCACAGGTTTGGCCCTGACTCAGGGCTTTGCAAAAAGAAGTTCTAACCCAGCTCCTGGCAGACAGAAGGTCCTCCAAAGGAGGCTGTGGCCGGGGGTGGGTAATCAGGTGGAAGGCCGAGACCTCTCCCTAGATCTGATGAGCCTCTCTGAGCTGTGTTCTCATCTGTAAGATGGGGAAGGGGCCAGTGACAGCACTCAGCACTTGGTCTGAGTCAGCTAGTACTAGGATGCAGCTTGATTGACCCCTGCAGGCAGCTGGGAGCCTGGAAAGGATGGGACCAGCTTTCCCATGGGGGCCCGGGATTCCACATGTGTACACGCACGCACATACACACATGATGTCTTGCTCAGGCTTTTATTAAATCACATCCAGCTCAGCCATCTGGCCATACCGACTTCATTAGAACGCAGGGGCAGGAGAGGCACCACTTGCCCCAGGTTTTTATAATAAGAACCAAAACTTCAAAAATTACCCCCTACAAGATAGGAGGTGAGAATGGTGGACATGAGGGACAGGGGAGTGAAAGACACCCTGAGACCAAAAGGGAGTGATAGGGGGTGCCATGGTCTGGACGCTGTGGCCCCTTGAAATGCATGTTAGGAGATCTTGTCCACAGGAAGTGGAGCCTTTATGGGTGATTAGATGGGGGGGGTTGGGGGAGAGACCTCACAATTAGAATTAGTTTGTGCTTCCATCAAATGATACAGAGAGGGCCAGATGTCCTGAACTTGAACGTGCAGCCTCAGGAACTTGGAGAAATCAACTTGGGTTGTTTTTCAGCCACCCAGCGTGTGGGAGGGCTAAGCAGGGGACAGGCAGGTCCCCTGGGTGCAGCCTTAGGGGAGAAGGTATGTGATGATCCCTTTCTCAAGGGAGGCAGCTCAGGACCAGGGATGTGGGGGAGGGGGTCAATCAGTCCCCTAACCCCATAGCCCCACCTGAGGATGAAGGCTTTGGGGGAGAGAAGCGGGAGGGGTGAAAAGCAGCAACCAGGCCTGAGCCAGGAAGCTGTGCCAGGGACCAGGGGAGGGAGGCAAGTGTCACCTGTACCCCCTAAGGGACCAAGGAGCCAGGCAGGAAAATCTAGGCCCAAGGACTGGGAGATGCTCCACTGAGCACCCTACTTATCCTATAAAACACATGTGGTCCCCATGTGCTAAAGCTGCAGATATGGAGTGCAGAGGGCGAGACTTTTCTCTTAGCCTCCTTGGGCAGGGGAGACTGCGATCATGGCTATAAAGGCCCTGCCAGTCCCTTTCCTCCCTCAGCCTGCCCTCCAAGGGCTGCCTGCTTTTACAGGACCCTGGAGATATTGGGGTTTCCCAGGTCCCTTCCGCTGGCTGTGGTAGGGTTACCCCAACTCCCGAGTATCAAGAAGCCTGCCCCTGAAGGCTGCATCCTGTCCCTTTCCCTGGAGATGATGTGGAGGTAGGCCGGCCTAGGATGGGAAGGAGGGACGCTACTGCCCTGGGGTGGGCTGCCAGTGTTCTGACAGGACTGGGGGCCTCCTCTGGGGCCCCCAGACTCTGATCAGGTATCAGGTCTGTACACTGATCATGCCCTATCAACCTGGGCCCAAAGATTCCCGCCTGAGTTCATTCCCAGCGTCCCCGACCGAGCTCATACCCCCACGGTACTTTTCTCACCCTCTTTGGGGCTGGGGTCCTCTGGAGTCTTCTTCATCTCCCAGCCCCTGACCCAGGTGTAGGCAGAGGAGCCGCCCAGCACCATCAGATTGCTCGTCCACCACAAGAAGCTCTTGGTTTCCTCATAGTAAAGCACAGCCAGGACCGTCTGGGCACAGGCCTTGGCTGTGCCAGACACATTGTGGGTCAGGGGACTGGTGAACTTGATCTGCAGCCCTGTGACGTAGCCGATGGCGAAGCCAAACAAGCCACTCAGTGTCATCATGCCCCAGAAGTGGGCGCTGCCCAGCTGGGCAAAGTCTCGAAGGGCCTGGAACTCCCCGAGGAGCAGCAGCAGGGGCAGGAAGAGCACGCAGGCGTTGACGTTGTTGTAGAAGGTCAGGCGCCAGATGCTGCCATCCACAGCCGGGAGCACCTTCTTGGTGTAGATGGCATTGAGTGAGACGCAGAGGCTGGCTAGCACGCCAAAGATGGTGCCCGTCAGGGACAGGGTGCCCTCGGCTCCCTCCTGGTCCACGCCGAGCCAGAAGCCTCCTGTAGCAGGAGAGATGTGGGAGAGGGAGAAGGAGTGAGAGGATGTGAGGGGGAGGGACACATCGATTGTCATGCCGGTCCTGGGGCTTGAACTTAGGGCCCGGGTGCTGTCCTTGAGCTTCTTTGCTCAAGGCTGGCGCTCCACCACTTGAGCCACAACTCTACTCCTGGCTGTTTTTGGTGCTTAATTGGAGATAAGAGTCTCACAGACTTTCCTGCCAGGGCTGGCTTTGAACCATGATCTGCATAATCTCAGCCTCCTGAATAGCTAGGATGACAGGCGTGAGTCACTGGCCCAGGTGGAGAGGGACAAATTTTTGATACCAAAGTTCACAGGTTGTGTAGCAGCTCTCTCCATGTCATTCTCTTTAACCACATCCCAGGTCTCAGTGGCCCCTGGCTCCCTGCAAGACACAGGGGCTGGGGAAGCAGCCCCAAGTAGGACCTCTATCCTCTACCCCCAGCCTCTATTCTAATAGGGGAGGGGTGGGATGGGGCGGTAGGGACTGTTACCTTCTTTCATTACAACTGTAATCATTGTAATGAGGGCTGTAAAACAGACAGCTGTGCCTGCCTGGGGCCCTGGGCAGTAACTGTGTTCTACAGGGTGAGTGCTGCTGTACAGTGATGGTGACATTGGCTAACCTTGGCTTTCCCTCCCTAGATATCATCCTGGAGCATTCAATGAGAATGGCTCCTGGCCTGAAGTGGCCTGAGACCTGGGACAGTCTAAGACTCTGCTCTTGGGTTGCCTCCTGCTCAGCATCTCTGTGGTTCCCCATGGTACAATGGCAGGTCTCCACTCCCTGGGCTCCACACGCTGGTGTCCTGTGCCTGTGTCAGCCTTGTATCTCTCCTGTGATGGCTGCCTGTCCCCTCATATCTCAATCAGGCTCACTGTCTACACCAGAAAACTCTCCCCCTTTCCAGAATGTTCTACTGTCCCTTCAACACAGCCCTCCTCTCTATTCCTCTCCATTGCCACCACATACCATTGACATGGAGTGCAGGGGCTGCGGGCCCTTCCCCCTTTCTAGACCTGTAACCCCGAAGCCCGGCACAGAGGCCAGCAAGAGCTGAGCCACTTCTCTGTTTAACAAATGAACAGAGGTTGTGATGGAGGTGAGTGGAAGTATTAAAAGAGCTAAGACTCAGGCACAGTGGCACGCATCTGTAATCACAGCTGCTATGGGTGGCTGAATCAGGACGATCACTTGAACTCAGGATCTCTGAGCTGGCCTGGGCCCTATAGCAAGACCCTACCTCAGAATCAGGAGTCAAGACACTTGCTGCACTGTGGACACTGGACACACAAAGGGATCTGCCTCTGTCTCTGCCTTGGAAGACGCCTCCACTCCACAGGTACTCACAGACCTGCTGCGCGTAGGGTAGAGGGCTGCACTACACCCACACCTGCTTAAGCAGAGACCCCCTCCTACCCCAGCCACCTGCTGGTTAACCTCTGAATGCAGAACCTCAGGATCAAGACCTCAAGGTTCTAGATCCCAGAGGGAAGGCAGGTTCCTGCCTCCCCCCACCCCACACACACACAGGAGGAAGAACGTGCAGTGATGGGCCAGGTCTGGGGTCATGGAAACCCTGCCTCCTAGCCCTGCCCTGGCAGGCCACCATGGCTGGTGAAGGCACTGTCCCCTGATACTACCTCTCCATCAGCATCTTGGGTTACTCTGGGGACTTACTTCACATTTGCCTACAGGGAGGACACGTCACTGTTTTTCTGGCACAGCTGGTGGGACTGAAGTGGGATCCTGGGGTACTTGAGAGGGTCTCAGTTCCCCATGAGGAGAAGGTATAGGTGGTGCGGGGTTCTGCGGGGAGGAACTCCTTTCTCTCTCCACCCATCCTGGGCCTACACCAAGCAGCCCTAGATCCAACAACTGGTCAAGCAAGGAAAATATTTTCTAGGACAGATAGCGTGGATGGGCCCCCAACCTCCCCATAACCAGGACACTCAGCTTGGGACTGCAACACCAGACAAGAGTATATAGGCCAAGTCAGACAAACTGTGGTATGGGCCAAAACCTGAGGAGGTGCAGAAAAAGAGCCCATTTCTAGGAGGCTGCCCCAGGGAGCGAGGCCCAAACTCAGAGGCCCCCAACCCAGTGAGCAGACCAATAGGATGTGTGCAGTAGTGGAGGAGTTCAGTAACAGCCCATAGCCATATGTGGTTTCAGGCACCGAAAACGTGGTCAGAAGAACAATTTAGTTTAAATACACCTGTATCAGCCTAGCTCTAACAGCCAATGTACAAAAACGGCACAGAATGGTTAGACGCACAGGTCTGGGAGCCTGGCCCATCTGGGTTTGCATTCTAGCTTACCTACTTTCTAGCTGTGTGGCTCTGGCAACTAGTATAACCTCTCTAAGCCTCAGCTAGTTTGTAAGGAGATGATCATTAAATGCTACCACCCAGAGGATTTCTGGGTAAAGAAAGGAGATGCTAAGGTGGAATGATTAGCACAATGAGCTCCCTCCGCCCAATTCTTTTCTATCTTTTTTCTTTTTTTGCCAGTCCTGCAGCTTGAACTCAGGGCCTGGGCATTGTCCCTGAACTTCTTTTGCTAGCACTCTACCACTTGAGCCACAGTGGCACTTCTATTTTTTTCTGTATATGTGGTACTGAGGAATCAAACCCAGGGTTTCATGCTTGCTAGGCAAGCACTCTACCACTAAGCCACATTTCCAGCCCCCCAATTATTTTCTGATGATCAAGTCTGGGAAGAAGGTTAAGGCCTGTCAAAATATATGTGTTGAGGGTTGCCAGTGGCTCATGGCTATGATCCTAGCTACTCAGGAGACTGCAATATGGAGGATTGGGGTTTGAGGCCAGCTTGGGCAGAAAAGTTCACTAGATTCCATCTCCAAAATGAGCAGAAATCAGCAGGGCTGGGGTGTGGGTGACTCAAGTGCTAGAGTCTAGCAAGGGAGGCCCGGAGAGACCCTGAGTTCAGATCCCAGTACTGCCTCAAAATATAAACAAACATAAAAACCAATAGACCCCAAACAAAACCAAAAACGTGGGAGTTGTCCTCATCAAGGTCAGATGGTGATGGTATCTTTATTAAAAGATGCATTTGGCTCCACACAGCCAGACTGCATTCAGACTCCCATCTCTGCTAGTAATTAGATGTGTGATCCTGGACAAGTTATTTCACCTCTCTGTGCCTCGTCTTCCCTTCTGTAAATTCTGGCTATTCTAGCCATCGGATCCTGTTCTAGGGTTAGCTGAGTTACTATGGTGAAGTGCTCAGATCTGTGTGCCTGTGTTGCTCTTGCTGTTGCCATTGCTAACTATGTTTGCCCTGGCTGGGTCCCTAATTTGGTTGGGTGACCAGAACCAAGTTATTGGCCAGCTGTCTCTGGGCCCTAGGTGGCTGGGACAGGTGAAGTTTAGAGATTTCTTGGAAGAGTTGTCTTGCAGGGGTCATCCCCAGGAGGCCCCAGCAGGCCACTTACCAATGATGACCCCACAGGCCAGCAGGGCATAGAATGACGTGGCCTGCTTTAGAAGCAGGTAGGAGAGCAGCACGTTGAAGACAGTGGTGAGCGAGCGGCCCACGTTGTAGAAGGCCACGCCCACATGCTTGAGGCACAGGTTGTTGAAGGTGATCATGGCGATGAAGACCACCGAGAGGGGCAGGACGTTGCGGGCCACCCTGAGGTCCAGGTGCAGAGTCGGGAAGTCCAGCGTGCCGGGGCAGCAGGCGGCCAGCGTGCTGAGGCTCTTGCACAGCAACACGGTCACCAGGCACTGGTAGAAGGTGACGAAGATCGGGGTGTCCAGCCGCAGGGAGGGGCTGTCCAGCAAGTACTTGTTGAGGAACACCATGGAGATGGACGTGAGCCAGTAGAGGGTCACCACCAGAGCGATCTGCAGAGCCCTCAACAGGAAGGGCTTCTCCCCGCTGCCCTCCGCCTGGTCCCCGGGGTCGGAGGCCCCAGTCAGCGCCATGTGTAGGATCCGGGACCGCTTCAGGGGGGCCCTGTTCATGGCGGCAGAAGGGAAGGGTCACCAGAATGCAGTCTCGGGGCGCAGGACGGCCAGCTGCGTCTCTCTGCCAGCCTTGCCCCGGGTGTCACACGGGAGGGGGGCAGCCCAAGGGGGTCCCCTTCCTCTGGGATGGAGCTGAGGTTTGGGGTGCAGCCCTAGGGGGTCCCCCTTCCTCTGGGATGGGGGCGGTTACCAGGGAGGGATCGCAGGGGGAGAGGTGAGGGAGAGGAAAGGAGAGAGGGGGTGCAGGCTCAGGGTGGACGAGGGGGGTCGCCAGGCGCCGGAGGAGGGCGGGCTGCGCGGCGATGGAACGAGGGGGGCCCCGGGCCGCGGCCCCGGGCGGGCGCGGGCTCCGGCTGGGCCCGGGAACCTCCGGACGTCCGCGCCTCCGGGGGGCGGGGCCAGGCCTCACTTCCGGACACGCCCCCGCCCCGTCTTAAAGGGCCTACGCGCCCAGCCTCGCGCTGGAAGTCGCAGCCCGGGGCACCATCGCGGCTCGCCGCCGGGCTCCGGCTCTCTGGCTGCGGTGCTCACGGAGGCTGACGGGGACCCTCGGCACCCTGGGGGGGTTTCCCTGGGTGCCTGGGCCTCGCCCTCTTCCTGGAGGGCGTCCGCCCTCCCCGCCGGCTCCGCCGGCCTCTGCTCTGCCCTGAGCTCGGTCCAGGTCCGCGTTCCGGAGCTCCCGGAACCCGGGGTGCGCTCGGGAAGGCCTGGGCACCGCCCTCCGCTCCCGGAGGACCCCCCCCCCAGGCTCACGTCCCTCCCCGAGCCCAGACCCCGCGTCCAGTCCTGGGACTCCCAGATCTCGTTTTCCAGACCCGGTTTTCGCCGCCTCCAGAGCCCTCCTCGGAGCCCGAGACCCCCGGCCGCGCTCCCCGAGGCCGCGCCGCCGCTGCCAGCCCCGAGTCCGTCCCGGGGCCGGGGCCGAGCTCCGCGCACCTGTCCTGCCCGGGGGCCCTGCCCTGTTACCCGAAAATACCGACCCCCCTGCGCCTGCTCGGCGCCCGCAGGGTCCGGGCCCCGCGCCCTGACGCCGCCCCGCTGCACCTGCGGCGCCGCGCCCGCGGACAGCTTCCTGCTCCCGCGCCCCGGGGCTCCCGAGGCCGGCCTGCCACGTCCTGGGGGCGGCGGGACACTTTCCCGCGGATGGTGGGAGAAGGCCCCTTCCTCTTTCGAAGGCTGTCCCGGGCCGCCCCCCCGCCCCCGCCTGCCTGGCGCTTCGGGGTCAGTTCCCGCCGCTGGCACGTCCCAGAACCCGGTTGCATCCCGGGTTGCTGGCTCCGATCTGCGCCTGGAGAGGGGCGAGGGCGGGGGCACGGCCGGTCCCGGAGGTGGGTCCCCCCCTTCCCCAGGGGCCAGGCTGGGGGCTCGGGCCCCAGCCACGCGGGCTGACCCCTCTGGGGTCCCTGCCCAACGTTGGCAATCCTCCCCCCTCACTTCTGCCGCCCGCGCCCCTGACCCCCATCCCCACCCCCTTCTCCCACCTCACCTCTGTGGTCCGGGTTCTCTTCCTTGTGAAACTCGGAGCTGAGTTAGACCACTCGGGGTTCTGGGTCTTCTTGCTCAGAACTCTAGCTTGCGTGGCCCAATGGAGGAACTGGCCTGTTTGTAATGTGTATCTCAGACAGCATTTAGTACCGTTTGTCAAAAGACAAACTGACAGCAGGTCTAGCTGTAGTTCCGGTAGCTTTGGATTCGAGGATTAGAGGCAGCCTTCCCTACAAAGAGGATGGAGTTCTAGCCTCGCTTCTCAAGGGAGGAACAAGGAAACAGGAAGAAGGGTTCAGGTAAGAGTGATCTACTCTTACCGACCCGGAATCTCCTGTTTGCAAGAAAATCGAATGTTTGGGGATCCTTCTGCTTCCTTAAGCTTTGAATTTGATTATGGTAATTTTATGACTCCTTGGGCTGTGCTGTGACTGACTCTCCCTGAGCAAAGGAAGCAGGGGATTTTATTTATTTATACCTGATAGACTTCTTATGCCATGAAAAGATAGTCGCTGGGCTGGGAAGGTGGCTCAGTGGTAGAGTGCTTGCCTTGCATGCATGAGGCCCTGGGTTCGATTCCTTAGTACCACATAAGCAGAAAAAGCTGGAAGTGGCGCTGTGGCTCAAGTGGTAGAGCACTAACCTTGAGGTGAAGAGGTCAGGGACAGCGCCCAGGCCCAGAGTTCAGGCCCCACAACCAAGAAAAGAAAAGATAGTCGTACTCTCATGCACAATGGATCCAGACTATGTTCGAAGACGGTGGAGAGAAAATTCTAGGGGAAAGTTTAGCTGTGTGTGTGTGTGTGTGTGTGTGTGTGTGTGTGTGTAAGATAGACAGACAGACAGACAGACTGAGACAAGACACAGAGAGACAATACTGGGGCTTGAGCTCAGGGCCTGAGCACTGTTGCTTAGGTTTTTGGTTCCAAGTTGATGTTCTGTCACCTTGAGCCACACCTCCACTTCTGGAGGAAGTTGGAAATAAATTTTCTGCCTGAGCTAGCTTCCAACTGCCACCCTCATATCTCAGACTCCAGGGTAGCTATGATTACAGGCGTGAGCAACCAGCGCCCAGTGATAGAAATAATTTAGAAATAGTTACTTTCTATAGTCACCATTTTGGTGACAATCCTTTCCTGTTTTTTTCACCATTACTATTGCTTTCTTTGGAGTGAGTGGTTGGACCTGGCATATTGTAACCCAGAATTCCATGCTTCAGGCCTACAACTTCAAATATAAACGACCAAGATAAGAAAAAACGACCAATAAATGGCACAAGATAAGCAAAATGTTGAAGTTGGGCACAGCTCATGGGAGTTCATTGTAAGAGTTTTCTTACTTTGGTGTATGTTTGAACATTTTCACAATTGAAAGAATCTATATAAGGTACCTGAACACTCACATGCTAACCCCACAAGCCATCCTCAGGGCCAAACTCCTTGATGGGCTATGGGGAAGTGGGAGAGCTTAGGGGGCCCCTCTCCTGGCCCTGGCTCTGGGATGCTGGGGGGGATGCTCCTCCTCCTCCAGGGGCGGGACTTCCTGCTTCCTCCTGACAGACTACATCCCCTCCATCTGGAAGCTGCCATCTGCTCATCGTAGGGAAAAGAAAGACTAACAGCATCTGCTAGTCTCTTGAACCCTACTTGGAGAATCTTCACATTTGGAAGATGGTGATATATTGTTTGTCAAGAGACATGCTTTGCTAACCCTCATCCCTTTCATTCTAGTCTGATAGTTCATCAAAACCAATACGTTTAGTGATAAACAGGGAAGCCTTGGCTCTGAGAGGCCCTGGTTGATTATCTGAAAGGCACATTAAAGGAATTAAGTAGTCTACTGCTGGGTGCTGATGGTTTACATCTGTAATTGTAGCTACTCAGAAGGCTAAGATCTGGGAATTACAGTCTGGGCAGAAAAGTCTATAAAGACTTGTATCTCTGACTACTAAAAACTGGAAGTGGAGCCATGGCTCAAGTGGTAGAGTGCCAGTGATGAGCAAAAAAGCTTAGGGACAGCACTCAGGCTCTGAATTTGAACCCTAGTCCTGGCACTGGTGCATACCCACCCACCCACCCACACTATCCCAGCCCCCACCCCAAGTTATCTACTGATTATGCTGCCCCCTTGGTCCTGAGGGAAGAGAAATAAACTTGACAGAGCATCTTGGGAGAGTCAGTGCTGGATGTGTGGAACATCCTTCTCCACCAGCCTCTGTACTAAGCATGTCTCCATCTTGTCTCTCCCTTTACACTGAACCTGAAGTTCTACCATTAGCATCACTCCCTTGGACTGAGATTGTAAAAGGCCAGCTCAGCAAATTCCCCAGATTTAATCCTTCTTACTGCATAAGAGAGGGATCAGGAAATGGGGTTCAGAGGTCCAAAGACTTGGGAGTCTTTGTACTTTGTACAAACTCCTTGCATTTGAATTCGTCTTTAGACATGTGAATTGCTTAAACTATTCTTAGAGGGTGAGGTTAAGGGTGAAGTGTTTGCCAAGAGTAATTAAGCTGGCGTGTGGATATGGTAAGAGGTAGAACAAAAGGTGTAACTGGAGAAGCAGGAAGCAAATGTGGTGGCCTTCATGGGTGTAACCTTGACTGAGAAAAGCTCATGATGTTAGCTGGTGACCATTTCTGCCATATGCTGTGAACAGATCAAAGGTAGAGAGAGGACCATGGGTCTAAACCTGCAGGGCCCTGGAGCTCCTGGGGACAGGCAGAGATTAACTGTCCCACCTGATTTTACCTTGTGTGGCAGACACTGCCAATTGCCTCCCCAAATCCTCTCTCCTCATTCCAAATCATCAGATTGTTCCGAGTGTTCAGCTGGAGCCTCTTCTATGCATAGATGAGCCACAGAGTTCAGAGCATGTTAGAGGAAGGTTTTGTGGCTCAGCTTTCTCCTTACTGTAACAAGTCTCTGGCAGAAACAAGAGAGGAAGGTTATACTTTAGTTCTCATTTCATCATTTTAGGTTTTCTTATCGAGGGGTCAGCAAAAGCCACTCACATCTCAGCAGCCAGGAAGCAGAGAGAAAGCAAGCCAGGGCTCTAGCTTACCCCTGCTTTATTCCATCCCAGCCTCTTTGTATTGGTGTCATGCACATAATCAGAGCAGAGCTTCTCCCCTAATTTAATCTTGTCTGGAAATGCCCTCACAATACATCCACAGATGTGCTTTACCAATCACAGAAATCTGCCTGCCTGCATGACTTCCTTCCCTCCCTTCCTCCTGCCCTTCCTTGTTTTTTAAATTACATTTTTCATATATTTACTGTTATTGTAAAGGTGGTATATAGAGGGGTTATGGTTACATAAGTCACATAAAGAGTACATATCTTTAAAAATGTTTTTCCTTCCCAACCCCCTTCCCCCACAAGTTGTAAAGTTCATTTCCAGCGTAATGTCTAGTGAGGATGACTGCTGTATTAGTTCACCCTTTGTCCCACTGTTTCTGCGCTTCCCCTTCCCCTCACCAAGAGTACATTTCTTTTTGAGCAGTGTCACACCTTCCTTCATTCTCTCACATTATACATTTTTATTATTAATTTAGTTTATTGGTATAGAGGTGATATACAGAGGGATTACAATTACATGAGTCAGGTAATGAGTACATTTCCTTTTGTACAGTGTCTTCTCTTCCCTCACTCTCTCCCAGTCCCTCCCTCCCGTCTCCACCCACCAGTTGAATAGTTCACTTTTGTTAGGTTTTTAAAAAGAGGTTGCCGAGTAAGAACAGCACCAGCACGCACGTGGTATTCAGGTAAGGAGTAGGTTTATTCAGTAGACCTGCTGGGACCAGGCAAGGTTGGCACTCCACGTGGCTGGGAAAGGCCTGGGAATGAGAGAGAGCTGGGAAGAGAGGAAAGAGAGAGAAAAGAGCCAGAAAAGAGCAGAGAGAGGGGTAAGAACAGTAGCACTCACGTAGTATTCAGGTAAGGGGTAGACCTGCTGGGACCAGGCAAGGTTGGCACTCCAAGTGGCTGGGAAAGAGAGAGAGCAAGAAAAGAGAGAGAGCTAGAATAGAACAGAGAGAGCAAGAAAAGAGCAGCAAGAGCAAGAGAGCGTGTGGGCCTGGGCTAGGCCTTATGTAGGGTATAGGCGGGGAAAGGTGTGGCCACATCAAATTCAGATGTGACCTCAGCGGATGCAGATGTGACCTCTTCCAGGTGTCCCAGTTGCCTAGGTAACGCAGGTACTGGGTGGAGACTTTGCTGCGAGGAGGGTGGAGTCTGCTAGCCATCCAGGAGCGGACCTTACAACTTTCATTAGTGCTCAGTGAGCTCCACTGCTGCACTGTTTCACCCTTTTCCCCTTGACTTTTGTACCCTCCCCCCAACCCTTCTGAAGACATACATTTGAACACACCATCCATATATACACAATGGAATTTTACACAGCCATTGGAAAGAATAAAATAATGTCATTTGTAGGGAAATGCATGGAACTAGAACAAATCATGTTAAGTGAGGTAAGCCAAGCTCAGAGAGACATATGGCACATGTTCTTTCTGATATGCAGAAAATAGATCTAAAATACCCTGGGATATGATAAAATATACAGGATTTTAGATACACACAGTGAAACCAAGAGAAGTTACTCTTATGAGAGGAACACAAAGGCATAATGCTTGAGTGCTTCTTCATACTTATATAAAATAAAATATTGAAATGAACTCCATGGTATGGAAATAAGAAGCCTCCCTCTCTTTTTTAGTTTTTATTTTTGATGATTCTGTCTTTATTACCCTTTCTCTCTCCTTCCTTCCTTCCTTCCTTCCTTCCTTCCTTCCTTCGCAGTCTTCACTGAACCAGTGCTGTCCTAGACAATTCAGTGCTGAGATTGGATGGGCGCAGAGGCTGGGACAACCATTTTTTTAAGGCATTCATTTATTGGGGAGTGAACAGAAGGTGGGTGGAGAATTTCAAATCCAGGATCCACTTTCCAGACAAGATTCAGGAGTGGGGACCCAAAGTTAGGATGGACAAATCCCAAAGCATGAGCCCCATGGTCAGGGATAAGGATTTGTTGGCAAAACATGCAGGAAGTCCCAACATGGAGGAAGGAATTTTGGCAAGACTGGGCAAGGTGTAGAGAATGAGCCGTGAGGAGGCTCCTCTGTGGAAGCAACCATCAGGAAACACATCACCTTGAGTGCTTGGTCTGCTCCTGTGAGGCGATTAAGCTTGGATGATGCTGGATGTATGTACTGGGTATGTTGAGATCTAGAGTTATCAAAAATGTTGGGGCTGGAGGTGTGGCTCACTTGGTAGAGTATCAGACAATGAATGGAAGCATCAGTTATCAAGTTTGAGTCCCTGTCTTGGACCAGAAAAAACGGGGAAGAGTTATGAAAAGTGTTCCAACTCCAAATTTCTGGAATATGCCCTTACCAATCTCCAATCAGGAGTGGTGGAAGGGATGTTTCCCCCAGCTTAGCAGCTGGGTCAGGTAGAATAGCCCTTATCAATCATCCTTAGCTAAAGGCACTGAAGTAACAACTCGAATTTGTAGGGAGGTTGGGGTCAGGCCAGGTGTTTCATATGCAAGTTAGCCTGCACAACTCCAGCTGGATTTTAACTCAGGCAGTTTCTTCCGAGCTCAAGTTAGTCCTGGTTATTCTTCCTTATCTCTGGATGCTAAGACTTGGATCTCCCATATGCTGGGAGGAGAGGGGGATGGCCCTCCCTCATTGTGGTGATGGGGGAGGTGGTAGGGCCTTCTCTCCTTTTTCTGCCATACTGCTCTGGGCGGGAGTTCTAGAAACATATTGAATAAGAGTGGGGAGAATGGACATCCTTGTTTCACTCCTGACTTCAGGGGAAATTATTTCAATTTTCCCCTGCTTACATGTTTAATGTTGGCTATTGGTTTACTATTTAATGTTAGATGTAGTTTCACTGTAATAAAGCCTTTATTAAGTTCAGATATCTTCCTTCTATTTCTAGTTCCTTCAGTTTTTTTAAAAAAATAAAAGTATAAAAGCATGTTAAACTTTGTCAAAGACTTTTTTTCTGTGTCAGTTGAGATGATCATATGCTTTTTGTTCTTGTTCTTGTTCATATATTTCCTGAATAACATACATTGAACTATCCTTGCCTTCAGGATAATGGTATATGATCTTTTTAAGGTTTTGTTGAGAATTTTTGTATCAATGTTCATTGAATAGATTGGTTTATAATTATTGTCTCTCTCTCTCTCTCTCTAATTTTGAATGAATATAATACTGGCTTCATGGAATGAGTTTAGAAGTGTTATTTTTTATTTCATGGAGTTTGTAGGGGTATTGGTGTTAGCTCTTTTTCCACTGTATGAATTCAGCAGTGAATCCATCTGGTTCTGGTTTTTCTTTATTGGGAGACTATTGTTTCAATTTCATTGCTTGTTATAGACCCAGTTAAGTATTTTATATGTCTTTATTCAATTTTTGTGGATCAACTGTACCTAAAAATTTCTTCTAGGTTTTCCAGTTTCAATATATGTTTTCAAACTATTCTCTCGTGACACTTTGATTTCTTAAGTATTTGTTGTGCTATTTTTAAAAATTTCATCTCCAATTTTTTTATTAGCTTGAATCTACCCTTGTCTTCAATGGTCAAGGAACTAAGGGTTATCAATCTTATTTTTTTTTTTAATCAAAGAACCAACTTTTTGTTTCATTGAGTCTCTGTATAGCTATTTTTAAAGTCTATTTCAGTTATTCTACACTAATCTTTATTATTTCTTTCCATTTGGATATTGTCTTTTTTTCCTTTTTTTCCCCTAAAAGTTCGAGGCTATTTGAGAATTCTGGTTTTGATCTACATTTATAACTCTGACTTTTCCTCTAAGTACTGCCTTTGCTATTTCCCAGAGGTTCTGGTAGGTTATGTCCTTATTCTCGTTAGATTCCAAGAACCTTTTATTTCTCCCTTTCTCATCACCATCATTCAATAATATGTTGTTCATTCCATGTGTTTGAATATTTTCTGTAGAGTTCTAGTTTAATTCCATTATGATCTGATACACTGTAAGGAATTATTTCAATTTTCCTCTATTTGCTAAGACTTGTTTTATGGCTTAAAATATGACCTATTTTGGAGCAAGTTCCATTGACTGCTGAAAATAACAATGTATTGTGCCTGTGCTGGATGAGGTGCTGGGAGGTGGAATTTGATCCAGCAGCTCAAACAAATTCTTCATAGATCCTGGGCTGGGCTCTTTTTTAAATATTGGCTTTTGCTCTTAGGACCCATCTGGTGGCAAAATGGCTTCAACTAGACTGGACCTTACACCAGTCTGGCTTAACTCTGGCGAGGGGAAAAAGCTACTGTTCCTCAAAGCTCTTGAGATTTTAACAATGAGATAGGAAATGAGTATTATTAATACAGATAATCATAATTCCACTTGTGTTTGAAAAAGCTAGAAGAAATTTTCAATTCTTTTAGTGCAAAAATATATATCTACATATATGTGTGTATACATGTATGTGTGTATGTGTATATATGTATACATACACATATATGTATATATACATACATATATATGTATATATACACATATATGCATATATATGTGTATATATACATATATATATAAAAGCTTGAACTCAGGGCCTAGACACTGTCTTTGAGCTTTTGTGCTCAAAGCTGGTGTTCTACCATTTGGGCTACAGCTCTGCTTCTGGCTTTTTGGTGACAAATTGGAGATAAAGAGTCTCATTGGCTCAAATCTTAGCCTCCTGAGTAGCTAGGATTACAGATGTGAGCCAGTGGTGCCCAGCAAATAGATAGATTTACCATGATTTAAACTTTATACAAGGTATGTATATGTCGAAGTATCACATAGTTCTTGTATAGTTCTTGTACTTTATGCTTAGCAGTTAAATTTTTTTTCTTTTTTTTTTTGTCGGTCATGGGTCTTGAACTCTGGGCTTGGGCGCTGTCCCTCAGCTCTACAGCTCAAGGTGAGTGAGCGCTCTACTGCTTGAGCCACAGTGCCACTTCTGGTTTTCTGAGTGGTTTATTGGAGATAAGGGTCTCAGGGACTTTCCTTCCCTGGCTGGCTTTGAACCGTGATCCTCAGATCTCAGTCTCCTGAGTAGCTAGGATTACAGGCATGAGCCATCAGCACACAGCTAGCAGTTAAAACATTTATCCTGGTTTGATCCTTAATATTGAAATAAAAGTAAAAACTCCAGTAAGGCAGGCACAAAAATTACTCAAAAAATTAAAAACTAATATAAAATTTATAAAGTCTTCAGGTTGACTTAGATTGGACTGACTCAGGTCACATGACCTGACCAATAATTATGGAGCCAATGCTGTAGCTCATGTCTTGACTGAGAAGCGCCTAACTAGGTGGACTCAGAGCCAGCCAGTGAAATTTAAGCATCGGAAGGAGGGAAGACCCCAGGAAACACCACCTGTCCAAGCCAGGACCTAGCCAGGCTTTAATCTTGGTAGTTAGCCCCGCCACACACCAGCTCCTCCCTCGGGGGGTGGGGTTCTGCAGGTAGGACTGCAGGAAGCATGGACCAGGATGTGTAAATGCCATGGCACTGGCAGCAGGCCCCAGCAGGCAGGAGCAGGCCATGGTTTATTTCTTCCTCTGTGTCTTATTGTGAGCCCGGCAGGTGGGATGTGGTGTTGGTGAGGTGTGCTATTGGGGGTAATGGGGTTAAACTTAATCAGCATCTTCTGGATGCTTTTTCTGCTTGCCAACCCTCACTTGCCCATGCTGATAAACTTTTGCCTCGCACTAGGCTTTGAATTGTATGGAATAAGCATAAGACCAAGGTAAATTTACAGATTATGTAAGTGAATGAGTGAATGTGTAAGAGAACTGAGTTAAACATGCCTCCTTCTGGAGCCACAGAATCCAGAAGAATTCTCTTATTTGGTTTTTCCTTTTACCTCCCCCTCATGGCATAATATAGCAATGAGCACTTCACCCTCCAAAGCCATGCCCTGTGGCTCACTCCTATAATCCCAGCTACTCAGGAGGCAGAGATGAGGAGGATCACAGTTGGAGGACTGCTCTCTCTGGGCAAAGAGTTTATAAAACCTCATTTCAACTAATAAAAGCTGAGCATGATGGCAAGCATTCGTCATCCCATCCATGTGGCAATTGTAACAGGAAGATCACAGTTCAGGCCGACCTGAGCAAAAAGCTAGATCTTTGGTTTTTTTGTTTTTTGTTTTTTTTTTGGGTCTGATCGTGGGGCCTGAACTCTGGGCCT
>NW_012267341.1:2334967-2337007 GCF_000151885.1 Dipodomys ordii
ATCTATCTATCTATCTATCTATCTATCTATCTATCTATCTATCTATCTATCTATCTATCTATCTATCTATCTATCTATCTATATCTGCCCCATTCCACACCTCCCACATTTGTCAGCACTTGGGTGAGTCGCTATGACAGGAAATCGTCCATTCTCACGAAAGAGGTGACGTCACTGTACCCATTGTACAAAGGTGGAAAGTGAAGGGAGCGAGGAGTCCCAGATAGGAGCTTACTCAAGGGCCCGTGCGTGCCAGGGGAATCAGGATTGAAAACAGCTGGTTCAGGGCTGTGCTTGAAGTATCCCAACTTCCTGGGGCCGGTGGGACTCGAGCCCTCGCTCGGTGAAAGGAGTCACCAACACTCCGTCAAATGGGCTAGGAATCATTTATTAGCCTTAGTGACTGACCAGCAACCAAGCTCAAAACCAAGCCACCCCAGATGGGCAGTGGTAGTTTCACAATTGGCGAAGAAGCAATGTAGAGAAGCAGAGCTAGCAGTTAGTGATGACAAAATGGCGATTATAATTCCAGTCACTCCAGGAACCAAGGCCCTAAAGGCACGAGGCTTCTCAGCTTCCCTTTTTTCAGGTACCGGGTTTGGGTTTAATTGACATTGACCAGAACACATTCCAAACTTCTTCTTTATCACTCCTAAAATCAAGCCACCTTCCAGGTGGCTCTTTCTGAGTTTCACTTTTACCAAAACCCTGTAACCTGGCATTGATCTCACTATTTGACTTCAAGCCTTTATCTTTGGAATGTTCCCTTTAATGACAAGTCTGGAGATTTTTTTTTTCTCTACAGGGAGATCCTGACCTTTGGCCCTTGTTGGCCCTATTCTTAATAATCAATAATTGTGTTCTGTTCCTAATTTCACATTTTCTATTATGTTTTTTTTTTCAGGGAGGAGGGTTATCACAGTGCTTTCCTTCCTCCTTTCTTCCTCCCTAGGATGAGGGTGAGGGCTGGACTCTTCCTTGTCTTCCTCTCCATCCCCTCCACTCCCTTCCTGTTGGGAGCCAAAAGTTAAGTCTCTCAAACATGATAGGCTTAACTATCTCACTGGAACAACCTGAGGCTGAGTTTACAGAATCCCACCTTTTCACCACGCCCTAAGTAAACACCCTGCAGCTACTGAAGATCACCTTTTCACCGGGCCCTAAGTCCAAGCATATAAATACCCTGGTGTGAAAAATAAAAATTTGCAGCTTGATCAGAATCCCTGTCTTGCTGTCCTTCTTCGTGTCTCTTGTCCCTTCATTCCTTCTCGCTTAGGTTCATTGCCCTGGTTGAAGTCCTGTGGGTCGGGACACCTTCCCTCCTCTCCCTTCCCTTTACAGGATCCGGCTCAGGCCAGGCAGAGGAGAGTCAGAAGCAGTGGACAGGAGCTGCACTGGCACAGGGTTCTTGGCAAAAGAACAGTTAGATGGTCTGAGACAGGCTTGGAACTTAAGATGGTTCTTCCTTTATCCTGCAGCCCTGTTTGCCTGGGACCCCAGCATGGATGCAAAGCGGGGGTTGGGGGCAGGGGCTCTGCTCTCTAGATGGCCAGAGAAGGTGGTGGGGCGCCTCAGGCCTTCAGGTGGGCTCTGTGCCCTGCAAGGTGGGAGAGGCTGGAATTTGCCATCCATGTGCCAGTGCTAGGTGCAGGTCAGCATTTCTACCCTTTCTGGGGCTAAGCACAATTAGGGCAGTCTATCTAGGGTTGGGTTACCTTGCCTCCAGAATCTAAACCCTGCATGCAGCTGCAGTCAGGTTTGGTGAGGTAAAAAATGCTCATGTGTGTTGGCGGGCTAGGCTGGAAATGAGGTAAACACCTCTTGTGAAAAAGCAGCTGGCCTCAGGGCTCTGGTGGCTCACACCTACAATCCTAGCTACTCAGGAGGCTGGGATCTGAGGATGGCAGTTCAAAAGCCAGCTCAGGCAGAAAAGGCTGAGAGATTCTTAAACTCCAACGAAGCCCCCAAAAGTGGGATGTGGAGCTGTGGCTCGAGTGGTAGAGGGCCAGCTAAGGGATACAGCTCAGTCCCTGAGTTCAA
>NW_012267341.1:2338082-2369059 GCF_000151885.1 Dipodomys ordii
TGTGTGTGTGTGTATGTGTGTGTGTGTGTGTGTGCTGGTCTTGGGACTTGAATTCAGTGCCTGAGTGCTGTCTCTGAGCTTTTTTGCTTACGGCTAGAGACGGTGACTTTGCCCCATGGGCTGGGCTGGTAGGGACATAATGGTCCAAGGCCCTTATATATCAATAAAAAGTATGCCTTCCAGGTTGATGGTTTATGCCTGTAATCCTAGCTGCTCAGGGAGCTGAGATTCAAGGATTGTGATTTGAAGCCAGTCTAGGCAGACAAATCAGAGACACTCTTATCTTCAATTAACCAGCAGAAAGTTGGAAGTGAAGCTGTGGCTTACGTGGTAGAGCGCTAACCTTGAGCAAAAACGCTAAGCAAGAGTGCACAGCCCTGAGTTCAAACCCTAGTAGGTACAAATAAAACAGAAAGCAAAAACCAAAACCCCTTGTGCTGGAGTGAAAAATCATGGTCATTCTTTTCCCAAAGAGCTTTCTTGTCATTTTTCACTACAGTGGGTCCTGCTGGAGTCCACTTCCTTTGCTGTCCACTCCAGAGTCCTGCAGGACAGTGCCTAGCATGTGACACAGGGGTGTGAGCCCCAAAGGCTCACTAGAGAAACAAGTGCAATGCCCACTGACGCCACTAGAGAGCAGCACCAGCACAGACCTGAGGCCAACTGGGCAGAGCAGAGAGTATTGGACTGGCCCCTGGGTTCCAGGCTCTGTGGGTGCTGGCCTTACAAGGGGGCATAAGACAACCCCCCAAAGGAGACAAAACCAATAGGCTGATGAATGAACAAGCAGTTTCAAGCAGTGGTAAGGGTTTGATAGGATTAATTTTTATTACTAGGTATCATTAGAGGGGTTCAGAGAGACCTGGAGGGGGACAGCTGTGGGGAGAAACAGCAGCAATCCTAAGCCTGGATGCAGATAGATACAAGTAGAGCTCTAGGTGGGGCATCGGGAGGAGACTGGAGAGGCCTCGGTCAGCCTCTCACATGAGGAAACCGAGGAACAGAGAAGGAAGGAGCTTACTCAGGATCCCTGGGCCAGAAAATTAGGGACAGTGTCCGGCAAACAGGGAAAGAGACCTTTCTTGGCCCTGGGTTTTCCCCATCCACTCCCCACTTTCAGACCATACTCCCTGCAGGGTGAGGCTTCAGCTGGTCTCCCTCCCTCTGGCTTTCCAAGGGGTTGGAAGGCCAGGACAGACCCTCATAACCACCCTACTCTGAGCATCAGTGGGCCGGGGACCTGGGACTTCTAGAGCTCAAGCGCCCTCGTGTGGCCAGTTGTGATATCACATGCTCAGCTGCAAAGGGAAATGGTTGCTGGATTCTAAGGTACCGGGAAGTGAGCACGTGTGTGTTTTGCTAGCGTGTGCATGCATGCGTGCCATCTGGATATGTACCATCTGTGTGGGTGTGCTCATTTGTGAGTGTATATTGCATCTGTGTGTGTGTTTATATATACACACACAGAGGTACCCCGGGCCAGTATGCATCTGTGCCTGCAGTTGTGTGTTTTGTTATGTGTCTGCCTTTGTGTGTGCACACATGTGTGTGCACATGTCCACCCAGCTGTGTGTGGCAACAGGAAAGATGATATGAGCGACACCCATCTGCTCTTTGAAAAGCTGACTTCTTCATACTTCTCACCTGCATTGACCTCTGGTGTCCACACTGGCACCACCCAAACAGTTCCTTGGGTAGCTTCCTTCCTGTTGGGTCAGTTGAGCTGTTTGAATGTCACAGAG
Source organism: Dipodomys ordii (assembly GCF_000151885.1). NCBI lineage: Eukaryota > Metazoa > Chordata > Mammalia > Rodentia > Heteromyidae > Dipodomys > Dipodomys ordii. The sequence goes on from NW_012267341.1 coordinate 2,339,825, forward strand.
GGTGGCTAAAGAAATGATCCTTTTCTGTGAATCTGCGCTGCTCACTCTCACCCTGTCAGCAGGGTGACCACCCACTGCCCCGTTGTGCAGTGGCCTTTGGAAACTCTTACCTTAGACTTGTGCCCAGTGGTGTGTCCTGAGGGTTGCATGGAGTGCCAGACCCATGGCAGCTAAAGCAAAGGCACGTGAACCAAGCGCCCTGTCCCCACATGCCCGATTATGGGCTGAACCTTTAAACTCAAACTGGGCAGAACTTATTGTCCCCTGTGAGAAAAGCTGTCTTTTCTATCAAAGTGGGTTGCTTAAAAGTTCCTGCTTTGGGCTAGGTGCCAGTGGCTCACATCTGTCATCCTAGCTACCCAGGAGGCTGAGATCTGAGGGTTGCAGTTTGAAGACAGTTGGGGCAGGAAAGTCCTATGAGACTCCAATTAACTAGCAAAATAAAATAAAATAAAATAAAAAAGCCAGGAGCTGGGAAGGTGGCTCAGTGATAGAGTGCTTGCCTTGCATGCATGAGGCCCTGGGTTCAATTCCTCAGCACTACATAAGCAAAAAAGAAAAAGGCCGGAAGTGGCACTGTGGCTCAAGTGGTAGAGTGCTAGCCTTGAGCTGAAGAGCTGAGGGACAGGGCCCAGGCCCAGAGTTCAGGCCCCACGACCAGACACTCTGCCCCCCCCAAAAAAAAAAATCCCGAAAAAGCTTAAGCAATAAAGTGCTACCCTTGGGCACAAAGAGGCTCAGGGACAGGGCCCTGGCCTAGCAAAAACAAAAAGTTCTTGCTTTGACTACTCGGTGGCTTGGCTCTTGATTAATCTGCTAAGACAATTTAAGCAAGCACACAAAGGGAAAGAGGAACTGCTTTGGGATAAGGAAGGATTTTTGAAATGTATTTTGTCTTAACTGGTTTTTCCAAGATGGAATTAAGACATATCTGAGAAGACACACACCTTTCACTGTTCAGAAACAGTAGAGGCCTATGTGTCATGCCTTTATCCTATAAAATAATATTTATCAAAATTAATTTCAAGAAAGGGAAACAAGAGGTTTTTCTTTGTTGCTGTTTTTTTTGTTTTCTTTTTGTCTTCTTTGTTCATTTAGCTGTCTTTGGAAAGGGAAGGGGGCCAAATGGAGGGACAAAGGGAGAAGAAATGCAGCAGTGGTACTCACTAGCCTGTTGAAAATGAACTCTATAACTTGTGGGTCGGATGGGAAGGAAAAACTGGGAGAGAGGGGAAGGGAAGGGGGGACACTGTCCAAAAAGGAATGTACTCTTTACCTGACTTATGAAACTAATCCTTGTGTACACCACCCATATAATAACAATAAAAAAACAAATTATATACTTTTAAGTATTAAAAACAAGTCAGCAGAGGGTGTGAGTATTTTTTTGGGGGGGGGTTGGTCATGGGGCTTGAACTCTGGACTTGGGAGCTATCCCTCAACTCTAGAAGAGCGCTCTACTGCTTGAGTCACAGCGCCACGTCTGGTTTTCTAGTGGTTTATTGGAGATAAGAGTCTCATGGACTTTCCTGCCTGGGCTGGCTTTGAACCACGATCCTCAGATCTCAGCCTCCTGAGTAGCTAGGATTACAGGCATGAGCCACTGGTGCCCGGCTAGAGGGAGTGGGTATTTTTGAGATTGCTTGTATACCTTTCATCTTTTAATGATCATCGAATCCATCTTCCCTCTTCAAACTAGCCAATTGTGAGCAGATTATGAACCTGATGTTAGCCAATCTGAGCAGAGGGGCGGGGCATGTTGTGTTTGGGATTAAAAAAGGAGCAACCTGCCTGCTTTGTGTGCTTGCTAGCCAGATTTTGGCCTATAGTTTGCCCTTTGCAGAAGGAAGCTTTGTTTGTTGAACCCTTTTGAGTTGGTGTCCGTACACCACTATCTGCCACACCAACATTTTAATTTTTTTAAAACAAGTTATTATAAGTATGATGCACAGAGGGGCTACAGTTACATGAGTCAGATAAAGGATTCATTTCTTTTTGGACAATGTCACCCTTTCCCTTGCTTTCTCCCAGTTTTTCTCTCCTATCCCAACTCACCAGTCGTATAGTTCATTTTCAACATAGTATCTAGTAAGTACCACTGCTGCATTTGTTCACCTTTTGTACACCCTAACATCTTGAGCCATTACTCACACCTCATTTTACAGATGAAGTTACTGTGGCTCAGACAGGGAAATAACAAAATAATGATGTTGTAATTCATACTTGTAATCCTAACTACTAAGGAAGCTGAGTACTGAGGATTGAAGTTCAAAGCCAGGCTGTGGGCAGGAAAGATTGTGAGACTCTTATCTTCAATTAACCACTAGAAGTGGAGCTGTGACTCAAGTAGCAGCACATCAGCATTGAGAGAAAAAAGCCAAAGGATAGTACCCAGAGTTCAAGTCTTGTACCAGCACACACACACACACACACACACACACGCACACACACGCACACATGCACACATGCATGCATTCCACTAACACTCCCAGAGCCAGGTAAGCAAGAATCATGGTTTGAAAACTACCGTCAGTTCCTTCTTTATGATACTACTTCTGTCCTATTCCTTCTTTGCTAATCTACTGTCTAGTCAGGTTTATCTTCTCCTTTTTCTCCTGGTTTCTGCTTTTTTTCTGTAGCTGCTTTTAAAGGACAACTTTTGTGGTGAGGTTTAGTAGTCATGAATTCTTATAGCTTTTGTTGACCACAGAAGGTTTTGATTTCTCTCTCCATTATGAAGGATAGGTCTGCTGGCATTTGATGATGGAATTATGGTCTTCTAGGACCTCTTTGCACTGATAGTTTGTGTGGAGAAATTTGCTGTTCTTCTAATTAGCTCATCATTACATGTGTCAGTCTCCTTTGCTGTCTTCAATATGTTTCCTTTGTTTTGCATAGATAGTGTTTTAAGTATGTGTCAGGGGTATTTCTTCTCTGATCTTGCCTGTTTGGTGTTCTGTGAGCCTCTTCCACATGGATGACTCTCTTTCTAGAGGTCAAGGAAGTTTTCTGGTATTATTTTATTGAATAACGCTGCAATGCCTTTAGTTTGTTTTGCTGACATTATTTTATTGAATAGGTTCTCTGTGCAGTTAGTTTGTATCTTTCCTTCTACACCCAAGAGAGTGAATAAGTCCAAGAGTCTTGTAAACCCCATTCATATGTTCTTAGTGTTTTTTCAGTGTCTTTGATCTAGTTCCTTGGCTTTATCTTCAAATCCTGATGCTCTTTTCTCTGGGATAAGCTTCCAACTGAGATTTTTTTTTTCTTTTCAATTTAGGCATTGAGTTCTTCCTTTCCAGAATTTCTATTTGATTCCCCTCCCCCTAAGAGTTCCATATCTTTATTGAATTCCTCTGTCATGCTCTGCATTGCTTTCTTTATTTCACTCACCTGTTTGAATTCTCTAGTTGTGTGTGTCCTCTTTGAATTTGTTTGGCTACTTCTTCGTCATCTCCTTAATTTCACTGATTGTTCTTGTCCTGTTTCACCAAATTCATTGTTTGAATTTTCTTCCCCTTCACCATCCCTTAAGTCCTTTATTCTAGAGTTGTTAGCAGTTTGAGGGCCAGCTTCATGCTTGCCTTGGTTATTGATGGGTTCAGTGATTTTGCTTTGCTGTGATTGATTTACATACCTGGGGCCAAAGTGTGGGTGGAGATTCCAATCTTCTATCCTTTTGGTTGATGTTATTTAGATTATTTAGGATTGGGTAATGGCTGAGTCGTGGTGTATTTTCCCGTTACTAAATTGTAAGAGAATGGCTCTGTTGTCACACAATCAATTTCAATGCTCAAGACACTGTGCACAGGGCCAGGAAGCTTGGCTATAAGAGCTTTTGTAGTTGATAAACTACTACTAAATTTTGAAGCCATTTTTGGACCTCTAGGAGAGTTGGTAAAATAGCACAGTGAATTCCCTGATATCCTTTGCTTCACTTTCTCAAATATGAACATCTCTATCCAGATGGTTAAGACTAAGAAATGAACAGGTATGATGCTATTCAGGAATCTACAAGCTTTGCTCAGACTTGACCAGTTTTCTATTAATAAATGCTTTTCTGTTCTGGGATCCAATCCAGGATTCACATGGCCTTGACCTGTCAGGTCTCCTTAGTCCTTGCCAGTCAGGATGGTCCCTCAGCAATTCTTTGAAGGTCATTCACACGACCTTGACCCTCAGGAAGACAGTTACTTTATGCAATATTCCTCAGCTTGAGTTACTCTACTGTTTTGTCACGAGTAGGTTGACACTGCATTTAGGTGCAAATATCTAGGTCCAAGCACATTATTCTTGGAGGGCAACTGAAAGCTATTTGTCCTATTCTTGGTAATGCTGCCTTAGGTTATGATGGTGACATCTTACTGTTAACGTCTTCTTTCTCTTGGTGGTATGTGCTTTGAGACAGTCCGGTTTGCATGTTGGAATTCTTCTGCCTTCACCCAGCCATGCTTCTCAGAGCCCCTGGTCCCTGGGGTTTGTACAGCTCTCCCCTTCTTTCTTCTAACAGATACCATGCTTTGTTCCCCTTCCTCTGTGCCAGTCTCAATTGATACGCGCCAACTACAAACAGTGTGGCAAAGAAATTTGCTTCCGTGTGTTGCTACTCCATTCTGGGGGGTTTTATGATGACTGTGATCCTCAAAATAGTCCGAGACAATGAATGTATTTTTTAAAATAGGCATTTCCAAATTGCTCCTCTGTGAGAGTGCTAGGTAACAATATTGTCCACACTGTGTGAATTTCATCCATCTAGTCATCCATCCACTCATCCTTCCACCTATCCATCTATCTACTCATTCATCTATCCATCTATCCACTCATCCATCATCCATCCACCAATTATCCATCCACTCATCCACCCTCCATCTATCCTCTACTCATCCTTTCATCTACTCACCCATCATCCATCTATCCATCCACCTGTTGCTCATCCACATAGCCATCATCCATCTATCCATCTATCCACTCATCCATCCACCCATCTATCATTCATCCATCCACTTATCTATTCATCATTCACTCATCCATCCATCCATCCATCATCCATTCATCATCCATCTATCCACTCATTCACCCATCCACCTATTCCATCCATCTATCTATTTTCCTGAGATAGCTGGTGAGAAGTGCAAGTTTCCAGCTTGATGTGGTGGTACACATCTGTCATCCTAGAATTCTGGCAGTTAAGGCAGGAAAAATATGAGCTTGAGGCCAGCCTTATAATACAGATTGTCCACTTCCATCTGCATTGATCTGGACACTATGGAACTTGGGTGTCATGGAGGAAGCTCTACCGGTACTTGAACTCTAGGCATTGCATCTTGTTTGGATTTTTTGCTCATGACTAGCACTTTACCACTTAAACCATGCCTCCACTTCCAGCTAATTGGAGGTAAGAGTCTCATGGACTTTCTTGCCTGGGCTGGCTTTGAACCATGATCCTCAGATCTCACCGGCCTGAAAACCTAGGATTACAGATGTGAGCCACTGATGTTCAAGTGAAACCTGTTTTAACTTGTAACCTCTGCAACTTTTAAGTTACAGAAAACAAGAACTGCTGTGAGCTAGTGTGTGTGTATGTGTGCGGGTACGTGCACATGAGTGTGCATGTATGCACATGTACATGTGTGTCAGGGTGTGCACTTGCTGGCTCAGCCTTTACTCATTCCCTAACACTGATGATGCACAGGTCCTGTGCCTGGGGGAGGGGGAGGGTTTGGGGGAAGGTGGGGAACAGGAATGCAGCCAGTCCCAGAACTCAGGGGCTCACAGTCCAGTGAGCATGTCTGATCATTGCTGGAATTGGAGTTTAGTGGTTGCACGCTGTTGCCAATGGCTGGCACCAAGAGCAGTGATTGTTTGCCTGGACAGTGCTTGCCTATTTCCTTAAACACTGAGCCAACATACACAATGGGGGATATTTTATGTAATAATTTAAATTCTGGCATTTCATGCAAAGTCAGAGACTCTAGACGACCTAGGCATGTGTTGCTATATGGCCAAGATAGGCTGCAGGTGAGTTGGGCCTGTGCCTGCTCAGTTTTCCTCAGACCTGACCACTCCCTAATATTCTACTCACCATTTCATTTACCCTGGGTCTTGAACTCAGGGCCTGGGTGCAGTCTCTGAGTTTTTTTTTTTGTTTGTTTGTTTTTTGTTTTCTCTCAAGGATAGCATTTTACCACTTGAGCCACAGCTCCACTTCTGGCTTATTTTGTGTTTAGGTGGAAATGAGAGTCTCATAGACTTTCTTGTGCTGGCTGGCTTCAAACTGTAATCCTCAAATCTCAGCCTCCTGAATAGCTAAGATTACAGGCAATGAGCCACTGGTGCCCAGCATGACCGTGGACTCTTGAGAGTCCTGCTGCCCCTCAGATCTCTTCCCCATGCTCTCTGTCCCTTTTCCCTTGGTGAGCTGCTTCCCCCCTCCCTTCCCCGAAAGGATGACAGGGGAAGAACACAGACCATTGGGCCCTCAGGTGAGCTCTTTGCTCAGTGTCTGCCACCTTTGATCTGTGAAACAGAGACCTCCCGACCTGGTTTCTGTCCCCAGGAACATCCTGCCTGCCACCAGCTCAGGATCAGGGTGACTTAAACAGCGAGAAAGCCTTGAACTACATTGCTGCTCAATGCAGCCTCCTCCCTTCCCAGTAGAGATACAGACCGAGATACAGAGATACAGAAGGGCAACTCTGTCCCGGCTGGGGAGGGGGAGAATGGGGACATCCTACTGTCTAGAAATAAGTGAGCTTATCTCATTCTGGGGTCAGGTTTAGGAAACCACAGACCTAAGATAGAGTGTCCCAAATCTGTGTCCAATAACATTCAGGAGGTCAGAACTCCATGGCGGGAGTCCTCTCTCATTCTCCTCATTTGGCAGGGAGTCTTTCCTGGTTCTCCTCAAACATTCTGTCCCTGGATGGCCATTGTGAGGGCCTGGTACACAGTAGGTGTTCACTAAATGGAAATAACTATTGTTAAAATTATCCCTCCTCCCCGCAGTTAGTTATTCAGCAACAGAAAAGCAAGGTCAGGCTAAACGGGGCTTCAAAGGAATTCAGGAGCAGAGATAAGGGCCTTGGAGAAGCAGCACTAAAATCCCTTTCCAGGACCAGAAAAGCATATGCAAATTGCATGCAAATATTGCATATTTATTAGCAGCCCTCCTCTGGAAGCCTGACTGGATGTGGCCCTGGGGGACCATTTGGGTGGAGGTCACTGAATTCCAGGGAGTTGCTGGTCAGAGCTAGGGAGGAGAGTCGCCTGGGAACTTGTGTGTGTGTGTGTGTGTGTGTGTGGGGAATGGGGTGTGGGGCAGGAGGGGTAGGAGAGGAGGGTGGTGGGTGGTGGATGGGGCCGGAGGGGTGGGGGAGAAGGGAGGGGAGAGGTGAGGGAGACAGTGAGCAGAATAAGAGCTATCAAAGAGGAGGGGTGGCACAGGGAATGGGTTGACTTTTTTTTTTAAACGGCTGAGTCCCGGACTTGAACTTGGTACCTGCTGCTTTGCAGCATTAGCGAGCGCTTCACCTCCTCCAGCTCCCGAAAGGGCAGTTTAAGTAAGGCCCCAGGAGCCAGTGAGAGGAGGGTATGTGGCTGATGCCAGGCCCAGGGCCTCCAACTCTCCAGAGGCCCTGCCGCTCGCTCCGTGGACTCTCCTGCACCTTACACAGTGTGGCTTCCGGCAGATCTTGGCTGACTTCCATCTGGGTGACCAGTTCCTAAGCCTCAGTTTCCCCTCTGCAAAGTGGGGTCACCACAGGCCCTTTCTTAGCGAGCTCTGGTTCCCCTGCACTGCTCTGGGATTGAGAAAAGGCCTTTGGCCTGGTCCATCTTGTGGCCCCGAGGTCACTGTCTTGTCCCAGTAGGGAGCTGGTGGGGAGGCATCTCTCCCTCTCCCCTCCCCCTCCAGCTCTGTCACCCTCTCCCCCTCTCTTCCACAGTCCCTTCTCCTTTCCCAGGTCCAGGGTTGTCCCTGTTTGGGGAAGATTATGCAGTGTTGACATTGGAATATGAATTAGGCAAGAGCAACAGCCAAATACTGGAATTAGGGAAAGCAAGAGGCCAGGCCCGGATCCAAGAATGACTGGGACATCTGTGTCTTGGCGTTCCAGCTGCCTGAGCCCACCGCCCACCTGGAAGCCAGGGCTGGCTCCCGAGCCACCGACAGCTCTGCTGCAGCCAGGGCTGTAGCTCTGCATCCCTCCCTTCCTCCCAAAATTAGCCTGTTTAGCTCACGGGGTGCCCAGGCCCGGGCTGGAGGCAGGCACCCCCTGCTCAGGCTGTGCTGTGTCTATGGGTCATTGTCACTATGGTTGCCCGCCCCTCCCCCCCCTTCAGGGGTGTCCTCACTTTTGGAAGTTCAGGCAGAGGACCGGGTGAGTGGGAGCGCATTGCTGGCCTCAGAGGTGAGTGGATCTGAGAGATGGTTGTTATTGGGGTTACCATACTGAGAGCCTCGGCTTGGGGTGGGGGCATGGGGGTGGGGGAGCTTGCCTCCTTTTTTTTTCCCCCCCAGGAAGAGGGCCATGTGCAAAGTGGAGACTCCCAGGTGAGTCTGCTGCTGAGCTGGTCACAGTGTCAAGGGCAGGGCCAGCCTGCTGAGTAAGTGGGCTGTGGGCCAGCACCACATAGCAGGGCACTGAGTGCTGAGTCTACTGGCTCTGACTGTCACTGCACAGGTGCCTGTGTTGATCCCAGGGGGCAGGGGGGGGGCAGCTGCAGGCCACCCTTCCCAGGGTCCCTGTGCCCTAGTATTGGTGCTGTCCCCTGCTCCTTCCTGCTAGCCAGACTGTTCCCATTTGCTCTGTGGCCTGGGCCTAAGAGTGTGATCCTCACTGTCATATGTCAAAGAGAGTCCTCCCGACCCTCCTGTCTTGGCCTGTAGGACCTAGCCAGGGGCCAGGGGGTGGGGCCTCAGCTTTCCCAGCTGTTCAGGAGAGCTGTGGAGATCAAAGATGACAAGGTCTTGGAAGCATTAAGCCACTTTCCTCATGGGCAAAACCTCCAAGTTCTCAGCCCACTGGCTGGAGTCTCTCACTTCTGTCTGGGCCTCAGTCTCCCCATCTGTAAGCCAAGAGTCCCCTCACTGATGGAATGTAAGCGTGTGGATTTAGAAGCACTCTGCAAGGTCTGCCTGTTCTCCTTTAAGACATAATTCCCATAATTCCCTCTCCTCTAGCCTGCCCTCAGAGAGTCTTTCTCTTACATGATTCCAGCAGCTTCCAGAGACATTCTTGCCTCTGCTACCTCCCTCTGTCATCTGCCTGAGAGCTCTGTTAGGTTCTGTACTTTCTGATTTCAAACTTGGGGTGCTTCCAGCTTTTCTAGAGAAAAGCCTGGGGTCATCTCTATGTCCATCGGATTCTCTAACACACACACACACACACACACACACACACACACACACACACACACACACACTTTGGCTGTTGTGCTGCCTTCTTGGGAGACTTCAATCAAGTTGTGAGGCCTAATCTCTCTCTTCCTCTTGCTCCCTAGAGCTCCTGGTAAAAACGCCTGCTGGCTGGGGTTTTTCGGCAGTGTATTAAAACCAGCCAGGGGTTTCGCTTTGCCTCCATAAGTCCTGCTACCTCTTCCTAAATATTGACTGTTGTCTTTTTTTTTTTTTTGGTGCAGTACTGGGACTTGAACTCAGGGCTTTGCCCTCTCATTTGGCTTTATCACTTAAGGCTGGCACTCTACCACTTGAGCTGCAGTTCCACTTCTGGCTTTTTGCTGGTTAACTGGAGATGAGGGTCTCATGGATTCTTCTGCCCAGGCAGGATTTGAACCTGGATCCTCAGATCTCAGCTTCTTGAGTAGCTAGGATTACAGGCATGAACCACTGGTGCTGTGCAAGTGTTTTCTTTAAACTATGAAAACAATCCTTTCTCCTGTAATGTGTCCAAATGGTTCAGAAGTAGGAGTGTCCCCACCTCTTCCCTTGTCAGGGTCAAACCTCCTCTATGCCTGGGGGTCTCACATTCCTGCACTGTGAGTTTGTAATGATCCTCATTGAAGGGTTGACCCCAACCCTATTGTCCGAGGCCCATACAGGCACCAGGCAAAATCCCAGGTGTGTATGAACTCATTTGAAGTGCAGGCAGGGCATTCCACCTAAGCCCAGCTGTAAACATCCCATTGTGGGCCCAACTGAAAGGCTCCCACCTCCCTTGACCTGGTGGCTTTTGCATGAACCTCTGCCTCCTTGCTTGGATCTTTTTTTTTGGTCGGTCGCGGGGCTTGAACTCTGGGCCTGAGCACTGTCCCACAGCTCTTCAGCTCAAGGCGAGCGCTCTACCACTTGAGCTACAGCTCCACTTTCGGTTTTCTGGTGGTTTATTGGAGATAGGAGTCTCACGGTCTTTCCTGCCCGGGCTGGCTTTGAACCGCGATCCTTAGATCTCAGCCTCCTGAGTAGCTAGGATTACAGGCGTGAGCCACCAGCGCCCGGCCCTTGCTTGGATCTTCTATAAAAACCCAGCTCCTGTCCCAACTCTGGAACACAACCTCCAAACCCGAGGGAAAGTCTGTGCCCCTGGCAATTCCTCAATAAACAGGCTTTGCCTGTTGATGATCAAGTCCGATCAGTCCAGCCTATTCCTTTTCCATTCTCCTAATGCTCATACTTGGGTCACAGCAAAGCTTATTTACCTGGCCACCATCATGGGACATGTAAGTTCTTTCCAGTCTTTTTTTTTTTTTTTTTTCTTTGCCAGTCCTGGAGCTTGAACTCAGGGCCGGGGAATTGTCCCTGAGCGCTTTTTGCTCAAGGCTAGCGTTCTACCATTTGAGCCAGAGCGCCACTTCCGGCTTTTTCTGTTTATGTGGTACTAAGGAATCGAACTCAGGGTTTCATACATGCCAGGCAAGCACTCTACCACTAAGCCACATTCCCAACCCCCTTTTCTGCTATAAATATTACTGCAGGCAGAGTCTTAGGGATGCGATTGCTGGCTGCTCACAGGGCATATGCACTTAGATTATAAATAAAAGCTATCTTCAGCTGGGCATGGAGGCACATGCTTATAATCCCAGCACTTGGAGGTTGAGGGAGGAGGATTGTAAGTCTGAAGCCAGCTTGGTCTACATAGTGAGACTCCATCTTAAAAAGAAAAAAAAAAAACTCCAACAACAAAGATCAAAGGATCTTTAATGGATACTGCTTGTCTTTGGAAAATATCAAGTTATTTCCATTCTCTAACTCCCATGCTGTCTTGCAAGCATGGGGAATGTGTATTTTTCTCCCTTGAACACACAGCTTAGGTCTTTAAAAAAATAAAGTTGTTTTTGAAGGTACTAGGAATTGAACTTGGGGTTTTGCTCTACCACTTGAGCCATACACCCATTCCTTTTGTCTTAGCTTGTGTTTCAGGTAGATCTTTGTGCTTTTGCTCAGGCCAGCCTTGAACCAAAAGCCTCCTGGAGTAGCTGGGTTACAGGAAGGCATCATTATGCCTAGCTTGCATTTGAGATAGAGTCTCAAGGTGACCCTCCTATCTCTGCCTCCTAAGTAGCTGGGGCCTAGGTCTAGGTCTCATTGATTACCATGCCCTTCTGGCACTTAGTAGGCTTAGTAAATGCTTGCCAAGTGCCTCTGTAATTTGGCAAACTCAACCATCTATTTTCCCAGAAAAGCAAAGCCCTCTTGCCCTGAAAAAAAAAATCTTTGAAGTCAACATCAAGACTTGGGGGGATCTTGACCCACCATACATCCAATGTACCATGTAGGGCTCTCTGGGCTGCAAAGAATCTTGAAGTCCACGTGCTATCTTTTGATATGTGGTGTGTGTATGTGTGTGTGTGTGTGTGTGTGTGTGTGTGTGTGTGTGTGTGCATGTGTGTGGTTTTTGTCTTCAAAGCTTGCCTGGAGCATCTAGGTTGTCATGGTAGCCAGGCCTTCTCTTCCCTTCCCTCCATCTTGGGAACCCTGGTTACCATAACAACCCCTGGGCCCACTCTTCTTTCCCTAGCCTGGCCATGGTGCCTCCTCTTTTCTGTGTGTGGGGGTCTGCTGTGCTCAGATCTGGGACAACCCTGATGTCACTTGGCCCACAAGTACCCAGGACATTCTGGAGAGGAGGTGTGTAGGCAGCATGGCTGCTGTGGAGGGGGAGGGCCTAGGGGGAAGGAGGGTGGGACCTTGGTCCTTTCAGGTTGGGGGTGTGGGGTGTGGGGGGAGGAGTCACTGTTGGCTAGTGACCGGAGGAGTGAGAGGTAGTTGGAAGGGATCTGTGAGGTTCAGGGGCTGTGTGGCTGAACAGCTCTTCCTCCCCCGCCCCCCTTCCCCATACAACCCTCTTTAGGTTCTGGAACAATCGTCAGGGCACTGCTGACATGGCTCTCAGGGGTCCTGAGCTTGGGAGGCCCTGCCAGGAGCCCCCAGAAATCCACTGATGTCCTCCTCAGAGTACCAGACAAGAAGCCTGGGGATGGAGACTTAGGCCCTCACGAACACCATGCAACATGCTGTGTCCAAAAAGAAAGAAAGAAAGACTTGGGAGGAGCCTACTGATGTCTGGAAAGTTCTGCTGGGGGAGAAAGCAGCAGCACTGGATACTGGCCACAGTGGAACAATGCCAGTGTGAACTTCTTAAGGGGCTGGACATTTGGAGGAACACTCTAGAAATGCAAATATAGTTTCCCCACATCTGTTCTCCCCGCTTCCCCTCCCCGCCCCCCGGCCAATTTCCTCTGTGAATAGTCCTGCTTCCTTTTCTGTCCTACCCAGAAACTTGAACTTCCAGCTAGTCCGCGCTCTCTGCCATCATAACGCATTCTCATCAGCTCAGGTGCTGTGGATTCTCCCGTAGGCCTCGCTCCTCTCCTGGCTGCCATGCCTTTGAGTTCACCCTTGCCCATGGTGGTTGTCTCCCACTGGGCCTTTGCAAGATGGCAGGAGAGCGAGTTCCACTCCACCCTGCTCCTGAAAACAGAGACCACCAGGGGAGCAAGGAGCAGAAGCCTGAGCTGTGTCTTTGGTGGATCTCTGAGACCTCTGTATCCCTCATTCTCACTTTGGGGGGGTGGCCAGAGGAGAGGCCAGTGGCTCAGCAGATGAGGGAGCTCAGACCTCTGTATGTATGGAGTGCCGTGGTAGAGAAGGCATTGGAAGGATATGGTGGTTCCCTACAGGGGACCAGCCCCGGAAGGTCAGAGGTGAGAGGGGTGAGAGGCACTTAGGGCCACCGGAGACGGGATACAGACAGGTCTTGAAAGAAGGGGGTAGTTTGCAAGTCTAGGTAAGAAGTAGGTCACAGACTCCTAAGTCCCTGCCTTCACCTTGTGTGGCCAGGTGATGCTGATCCATCACCAGCAGCTCTGGCATCAAGGATGCTGGGTGTGGAGAAGGTAAAGGTGAGGAATTCTGGTCATGTCAGTGGACTGAGACTACAGACAAACTTTATATCTGCATCCCACAAGGAGACCAGAGAGAGTTTTTTGAGGAGGAGACCCCCCCCCTAACAAACAGATGCTCATGTTGAGGTGTGTGAGGCACTGACTGTGTCAGAGTGAAGCCCATCTGACCTGCATGTCAGACCCAGGCACTTAATGCCTCTACCAGCCCCACTGGCCCCCTCTCAACCATGAACACAATCCAGGAACACCCACCTCTGGGTGGTGCTTACCTTTGTTTCTTTTCCCCATGGAAAAAGTTAGGAACTAAGAGGAAGTAGAGCAGCATATAAGGTCAAGAAACTACAATTGCTATTCTTAGGTTGCCCCCAAGAATAAAAATTGAATAAAAGAAGAAAAAAGAAGGGCTGGGAAGGTAGCTCAGTGGTAGAGTGCTCACCTTGCATGCATGAAGCCTGGGTTCAATTCCTCAGCACCACATAAGCAGAAAAAGCTGGAAGTGGTGCTGTGGCTCAAGTGGTAGAGTGCTAGCCTTGAGCTGAAGAGCTGAGGGATAGTGCCCAGGCCCAGAGTTCAGGCCACCATGACCGACAGAAGAAGAAGAGGAGGAGGATGAGGAGGATGAGGAGGATGAGGAGGATGAGGATGAGGATGAGGAGGAAGAGAAGAAGAAGAAGAAGAAGAAGAAGAAGAAGAAGAAGAAGAAGAAGAAGAAGAAGAAGAAGAAGAAGAAGAAGAAGAAGAAGAAGAAGAAGCTCTTAAAAGTTGCAATTCCAAGCTAGGTACACATGGCTCATGTCTGTGATCCTCCCTATTTATTCAGAGGCTGAGATCCCAAGGATTGTGGTTCAAAGCTACCCTGAGCAGCAAAATTTGAGTGACTATATCTCCAAAATAACCAGCACAAAAGCAGGACTAGATCATGGCTCAACTGGTAAAGCACCAGCTGAGTGAGCAAGTTGAGTGAGAACAGAAGGCACTGGGTTCAAGTCTTGGTATCTGAAAAAAAGTAGAAATTCTAATGGCAGAAATCAAAAGAAATGATCAAGAATTGGAAGATGAAGACAAGGAACTTTCTCTGGGACTGAAGTATATATATATATGAAATATATATATATATAGAGAGAGAGAGAGAGAAAGAAAGAAAGAGAGATGGATTATAGGAAAAAATGAGAGAAAGCATAAGAAGTCAGGGCCACAATCAAAGAAGTCCAACATTCAGCTAAGAAGTGTGTCAGAAACAGAGAAAAGAGTGAGCAAAACTATCAAAGAATTAATACAAGAAAAATTTCCTAGAACTGAAGGACATGCATTCCTTTATGGTAAATTCCACTGCGATTCCCTCAATCAATGAAAAATGTACCCACATCCAATGTGATCACTAAGACATGTGAGCAGCAGGGATTGGGTATAGCTCGGTCAGTTCTGGAAAGGGTGACATGAGATCTGGGCCATCAAGTGAGGCATTTTCCATTTGCATAAAACTTAAGGGAGTACAAAAGACTGATCAACAGAAAAAAAACTATTAAAAAAACCAACAACAAATCTAAAGCAAAAATGACCTAAAATGATGTAAAATGAACAAAACAGAAAAAAAAATCAAGATCCAAAAGGGCTAGGGGTGCAGTGGGAGAGGGGGGTTTGGATACCATCTCTAGCTAAGGTTTTTATGTCACTGATTGAGTTACTGACATTTCCTTCCAATTTGGCACCTCAGGGGAAGGGCTGTACTTATCTTCCCCTATCCCAACCCAGTCCACAAATGACCTAAAACAGTAATGACACTGTCCACCTTAAATGATAACCCAAGAGGTATGCCTTAAAGATAACTTGGGAATAGGAGTCTTGCAGGGCAGGGGTGTAGTGAGGGGGAGGTTACCAGTGCTAAGCATTATTCTGAGGGGTTGAAGCAAGGGGAAGTTTTGAAAGGCAAAATTGCAGAGGATTACATATAGTATTCTGAAAAATGAGAATCCTTGGCTACAGGAATCACAACAAGGGTGGTGGCAGTCCAAAGTTGAACAGGCACTGGGCAGATGTTCTCACAGAAATATATCTATGTATCTATAGTGTATGTGTGTGTGTGTGTATGTGTGTGTGTAAGATTATCCCCTGGGCAAGCTTGCAATTCTGTGTCTAGTTCTAGTTACCTGGCCTAAGAGCTTGACAGCTCCTCACTCATAATTCTTGGCTTTATCTATTTATCTCTTTTGTTTGGAACTTGACCAAAGTGACTCCATTTTGGTTCTGATGATTTACACAGCATCAGCCTTCTCAATGGCAGCTTTGGGAGTTTGAAGACAGCAAAACAATGCCTTTCAGAATTTAGGTTGAAAGTATCTTTTCATTTAGCATTCCATACCAGACCATCAATGAAACATGGGTCTGTGGGGGGGGGAGTAGGGGGGGCGCGAGGGGGTAAAGATCCTTCTAGATATAGAGTCCTCAAAGAGCTTATCTGCGTGGTCCTGTTCTTGGAAAGCTACCGAAGGATGTGCTCAATGAAAACCGGAGTTAAGTTGGGTACTGGCAACTCATGTCTGTAACCCACTCAGGAGGCTGAGATCTGAGGATCATGGTTTGAAGCCAGCCCTAACAGGGAAATCTGTGAGATGCATATCTCCAATAACTACCAGAAAGCCAGAAGTAGAACTGTGGTTTAAACGGTAGCTTGTTAGCCTTGAGCAAAAGAAACTCAGGGACAGTATCCAGGCCCTGAGTTCAAGCCCCAAGACCAGCAAAAGCAAACCAAACTAAACAACAACAACAAAACAAACAAACAGGGAATTAAGAAAGAAGTCAGAACCAGATATGGGGAGCCCAGCACTGGAGAGGAGAAGAGAGCAAACAGGGAATTCTTTGGTAGTATTTGCAAGAACCCTAGAGGATCAGGATTGGCTGTGCTTTGCCCCAAGGAGCAACCTGACCAGAACAGCAGGAAGTCAGAAGGCTCTTGGGGTGGGGAGTGGGGGGATGAGGGTGTTTGTCCTCAGGAAAATAAATGAGCCTGGCAAATTATCTGACAGGTTTGGTCATGTGGAAAATTAGACTGAGGGCATGGAAAGCTTGCATCAATTGTCCAAAAAACAAACAAACCAAAGTTGATGAAAAAAATGAAGTCATAATTATGAGCGGGGAGGGAAAAAAAAAGCAAACAACAAAGAAAGGAAATAGGATCATGGTCTTTTGGCTAGTCACA
Source organism: Dipodomys ordii (assembly GCF_000151885.1). Classification (NCBI taxonomy): domain Eukaryota; kingdom Metazoa; phylum Chordata; class Mammalia; order Rodentia; family Heteromyidae; genus Dipodomys; species Dipodomys ordii. Next base: position 2,356,383 of record NW_012267341.1, read on the forward strand.
GGAATAACATATACTTACACTGTGATACAAGTAAAAAAGATTCAATTCAGAGTTTTTAAAATCTGAAGTGTGATGGGGCAGGGGATGGGCCTGGGAGGAGGGCAAGAGGAAATGTCACCCGAAGGGGTGATCTCAAGGTCAGAGGATGGCTCTGGAGGACTCAAGAGTGCCTGCCCTGCTTAGAAACAAGTAGCTAAATACCAGAAGCAGCAGCTTCTCAGGGTAGGGGGATGGGGAATGGGGAATTCAATCCCCCATCCCTACAGTGGGTCCCCTCTTTCCAGGGGTTCTGCATCTATGATTCAAGCAACTGTGGAAAATTTTTGAAAAATAAAATGTGTCTGTCCTGAACATGTGCGGTTTTATCTTGTCATTGCTCTCTAAATAATACAATATAGCAATTATTTGCATAGCATTTACATTGTATTACATATGATAAGTAATTTTGAGATGACTGGAAGTATGCAGGAAGATGTAGGTTATATGCAAATATAACATCGTTTTCTTTAAGAATCTTCAGTGTCTTTGAACTTGGGCATCTACAGGGGCTCCCATCCCCCAGGGAAAGTGGAGGAAGATTTGTGGAGAAGGAGCTGGGTGCTGGTGGCTCATGCCTGTAAGCCTACCTACTCAGGAGGCTGAGATCTGAGGATCAAGAGTCAAAGCCAGCCTAGGAGTGGAAAGTCCGAGACTCTTATCTCCAATTAACTGCCAGAAAACTGGAAGTGTTGCCATGGCTCCAAGTGGTAGAAACTGGCCTTGAGCACAAAAGCTCAGGGACAGCACCCAGGCCTTAAGTTCAAGTCCTATGACTGGCAGGAAAAAAAATGATTTATGCATAGATGCTTTGATCAAAATACAACACACCTGGTGGTGTCCCCAGGTCCTAATTTCCATTGTCAAGGTTGGGTAGGCTCGATCAAGGTCATAGGCTAATCTTCCAGAGTGGATTCAGAGACAGGTACAACTGGCCTCCAACACTCCACCATCCACTAGCTGTGGGCTTGAGGCAAGTGACCTAACCTCTTGGAAGCCTTGAATTTATCTATAGTGAGAATAATATAGAGAAAAAATTAGCTAGGTGCCCATAGCTCACATGTGTAGTTCTTGCTACTCAGGAGGCTGAGATCTGAGGCTGAAGGATTGAAACCTGTGCACACAGGAAAGTCTGTGAGACTCTTATTTATTTATTTTTTGGGTCCGGTCATGGGGCCTGAACTCTGGGCCTGACTGCTGTCCCTCAGCTCTTCAGCTCAAGGCTACTGCTCTACTACTTGAGCCACAGCGCCCCTTCCGGCTTTTTTCTGTTTGCTTATGTGGTGCTGAGGAATCAAACCCAGGGCCTCAGGCATGCAAGGCAAGCACTCTACCACTGAGCCAACTTCCCAGCCCCTCTGTGAGACTCTTACCTACAACTAAACATCAAAACCAGCCAGAAGTGGAGCTGTGGCTCAAGTGGTAGAATGTTAGTCTTAAGTAAAAACAGAACAAAGCCCCTCATGGACAGCACCCAGGTTTTGAGTTCAGGCTCTAAGACCTACATACAATACAATACAAAACCGAACCAAACCAAAGAATACTTGCTAGTGTTGATATCAAGAATCAGAAAAGCTAGGTCAGGCCTGGAGCCCATAGTAGATGCTAGTTAAGTGGTGGATCACTTATTTTTTAAGTCAAAAGAGATTCAGGGACAGCAGCTCTTCCCTGTGATCCCATTTCCTAAATTTTTCTTTCTTTCTTTCTTTCTTTCTTTCTTTCTTTCTTTCTTTCTTTCTTTCTTTCTTTCTTCCTTCCTTTCTCTCTCTCTCTCTCATCTTCTAGAATGTTCTGGAAGCATCTGTATCCCCTGGACATCGGGCTCTGTGGGCACACTGCCTATTAGCAAAGGGGTTCATAGCAGACACACATTTTCAGGGCTGAGTGAGTAGTTCCTTTTCGGGCTCTGTGCTGAGATGGTGGTTTTAGTGGTCTTGCTTGGTTTCTAAACAAAAATTATTTAGGTGGGAACAGGCTCAGCTTGAGATTTCCATGATTTTCACACGACCTTTAAATACCCGAGATTTGCAGTTTCTTCCTTTCTTTAATGAAAAACTGGATCATCTTGCAAAAACCCAGCAATTTAATTTGATGCTGGTGCTTTGCAAGTCTCCCAGCTTCCTTCCCTCCGCCGCCCCCAGCCCTGGGCCTCCATCCCTACTCCTCCCCGTGGGAACAGCACTCAGTCACCAGGTCCCTGCCCAACCAGCATCCTCTTTCAGCCCAATTCAAGCCCCCTTCTTCTCCCCTTACTTTATGATTTTATTGTCTAACCATCTCTAGTGACTTTCAGTGGCCCGTGGTCCACACCGCTGGGGATCAATTTCTTTGCATTCTCCCTGTTTCATTCCAGGCTCTCCCTCTACTTTTCTATTAAGTCTCTAGGACATTACTGGGTGGAAATGCCTTGACTCCAGTTCACCTCTAACTACTTGTCCTGACTCCTGTCTTGGAAACCTTTGTATTTGGGTCAGTCCTGGGGCTTGAACTCAGGGCTTGGGTGCTGTCTCTGAGCAATTTCATTCAAGGCTAGTACTCAACCATTTTGAGTCACAATTCTACTTCCAGTTTTCTGGTGGTCAATTGAAGAGTCTCATGGACTGTTCCTGCTTAGGCTGGCTTTGAACTGTGATCCTCAGATCTCAGCCTCCTGAATAGCTGGGAATACAGGCATGAGCCACCAGCAGCACCCAGCTGTCTTCAAAATCTTATTTTGAAGTCTGGATCATTCTTTGTTCCTCTTTTCTTTATTAGTATGCCTCCCCTCATCCACCCCTTGAGCTAGCCCACGGTCTCTGATGTCTTCAGGGTGGCTACCATTCTTTCCCCAAACATGTGGTCAGTCCTCTGCTGTGTCTGGAACAGGTGGGAGGGAGGGCACAGACGCCATCACATTTCTCAAGAAGAGAATCTCAGGACAAAATGATTAAGTATTCCCTCAGGGGCCGAAGATGGTACAGAGCCAGCCAGCTCCAGTCAGTGCCTGGCCTCATTGTCAAGTGGCTCTTCTTAGGTTCAGCTTGAGGACAGGTGTATGGAGGTGGGGGAGTTGGTTCTGGAAGATTCTGGGTTCGGTTGAATCCTCAGAGTTCTGGCTCCACCCTGTGGGAGGCGTTAGTGGTTTAGGAACTGAAATTCTCCTAATTCCTAGCGCCTAAGGCACAACCAGCTCTTCCCTGGCCTTATGCATGAATTACTACGCTAACAAAGTCTCTGTGTTCTTCTCAGCCTTGCCAAGGAGACTCTCTTCCAGGATGGAGAGAGCAAGTGCATTCCACTCACAAACGTCTCCTGTTTATTCCCCTACTGGGGAAACCTGCTGCTCCCCCTCTTGAGGTCATAGCCTGCCTATTCTCTAAGATAGGGGTGATGTGTGTGCTGTGGGAGCTATTTGGCGGCCTGATGAAGCTGCGATCCTGTCTCCAATATGAGTTGTTTTTAGGGACAGAGGGCCTTATGCATGCTAAGGAAGTCTACAATGGAGCCCCACCTCTCCCCCTCAGTGGTTTTGAATCTATAAAATACATAAGACTGTAAAGTGATTGAAAGCAGTCAGGAGAACATTTAGAAAAGCAAATCTGTAATATAGGAATACTAAGCATCTTTATTACCATGTTAAAAAACACTATAGCCTGGTGCCAGTGGCCCATTCCTGTAATCCTAACTACTTAGGAGGCTTAGAACTGAGGATTGAGGTTTGAAGCCAGCTGGGACAGGAAAGTCCCATGAGACTCCAATTAACAGAAAACAAGCCAGAAGTGGGGGCTGGGAAGGTGGCTCAGTGATAGAGTGCTTGCTTTGCATACTTGAGGCCCTGGGTTCGATTCTTCAGCACCACTTAAGTAGAAAATGCCGGAAGTGGCGCTGTGGCTCAAGTGGTAGAGCGCTAGCCTTGAGCTGAAGAGCTGAGGGACAGAGCCCAGGCCCAGAGATCAGGCCCCATAACAGATAAAAGAAAAAGCCAGAAGTGGAGGTGTGGCTCAAAAGGTAGAGTGCCAGTCTTGAGTGAAAAAGCTAAGTGATAGTGCCCAAGCCCTGAGCTTAAGTCCTAGTTCCTTCCCCCACCATGCACCAAAAAAACTATAATTTCCAAGTAATGATGAAATACTTTGATCTGCACTATTATATGTGATAGGAAAATATCTGTTTTATCTCCTTCTGTGATTTGTAGCCTATATTATAATGGAAGAAGATGCTAAGTTTCAATTAGAGACTAGGGGATACAAAGATGTCAGTTTTTCCTTGCTTGAGTTCATGGCCCCTGAATTGTGCCCATGGCTTGGGGAGATCTAAACTGTTACCCTCACTAATACCCTTGCCTTCTGAGGCCTCCCTGACTAGCATACTGCTCTGAGTCCCTGCCCTACCCACCATGCTTAACTTATAGAATATTCATTCAACAAATATTCATCAAGATTGCTCATATTATAAAAAAAAGATGGCTATATTCATGTGTGTCTTTGCACCAGCTGTTAGAGTTCTATGTAATGACAGCAAGGAAATAAATAAGAGAAGCAGTTTTACTATCAGTGGTAGAGATGGACATATTTTCACCCAGCCACAATCTCAAACAAAATACAAAAAGCCTCATGGGAGAGCTTTAGACAAAGTTCTTCAGTGTCCCAGGGGAGGCAAAAGTTTTCAACTTGTTGAGAGATGGAAGAGGGAAAAGGTCCAGGAGGAAGGCATGTACGCTTGGACTTCTGGAGGGGAGTAGGGCAGAAACAATTTTTCATTTGGGTCTTGCCACAAAAGTAGGAGGTAGAGGGTGTGTGTGTGTGCTGGGGCTTGAACCCAGGCCTTGTACTCTTGCTTGGCTTTTTTTTTTCTCCCCCTCTCTTTTTTTGGTTGGTCATGGGGCTTGAACTCAGGGCCTGGGTACTATCCCTGAGCTCTTTTGCTCAAGGTTAGTGTTCCACCACGTTGAGCCACAGCTCCACTTCTGGTTTTTGAGTGATTTATTCCAGATAAGAGTTACATGGGGACTTTTCTGCCTGGGCTGGCTTCTAACCATGATCCTCAAATCTCATCCTCCTGAGTAGCTAGGATTATAGGTGTGAGCCACCTGTACCTGCTTTGCTTGGCTTTTTGGTCCCTTCAAAGCTAGTACTCTACCACTTGAACCACAGCTCAATTTCTGGCTTTTTTTGCTGGTTAATTGGGAAAAAAAAATCTTATGAGTTTTTCTTTCCAGGCTGGCTTTGAGCTATAGTCATCAGATCTCAGCCTCATGAGCAGCTAGGATTACAGGCATGAACCAGCTCCAACATGGAATATTTGACTTATTGATTTTTCAACTTCATGATGTATCAAGCCATCAGCCCTGCAATCATTCTTCTTTTTGATTTCAGTAGAGTCCTCATGAAGTTACAGGGGACATGCAGCATTTTCTTACGAAGTAGGGTGTGTCAGCTGACCTTGCTGGGAAGGCTACTGTAAGTGTTCTAAGCATGTGAATGTGGCTAAGCTATGACATTTGATAGGTCAGGTATAATAAACACATTTGCGACTTAGGATGTCTTCAACTTATAACGGATGTATCTGGACCTAAGCCCATTACCATTTAAGGAGTTAATAGTAGTGGGAGTCACATATTAATGTCTTTTGTGTTTCCCAGAACCTATGGCAGGATTGAGCCTGGGCATTTAATCTATACTTGTCGATGAATTGTATTCTTTAGAATGTATATCAGTTAGTTATTGGTGAGTAACAAACAATGCCCAAACCCAGTGCCTTTAAGCAGCAATCTGTTGTTTCTCATGGGTCTATGCTGACCTGGGTGGGGAAATGGTGGCTCCTGTTGGGTATGGCGGTCTCTTAGCAGGTTAGTCAGAGCTGCTCAGTGTGGAATGGCTTCAGCTGGGACAACACAACCTGGCTGTCCTCTGTATGTTTTTTTTTTCCCCTTAAGTTGACCTCTCAAGTTTGATGCTGTCCCATTGGTCAAACTAAGTCACAAGGCCAGCCCTGGAGTCAGTGTGGAAGGATACTCCCTGAGTACAAGGATGAGAGGAAACCTGAAAAGTTTTGCCCAATAACACAATCTATCTACTATAACTTTTGCAACTGAACGACTGGTCTCAAGTCCTTCATGGAACGAGATGGGCCTCAATCAATAGAGAAATGCATAACTAAAATAGTTCAAGTGCAGGGTGGCGAGTTATACACTGCCCCGTGGCAATAGGGTCTTTCCTGGCTGCAGTGGGAGTACTAAAGAATGCTCTGTGCAGAGCCAGGGCTGGGCTCTCCTTTACTCTTCTGTTGTAGCTGGAAGGCAAAGCCAATGGATGGTCTTTTCATGTTTGGTGTTCCATCAGTTAAGCATCCCACACAATTTTTCATAGAGATGTTTTCTTTCCCCCCGAGGACATCTGCAGCAATCCAGAACACACTTTCCCTGGTACTCGGCTTGAAGTTGCTATAAATATCAGACATTCTGTCAGCGGCTCAGGGTCACAGCTCAGTTTTCCCGAACCAACAACAGCCTTCGCGCCTCTTCCGTGACTCGTATCGGTTCCAGGCAACAGTGGGTCAGCCAAGTCAAGTGCAAAAATTCAGTTCAGAACGCGTGTTCTGTAAAAAGGAAGGAGCCACTCGTAGACCTCGCTTGGAGTTGATGGTGGGATTTTTAAATGAGCTGTTTTTCTTTCAAGGTGGCTTTGTTCCATTCTGCTGCTGTAATGGAGTACCAGGGACTGGGGGTAGTTTATAGGGAAAAAAAATCTCTCACGGTTTTGGAAGGCTTGGGAGTTCAATACCAGGGTGCCAGCGTGTGCTGGGCATCTGGTACATCCTCTGGCAGGAGTTTCATGTGGTGAGACAGAGCCGGCGTGCCAGCCCAGCCCTGGTCCTTCTTATTATAAAGACATTAATGCTGCCACAGGGCCCCCTACTTCACCACCTCATCTAATCCTAATTGCTTCCCCTAAATGCCACCTACAAATACCATTAACATATGTATTTGGAGATTTATGAAGACGTAGTCAAACCAGAACACCAGGTACCAGCTCAGTAAATGCCCAGTGCTATTTATTCTTTATTATTTCTTTGGGTTCGGGGATTGAACTCCAGAGCCTGGGTGCTGCCTTTGAACTTTTTTGTTCAAGGCTAGTGCTCTACCACTTGAGGCATAGCTCTACTTCTAGCTCTTTGGTGGTTAATTGGAGATAAGAGTCTCATGGCTGCCTCTGAACCTTGATCCTCGGATCTCAGCCTCCTGAGTAGCCAGGAATACAGGTGTGAGTCACCAACACCTGGCCCTATGTCATTTCTTAAAAACAAATTGAGTGGGGCTGGGAAGGTGGCTCAGTGGTAGAGCGCTTGCCTTGCATGCCTGAGGCCCTGGGTTCGATTCCTCAGCACCACATAAGCAAAAAGAAAAAAAGTCGGAAGTGGTGCTGTGGCTCAAGCGGTAGAGCGCTAGCCCTGGGCTGAAGAGCTGAGGGACAGCGCCCAGGCCCAGAGTTCAGGCCCCACGACCGGACCCAAAAAAAACAAAAAAAAAAAAACAAATTGAGTGCAGTTACCAATAGCTGCAGGATGGTTCTTTGCGGGCTTAAACAAGAACACTGAGGAGACCGATTGTATCACATGAGCCTTGCTACCAACCAGAGGCCTGTGTAAGCCTCAGTCTCCTCATCTGCTAGACAGAGTGATCAAAACTGACCTGCACTGAATCTTCAGCCTTTTAAAACATGCCAATGACATATTTTTATAGAGTGTTCTCTTGCAAAAAAAATTTACAATCTACTTGAACAAATACTGCATGATCTCACTTACATGTGCAATCTAACAATGTCAAAGTCGTCGAAGTAGAGACCACAGTGGTGGGCACCAGGCCTGGGGGTGGGGAATGAGAAGATCCCAGTAAAGGGTACAAAGCTCTTGTTTCCATGGATGAGTAAATTCCAATCTAATGTACAGTTCAGTGGCTTCAGTCACCAATACTCTATCTTCCACTCAAATCAGCTAGCAGTAGAGCCTGGCTGTTCTTATTTTTTTTAAAGTATGCAAGGTGTTAGGTAAGTTAGTTATCTTGTTGTTGTAAATACGTCACAATTTATACAAGTAGTAAAACATCACATGGTATACTTAAAGTATAAATAACTTAGTTATCCAGTATATCACACTAAAGATGGGGGAAAAGAAGACCCTGGGGTCTCCTGAGTACTTGAGATGTTGCTACCTCTGGACATTCACTTTTCTTTGGCAGTTCTGAGGTCTGAACTCAGGGCCTGGTGCTTGCTCGGCTGGTGTTCTGCCACTTGAGTCATACCTCTTGCCCCTACGTACTTGTTATTTTGTCTCTGATCTTTTCTCTCTCTTTTTCTTTCCTTCCTTCCTTTCCTCCCTCCCTCCCCCCCTTTTTCTCTCTCTGCCAGTCCTGGGGCTTAAATTCAGGGCCTGGGCACTGTCTCTGAGCTTCTTTTGCTCAAGACTAGTACTCTACTTGAACCACAGCGCCACTTCCGGCCTTTTCTGTTTATGTGGTACTGAGAAATCGAAGCCAGAGCTTCATGCATGCTAGACAAGCACTCTACCACTTAGCCATATTCTAGCCCTATGCTGCTGCTCTTTCTTGAGTCCCTGGATATTGCATGACCAAACCCAGACAGACTGCACACAACTGGTCAGGGTTCACTTGGAGTCCTTGTCTGCTATCTTCAGTCTGTATATAAGTCTTTGAACTTTCTATAAGTTCTTCATTAGGCTTCCTGGAATATGTTCTGCTCTAAAATGTTTGTGTTTTTCAACTTGTGGGTGCTTCTGGCATTTTTTGTTTCTCTCAATAACTTACCTGAATTGGTATAGAACACACAATTTGATATATCTTTTGGCTTCTGTGTCAATGACGATGCTGTCTGGTGACATTGGACCCTAAAAACAATGCTTCAAAGCCAATAAGAATTAAAAAGAAATCCTTTGGAATGTGTTTGAGCAGTGCTGCAGTTACGGATTTGTCCCACAAAGAACTGTTTTGTTTTCTGGTGGTGACGGTGCCCAGCCCCCCCCATGTTGCTGGGCGGCCACCAGGAGAAATTAGGATGACAAGAATGTTCTCTTCCAGATGTTGCCGCTGCCGGCTCAAGGTGCTCTTTTAACTGGGACATCAGACTTGCTTGAAATAGCCAAGAATTCGAGAAACATGACATTGTGGCTGATTCATGGCTTCAACTTGCCGCTGACTCATTCTCTCCTTGATGGGTTCTTCAACAGGGACTTTAATTACATCATGTACTTATTGTCTTTTCCTTGATTTATCCTCTTTCGGCAATTCTTGTTGATCATCTCAGTGATTGGGCTGGCTCACCTCTGGGACTTGTGTAAAATCTTTTGGACTCTAGAAATAGGAACTGCCTTTTTTTTTTTTAATGTGTCTCTCTTAATGTGTCCTTCCCACTCCACCCCAGGCTTGTGTAGTGGAAACACACTGGCAGATCAAATACTCTTGACTCTGGGAATGTTTCATGAGGCTTATCTTACTTGGTGACCTCAGCCATCTTACAAATTAGATATGATCGTGTTTTAAAAAATAACCTCAGGAGCACAGAGTTTCTAGGAGTGGGCTGTAACTGACTAAGTCAGGCAGTAGATGTCCAAAAATGGTCACAAAACTTCATCCTGCTCTATATCTGCACCACTTTTAGGGAGTGTGAAATGGGGTTGTGCTGGGTATTGAACCCAGGACCTAGCACATGTTAGGCAAAATACTCTACTCACTTGGCTATATCCCAGCCTATTATCCATACTTTTTGCCTTATGTTTTTCACATCCTCTTGTCTTTGACTCTGTCAATAGAATTATGATAAATGTGACGTAAGCAAAAGCTCGAAAAATATGCATACAATCTCTTATGCCTGCCTTCTTTCTTGTACGCTGGGCTAGCCTAATGGATGAGAGACATGTAAAACAGAGATGAGTTACCCCAGTTGTTCCGGTCAAGGTCAAGCTGGATCATTTTATAGCTATCAACATCCTAAGTAGTCAAGTGAGCTCAGCCATGAGCCCAGCCCCACCCAACTGACCATACCAGATACACGAGCAATCTGGGCTGACTCTTGGGTCCCTGGAGGAAGTGTGTGTGGGGGGCGCTGGTGATTAGTGGTTAGTTCATCACTGCATTGTTATGGCAGTACATAACTGATAAATCAGTACACAGGAGGGAGAAGGCTGGAATCCCAACTCTGCTATTTGAACTTTCGGTTCCTTTGAGTCTTACTTTCCTTTGTCTTAAAGATGAGGCCATAACTTTCTGCATAAGGTTGCACAAAGGAAGATCAAGCTCAGGGACATGGCTAGAATATGATGGCTTCTCATAGCCATGCTCCTTATCAGCTGGAAGGGCTGGGGATCAGATGACAATTGTCCGTCCACAAAGCCAATACCCTCTTTACATCACTTCCAGGGTGAGAGTGAAGGTTGGGGTGCCCTGGTTCTAACCTTACCTGAATCCCCTCTGCAGTACTCTGGGCAGGATAGGCCTTGGATATTCCATGTTGCTTATATTTAGCCCAATTCAGGACTTGCCTTTGCCACATTGATGCATGGGTTGGGAAAGGGACATTTTGCTTTTGTCCTGGACACTGGCTTGTTGGCTTGTGTATGACCAAGGGCTGGCTAGGCGATGCGCACATGCACTGCTGTTGCCCTTCTGCCTGTGAGTGCAGTGTGGATGACAGGTCACTCAGGAAATGTGAATATTTCCCCAGGAGGTTGCCTTTGTCACTTGGCCTTCTTTAGGAGCCTTCTGTAGAGCTGTCCTTTGCCTTCCTCTGAAGCCATTGTCTCCTTGATGTGAAAAATGTACTCAGGTAAGCTCACGGCTAAGTATCTCAAGAGGAAAGGAAGACTATAACCAATCCAAGGCAGAGATAAGAACAATTAACTGTAAAGCCAAAGAAGGCAGAAGACACTCTTTGAAAATTGAAAAAAAAAGCATGCACATTTAAAGAATAGTTTCTATCCTGATTAATTTTCCTCTCTCTCACTCCTGCTCCAGAGGATCTCCTCTCTGCTTCTCTGATGATGAGAGGAGCGACAGCAGTTAAATCACTGGACTCTGCCTCTAACTCATGATGTGACCTTTGATAAGTCACATAGAATTTGAACTTCTCACCAGTAAAATGGCATTTTTATAATTAAAAAAAAATGTTGGTCCTGAGACCTGAACTCAGGGACTGGGGTGCTGTCCCTGAGCTATTTTACACAAGGCAAGCATTCTACCATGCGAGCTGTAGCTCTATTTCTGGCTTTTTGGTGGTTAATTGGAGATAAGAGTCTCAAAGACTTCCCTGCTTGAGCTGGCTTTGAACTGCCGTCCTTATATCTTAGCCTTTTGAGTGGTCAGGATTACAGGCATGAGGATTATAGGTACCCAGCTCTACAATTTTTTTTTGTTGTTGTTGTTGGCTGTAGGGTTTGAATTCAGAGCCTGGGCACTGTGTCCTTGAGCTCTTTTGCTCTAAGGCTGGTGCTCTATACTTTACGCTATAGTGTGAGTTCTAGTTTTTGAGCAGTTAATTAGACATAAGGGTCTTACAGAGATTTTCCTGCCTGGGCTGGCTTCAAGCTATGAGCCTCAGAATCTCAGCCTCCTGAGCAGCTAGGATTACAAGGCATGAGACACCGGCACCTAGCTCTACAATTTTTGTATCAGTGTAAAAAGTAAAAAAAAAAAAAAAAAAACAATTCTTACCCTTTACCCGTCTGTGGATTGACAGGCTCAGCTGGGAGATTGTTCCTTGGCTGCATCCCATGGTGGTTGGTACTGGATTCATCCAAAGGCTCAACTGGGTTGGTTGCCCGGGACAGCCCACTCTTGGCACAGAAGGCTGTCCGGCGATGATGTCAACTAGAGTACCTAAACAGCTTCCCCATGTGGCTGAGCTTCTCCTGGGTTAGCATATGGACTCTTGAGATGTAGTATCTTAAGAAATCCAGGTGGAAGCTGAGAGGTTCTTTTTGACTTAGCCTTGGTGTTATCGACACGCTACTTTTGTTATATTATAGGATTTCTTTTGAGGCTAAAGTTTTTAATCATTTCACAACATGCCTCCTCTGTTCTTTGTCACTGCATCAGATACAAGGTTCTGAGGCTGAGCAGAGAGCCAGCAGCACAGAGGAGGCACATGTTAAAGGCACAAATGCCCTAATTAACTGGAAGGGAGCTTGGGGCTGCACAGGTGTTGCCATCTCTGGGTGGCTGCTGCATCTGGCTATGCCATCCCCTGGGCTGGGAATCTCTGCCGCTTACCCCCTGCTGCCATGTCCTTCCCTGTCCATCACAGCTGGTAGTCATGGGTTAGTCATACAAAGGTGAGGAAGATAAAATACAGTTCCAGCTTTGGGTCTATGTGAGAAGCTGAGTTGTGGGACGAGGGGAGTAGCACTCTGCTTGAGAGTGAGGGTTAAATGCTGGATGGGTGTCACCATGGGCAAATGCTAGATGTATTTGGGGACAGGGAAAGGCTGGGTGTGATAAGACTTCCTGGAGGACGTGACTGAGGATCTAAACCTTAAAAGAGGAATAGGTCCAGGTGCTCATGGCTCACACCTATAATTCTAGCTACTTAGGAGGCTGAGATCTGAGGATCATAGTTCAAAGTCAGCCCTGGAAGAAAAGTCTGAGATTCTTTTTTTTT
>NW_012267341.1:2370780-2395932 GCF_000151885.1 Dipodomys ordii
GGGGCTCAAACTCAGCACCTTGTGCTATCATTTGGCCTTGTCCACTCACAGATGGTGCTCTTCTGTTTTTTGCTGGTTAATTGGAGATAAAAATCCCTTAGATTTGTCTGCCTGGACTGGTTTTAAAACTTGATCCTCAGATCTCAGCTTCCTGTGTAGCTGTGAGATCCTGTGGCCCCTTCTCTATTTTGATGGCCCTTGCCGGGCTATGGCTTCTGTCACACATCCCTTCTCAGGCCCAGGCCTGGCTCCCAGCCATTTCCAGTCTCTCCAGCTTTCCCAGCATCCTTCTTGGTTTCTTTAATCCTGCCTGGCCCTTGGTGAATAGTTCCTTCTTATTTGAGTCTCTTTGAACTAGTTGAACTAGTTGAGCAGAGCCCTATTTCCTGCTGAGACATTGATGAAGGAGCCTCTGAGGCCCTTTCCAACTGTAAGGTCTCCGGTATTTGTGAAGAGGCAGGTGCAAGGAATTGGCTGGGTCTTAGGATTCCAGAGAGTCTGGGTGGCTGGACCCCAGAAAGTTGGCCATGTTCTCTTCCCTGTCTCAGGTCTTTAAACTCCACGATTTCCACTGTTTGGAGGCTTTTTTGTTTGTTTTTATTTTTGTGCCTGTACTGGGGCTTGAGCTCAGGACCTTGTACTCTCACTTGGCTTTTTCACTCAAGGCTGGTGCTCTACCACTTGAACCCTACCCCAATCTCTATTTCTGTCTTTTTTTGTAATTGTAGAAAAGGGTCTCATGGACTTTCCTGCCTAGGCTGGCTTTGAATTGTGATCCTAAGATCTCAGCCTCTTGAGTAGCTAAGATTACAGGTGTGAGTCACCTGTGCCTCTGTGTGTGTGTGTGTGTGTGTGTGTGTGTGTGTGTGTGTGTGTGTGTGTGTTTAGAGACTATGTAGACCATGCTGGCCTTAAATTTGTGATCCTTCTGTCTCAGCCTTTCTAGTTCTGGGATGACAGGCACATGTTACCATGCCTGGCTGATTATGTTAGTTCAATGTTATTGAGGTACACATGTTCATTAAATTGCGTTTATAGAAAGTAGTGTCAAGTGAATGCTGTTTGCTCTGGTTTGAATGTGTCTCCTGAAAAACTTTGGTCTAAATTTAATCCCCCATAGTGGAATTAAGAGGATGGTTTTGGGAGAAGCAATTAAGCCACAAGAGCTCCAGCTTCAGGAATGGGATTAATGCCCCTTATGAGAGCCTTCTAAGAGCTGCCCAGCCCTTCGGTCCCTTCTGCACACGAGGACACAGCCCTGGCCCTTTTCTAGTACAGGCAGCAATAGACACCATCTTGGAGGCAGAGAGAGAGTCCTGAGCTGATACAGGCATGGATTTAAAACTCCATTCTTTCTAACAACTTTCTAATTGTCTACAGCTCTTATTTTGCCTTGCCAATTCATAATGGTCACATCTGGTTATGATCCTCTCCTGTTAACCTTGGTTTGTGTTCCCTGGCTTCAATTCCTTAGTGACACATAAAGTGTCCACAAAGGCCTGGGCCCTCCTGCTGCATGTCTTATGCACGCTCCAGAAGTAACTAACAGCTTGGATCAAGTTCTCTACCTTTATAGGAGCTGTTCCCAGTCCTGAAGTGTTCTGCAACATTGTTATCTTTGATCTTCCACATCTTGGTGGGCCTCACTAATTCCTTCTGATCTGCACTCCTCTGTTCTTCTACTTTACATTGTACATCCTCCTTATCCTGAACTATAACCCATGTCTACCTCTCTTATTAGATAGTGAACAACTTGACACAGTAGCCTGTCTTTCATTGTTGTATCCCTAGCTATCAACACTATCTGTGGTATATATCAGTCTGTTTTCCACTACTATTAGGAACAACCCAGAGCACAGTCTTACCTTTCTGAAGGTTCAAGAGCATGGGCATCAGGTTGGTTCTCCTGAAGATCTTGTGGTGGGTGACATCATGGTGAGAGCCTGCATGGAGGGATGGCATGATGAGGTAGGAGGCAAGAGAAGCCAGTACCGTTCTTTTGTAACAACCCACTCATGAGAGCCAACTCAGGGTTCTGTGAGAACTACTTTAATCCCTTCTGAGGGAATGCCTCAAGTGACCTAAGGATCTCAACAATACAAGACTGCCACAGCAAGGACTAGGCCTCCAACATGTGAACTCTTGGGGTCAAATCACATCTATATCACATGAGGTGCAGTGTTAATCTTTCATTCAACAAACATTGATTGCCTACTGCAGGCTAAGCAGTATTCTAGTCTGTGGCTAAGGGACTACCATCAAAGATAAGTGTACTAATTCCCTAGCTCTGTCTCTCTGCTGTAAAACCCCTCTCCTTCAACTATGCTTTAGGATGCTCTGCTGGATTTTCTCCTTTTCAGGGACATCACTTGCTCCAGCAGTAGCTCTAGGGGACATGGAAGGAAAGAGGAAATGGGGATCTATCTGCTTTGTCCTTGTTCTTACTGCACTTTCTTTGTCAGAATTTCCCCCTCAATGGCCCTTCTTCCTGGTAGCAGAAGATGGCTTGAGTTTCTAGCTCTAGGCCACACTCTTGGAAGCGGCCTCCTGTGCTTCTCCAGAAGTCAGAAGCAGCTTGGCTGTGCTGCGGGGGGGGGGGGGGGGGGGGGGGGGGGGGGGGGGGGGGGAGTGGGGGGGCAGCTCCCAGCTCTGTGGGCTCCTCTTCTGAGCCCTACATATGACCACCTTACCTCATCCTGTGGTTGCTACCTCTATTGTACTTCAGAGCTCCCATTTAGATTTTCCTCTCCTTCTCCTGTGTTTTAGACTCCTTTTATTAAACATTCACTGCTGGAACCCCTATCACAGATTGTGTTGTCCCATATGGACCCTGACTGGTTCAATGGGGCAAAGGCCCCTGGGCCTGTTTTCCATTGAGGTAAACAAATCAATAAAAAGGGAACTGGTAAAAGTACTGTGATAAAATTTAAGATAACAGGTAGAGACTGGGTTACTTTAGACAGACTAGTCACATAAGGTCTCACCAAGATGATAAGTGGAGAAAGAAGTTCCTATCATTCCAAGAGCTGGGGAAGGATGCTCCCATGTGTCCTAGTTTCATGCCACTGTAGCAAAACTTATAAAGAAAAGATGTACTTAGCTCACAGATCTGGAAGCTCCAGTTCAAGGTCAGGAGAACATGTCAGACTCTAAGCCAGGAAGCAGAAATAGAGGTCAGACTGGAGTCCCACAATTCTTTTCAAGGGCATGGCTGCAATGACCTAAAGACCTCCCATAGGCTCTGTTTGTTATAGGTCCACACACCTCTCAGTAACATCATTCTAGGTGCTACCACTAAGTCTCCAACATATAGACGTCTGGGGGACCCTTCATCTCCAAACCCTAACATAGGGTGAGACCAGTTGGGACAGAGGGCAATATGGAGGGAGTGGGCTTGTGTTCAGGGACTGGAAGGAGTACAAGTGGACAGAGTTGTGCCAGTGGAGAAAGTTGTGCCAGGGAGGGAGCCAGGGAGGGAGTGACATCTGGGAAGATGGTCAGCAGATTGCTTGATGCCCTTAGGTATTAGTTTTTATTAGGTTTTGTTTTGCTATGTTTTTAATTCTGCATGGGTTGGAAAGCCTTGGGAGAGGGATAACACATGGAAGTGACCAGATCTGATTCCCACTGAAAGATGACCTCTCTGGCTGGAAAGGCAGATCAGGCTAGTGAACAAGGACAGGAAGTTCTGATATCCCTAGAGGGACAGAAGGTGACTCCCACCCCTCCACCCCCGCCTTCTGATATCCCTAGAGGGACAGAAGGTAACTCCCCCCCCCGCCTCCCACAAGCAGGGAAACAGACCTGGAAAACTAACGGGATTTGTTCTAGACAATTTGATTTTGGATTTCTGCTTCTCCTACATAAGGCCTAACCACAGTCCAGGAGAAGCTCTGAGGCCTAATCTGGGAAGAAGGCAGAATGCATGCCTTACAGAGCTTATGCTTCCTGAATAGTGATGGTTTATCCTGGTGGTGCCATCTCTGTCAGTCCCAGTAAGCAGCCGAGGAAGCAGCCTTTCTAGAAAGCAAGCTAGGCTCCCTAGGGCTTCTGCAGATGTGAGCATGGATGGAAAAAGTCCCAGATGTTCTGATCTTCCTTTCCTCTTCTCTAGCATCCAGTCAGTCCATCCACAAATCCTTCATGTTTTCTCTGGCAACATTTCTCAACGTAGACCCCTTTTTCTCCAGGGCAGCCAGGAACACTATCAGTAAGCACCTTCATATGCCTGTGTGCCTGCACTGGGGCTTGTACTCAGGGCTTTGAACTTTCACCTGGCTGTTTTGCTCAAGGCAGGTGTTTTACCACTTGAGCCACAGCTCTTCTTCTGACTTTTTGGTGTTAAAGATGAGTCTTGAAGATTTTTCTACTTGGACTGGTTTTAAAATCTCAATCCTCAGATCTTAGCCTACTGAGTAACTATGATTACAGGCATGAGCCACTAGATCCCAGCTTCCAGTAAGCCAAAAGACATTATCCACTCATTCCCCCTGCCTGCTGAGCTGTGGAGACATTCTGCTTCTCTCCATCCCCCCCACCAGGCCACTGTGGCCCAGTCCCCACTCTCTTACCTGTGTTATTGCAGCTGGAGACCCAAGCCTGCAAGCTTAGACCACAGCCTCACAGATTGGTGCTGGTGACAGCAGTGGGGGTGGGGTTGGAGTTTCTCTTCACAGGAAGGCAAGGCATTCTGGGTATAGAGGAGGGGTTTCTGTATAAGTGAAGGCAGAAGGAAGATAGGTTATTTCTGTAGACTTTAGGGAGTTAGATCTTCACTGTACTGAAAGAAGCCTTCCTTCTGCAAATAATGAACTCCAGCATCTGGGGAGGAGAGACAGGAGGAAATGGATAGATGGGTCCCGGGTGTGCTAATGAGGTGCCTTCAGCTGTTAGCAATTTCTCCCCCACAACTAGGAAGCAGAGGAGCACTAAGAAATCTTCTCAAGCCTAAGAGCCTAAGACAATGTCCTAGGCCTGGGCTTTGGGAGACTCTGGAGCCTCAGACAGACTTCTAAGCAGCACTGAATTCTGACTGGCTGTGTCTGCCTGCCTCAGTTTGTTTCCTGTCCTGATTGGCTGGGCCCCTCCATTCACAGCTCCAGCTATTGAGTCCCTCCACCTGCCAAAACATCATCCAGGATAGGCTGAGCTTTGGAAAGGCCAGGCTGGCTTTCCTCTGGCCACCATCAGATTCTTCCTCATTAAACAAATGAATCACAATCCTAATTAATTTGAGCAACAGAATTTATGTAACTACTCCCAGCAGGATGTCTGCTCGCAGTCGGCAGTGAGATTAATTCCTCTCTCTGGAAATTCCAGCCGTGCTGGTCAATAAACCTTAATGATGACTGAAATCTCTCCTCCGCCTCTGCTCAAGGCAAGCAACCCAGCGGGTTGCATGCAGTGCCCCAGATATGGGCAGGACAAGGACAAGAATCTGACAGCCTTGGCAGTCCTCATTCATCTGAAGCACAGAGTAGGCACTCAGTTAGAAATGGGGCCTGTTCATGCTAGGGCCATTCTGAATCACTTTGAGGCTTCAGGAGGGGTTTAGTTCATATTTATGGAATGAATCAGAGTGATTTGTTTCTTAGCAGCTTCTAAAGTGGCCTGAACACCGCTCCCTCCCCCTTTCCATTCTTACTCCCATGATCAGACCCCATTTGGTCCCTTATCCAGAAACTTGCTTTGCTAGAGACTGTCTCTTGATGTTGCCTACCCTCCTGCCCTTCAACTGTTCAGACCTCAGTCTCCAAAACAGACTGCCTGCAGGGATGCAGGGCAGAGAAGGTTGGCAAAGGAGAGATGATTCTGGAATTAGTTCTAATTCTGCTTCTGCTGCTTACTCATTGTACTTTGCCTGGTTGTTCTTAACCTTTACTTCCTTTGCAAACCACACAAATTTCTTGGGAAGATAAAGAAAATGGTGAAAAATACATGACATGGTGCCTGACTCATTTAATTAGTGACAGGCCCGTGTTTTAGTTCAATGGTGTTCAAGATGCAAGATTGCTGTTCTCAAAGAATTTAACTTTCAGGAGACAATAAGCAGCAGGCATAAATCTATATCTATATATGTATATGCACGTATATATGTATGCATTTATGTATGTGTATATATATAATTTTAGTTAGGGATCAATACTGAGTGAAAATAAAGCAGAAACATGTTATGGAGGGTTTGAGGGAGTAGAACTTCATGAGGACATTTAATTTGAGTTGGAATCACGTGGTCTGGAGGACAGAATTCCAGAAACAGGAAAAAGCAGGTTCCAAGATGTGAGTTTCAAATGATCAGTTTGGGGTTCTTAGCTTCATTCTTCCTAGGGAATAGGCTGAAAATCAGTCAAATGGAATAGCTTGTCTGATTGTCTATGTAGGGGAGCTAACATCAGGACGTGAATCCAGGCCTTGTGGCCTCAGGAATGCTTGTTGTGACCATACAAAGGTACAAGAGAAAAGAAAAGTAGGTAGGGATAAGGTGAGGGAGGGAAGATTGTCTTGTAACCTCCATGAAGGATCTATAGGTAAGTCTGAATCTACTTGTCTCTTCGGAAGCTAGCAGGGCTATAGGGTCTGGCTGCAGTCCAGGGTGTCAATGTCCGGCTCCATTAGCCTTAACAGTCCCCTCAGTGAGTCAGGCTCATTTCCTTCTTCATTTTCAACGAGGAAAAAATCAATCCTTTTTTCTTTTTTTTCCCATCTGGTTATATGTTCATTGTAGGAAACACACACACACACACACACAAAATCAGCCACAATTCCAACATTAGAATGTTTGGTATTCCCAAGCACATAAGTATTATATTTTTTCCAATAAATATTATTTTTATGATCAGAGGCACATAGGCATTGTGCCTTTGTGTTCCCCTAAGGGTTTTCTCCTTTGGCCTCATTGTATGTGAATACCTAGAGTCCTATATAATTTATCATGTCCTGGTGTATTTTAGATCTAGCTTCCGTATATGAGAGAAAACTTGCGCCATTTGTCTCTCTGAGCTTGGCCTACCTTACCATAGTTACTTTATGAAGATTATGAACAAGTGAAATCAAATAAAATGAACGAGTTTGGGAATATGCTTTTTTCCTCCTGCCATGAAATCGTGTGTGTGTGTGTGTGTTGGTAGTGGGGCTTGAACTTGGGTCCTGGGTGCTGTCCTTTAGCTCTTTTACTCAAGGCTAGCACTCTATCACTTGAACCACAGCTCCATCCCTGGCTTTTTTTGAGGTGGTTAATTGGAGATAAGAGTATCACAAACTTACCAGGTGCTGGTGGTTCATCCCTGTAATCCTAGCTACTCAGGAGGCTGAGATCTGAGAATTGTGGTTCAAAGTAAACCTGTGAGACTCTTATCTCCAACAAACCACCAGAAAACTGAAAGTGGTGCTGTGGCTCTAGTGATAGAGTGCTAGCCTTGAGCTGAAGAGCTGAGGGGTAGTGCCCAGGCCCAGAGTTCAAGCCCCACGACAGACCAAAAACAAAAAAAGTGTCACAGACTTTCCTACCCTGCTGGCTTCATATCATGATCCTCAGCTCTCAAACTTCTCAGTAGCTAAGGTTACAAAAGCCCCTGATGCTTGGCTCTGAAGTATTTTTTGTAACAGCAGTGTAATGGTTGGCTACATGAATCCACCTACATGTAACTACTTAGGACATTCCTCCTCCTTCTCCTCCTCCGCCTTCTCTCTCCCTCCCCCTCCTCCTTCTTTTTTTTGGTTGGTCTTGGGTGACCAGGTCCTCAAGGACTTGGCTGCTGTCCCTGAGTTTTTCTTTTCTTTTTTTGTTCAAGGCAAGTAAGTACTACTTGAGCCACAGCTCCGCTTCTCTGTGTGTGTGTGTGTGTGTGTGTGTGTGTGTGTGTGTGTGAATGAGATGGGGTGATTAATTGGAGATAAAGAGTCTCACAGCCTTTGCTGCTGGCTGGCTTTGAATCCTCACCCTCAGATCTCAGCTGCCTGAATAGCTAGGATTACAGGCGTGAGCCACCTGCATCTGGCTTATTTGGGGTTCTTTTTTAGGGTGGTATCTCATAGGGGCTTCTTCCAGGTAAAACCTGGTGACACAATGTCCCACGAGGGTCGGGAAGGGTGCTGCCACGAGCAGACCGCGTGTCCGCTGGGGGAGAACGCGCTCATCCCCCGCGAACACGGCGCCCACGAGCGCGCGTGCTCACCTCTGCCCGCGCAGACAGGGCCCCGTTTCTGCTAAGGTTTCCTGTGTTGGCGTCCTGGCCCTCCGTGTGGTGAGGGGAGGTGGAGGGACATGTAAAAGATGGAGTCTAGGACGCTCCTCTCACCCACCCGCCTTGACGTCCTGGCCTCGGGATAAGGAGAAGCCGCCAGACCCAAGCCAGGACCTTTTCCAAGTAGCCCTCAACTGCTAGCCTCCGGGTCTAGTGAGGTTAAGCGCTGCTCATTGGCCCAGCAGACATGATTGACAGGTCCGCAGCCCAATGAATGATAAATCTCAGAAGGACTGCCTTAGTTGCCAGTTCTCTTATCGCGAGATTCTGGGATAACGGCTTTTTTTCTTCTATCTCCTCCCCAGCCATTTTTTCTTTTCATCCTTGGAATCCAACGACGCGGTGGAAATGGATGAAAGGCAAATTTTCTCTCTCAAAGAAAGGAAGACATTTGGGGGTTTAAGAGCACAAGTGAACTCTCCAGGAGAACGTGGGGGTTGTGCATATTAGTAGGGTGTGTGTGTGTTACTTGGTTAAGTCGGTGGGGCAATTGGATGGCTGGGAGGGAGGCCTGGGGCCTGGGCCAGCCCTCAGAAGGCAGGGGCCTCTTACAGACCGTGGGACCTGCCAGGGCCATTCTTGGGGTCTGAATAAATCAAGGTGTCTGGGGGAATTGATGGGTGTGTGTGTGTGTGTCACTACTGGTACTCTTAAAATGCCTCCCCCTTCTCCCCGAATCGGGAGCCACACTGGCACACAAGTGGGGGTAGTGGCTGTGATGTTTTTGCCCTTCTTACAAGGGTCATCTCAGGAAAAGCCGGCTGAGATGTGCCGGGACCATGAGATGTTCCGGGACTATGAGATGTTCCTCTAGACCATGTAGAAATGGTTGGGGCACAGAGATGGGGTGGCCCCTTTGCTTGAAACAGCACAAAAGAAGACTACCCGGGGGACCTAGAGTTAGCGTTCCAGAAATGCAAAGAAAGAAAGAAAAGAAAGACCCATAGCTTGACACATAGTTGTCACTCAGTAAGTGCTAGCTATTATTGTTGCTCCTGGTGTGTGTGGGGAGGAGGTGGAGGAGGGGGGGAGGGTGGTAAGTGCTCATGTCTAGTAGTTCATATTGGAAATATATAGGAAATGAGTGGAGAAAGAAGTAAAAGAGAGCCAGAAAAATCAGCCATCCCAGTTGCCTTCTTTGTCTCACTCCTCAGCTTATGGGGATGGCAGAAAAGCACTCTTCACTGAGGAAAGAGAGGAGGATTGAATAAGGGCGTTGATATGTGATAGAGCTGGGAACCCAAAGCTTAAGAAGTAATGGGAGAGACTCTTCAAATTAAATAGGATCTGTGAGCAGTCAGGTGAAAGAAAGGCCAGGTGTGAATGAGAAAGAGCTGGCGTGTGGGCAGTCAGCTCCTTATACATAACAGCTGTTGTGGTTGCTGGGGTGAGATGTGGGAAAGGAACTCACCAAATTGTCTTTGGTAGAGAAGATAAGAGTCAAGACTCGTCTGATTTCTTCCCACCAATCATTATCACAAGCATCAATGACACACTGCTCAGGGACCACTCCTCTTGGAGGGCTAAGAAGGGAGGTCTCCTACCCCCATGAGACCCAGAAGATAAGCAAAACCATGTCTATTTGGCAGGGAGGTGTGTATCAAACTGCAGCTCCTGAGTACTCTATAGGATTAATAATGTGGTTCATAGCCTCTCCCAGAAAACTCCCACATTGTCTCCACTTCTCTTGGCCTTTCTACTCTCACTACTTTCTCTTCCAGCAAGTCATTGAGTCAGAGACATTTGTTGGGAGGGTGTGCAGAGTGGGCAGCTCTGAGAGAGTTAGGGCTGGTGACTTTGAAAGAAAGAATTATTTGGAGTCTCGTCTCAAAATAAAATTTCATATGGATCTGTGGAAGGATGGGCAGCCAAAGGCTCTCTTTCAGCAACAATTGAAGTGCAAAGCTTTCTTGGGTTAGCCTACCCAAGCTATAGAACTCTGGTCTATCATTTCTGGAGGGCATGTAGGGGAGACAGGGAGAGATCAGGTGGGCAAGAGAGAGGACATAGAAGATGACAGGGACAAGGCTGAGACAAGATGGAGATCAGGGCCAATGGAGGCTGAAATGGTACAGAGAAAGCCAAGGGGGACAGATCCCTGAAGTGAACTGGCTTTTGTAGTTGCCAATTTTTCAAAACCCTATTTCCACTAAAACTGCTGTCGCTAATTTACAAAGAAAATGTAGACTTCTCAGAGTAAAAGTACTGCATTCACAAACTTATTTCCATTTTACACAAACCCTTCAAAATGTTGCTGGTGTTCACCATGAACTCCTCTGATAGTTTTCCTCACAGGATTTACATCTGCATGGGGGCAAACAAGAGTGAACAGGGGTACTTGTGGGAACCCAAACTAAGAAATTGTCTACTGGAGGCTGTTCTCTTTTTTCGTTGTGCAGATCAAGGGCCAATAGTGGGATAAGCCTCCTGATTTAGCATGCTAAGATATGGCAGGTCAGGGACATCACACTGGGGCCACTAATGTGCTGGTGTAGCATCACATATGAGGCCTATTGGCCTTGGAGAACATAGCAGTATAGCCATGAGGGAAGCCAACATCAGACTTGGTTTTCAATGGAAGTTAAGTTAGGATGATCTTGGATGGTTTTCTCACAGTGACTAGAAATGCTGTTAAGCAAAGACCTAGGCAAGGGGCTGGGGAAGAAAAGTGTGTGTGGGTGCTGGATTAGAAGGACATGGCTACTGGATGGGACCCTAAAGCCAACTGCTGCTAGATGGGAAATTATCCTTTTCTGCCCCAGAAGGAAGCCAAGTAGGCCAGAGAGAGCAGAGTCAGAGCTAGATAGAGAAGGGGGAAACTAGACTGCACTGAAAAAGGCCAGTAAGATGTCAAGCTGATTCTTCAAGTCAACCCAGGATGTCCCTTTCTGTTAGGAGCTGGTTCTTAATGTTAACGCTAACATACTCTGAACAGTCTCAAGGTTTCTTGTCCTTCCTAAATGGCTCTTGTGTGTTGTGTGGCAGTCAATTCTGCTATAGCTTGATGTGTAGGAAGTTCATGCACAACAGAGTGGGGGGTGGGGATGGATGGCTCTTTGTTTGGTGGCTTTATCTTAGTGACTCCAGATGTGGGAAGTGTCCAGAATGAGAGAGGATGATTGGTAGGCCAGGAACTGTCTTGCCCCTAATGTCAAAGTATTTACCCAAACTATTGCTTCCCACCCATGGGAAGTGATGATGGAGTTCTAATGGTCATGAGATTTTTGAGGAAACTGGGGGTGAAGGCAAGGAGGTGGAGGGGATGATTGGATCTGAGGAAGGAAATCCTGCCTTTTGGTGTGTGTGTGTGTGTGTGTGTGTGTGTGTGTGTGTGTGTGTGTGTGTGGACAAGTGGCACTGAGTCCTCTGTTATCTTCTGTCTCTTTTAGACAGGGGCCTGTAGTTGGCCTGTTTATAAGACTCCCCACCTTGCTGGCCTCTGTCATGTGTCTCAACGGCAGCTTGAAGATCAGGGAGTGATGGAGCAGAGAGACAGGAGGAATCATGGCCAGGACACTGGTGAAAAGACAGGCCTATGCAATCTTGGCTTCTTTGTCTTCTATAGTTTGTCATTATCTGTGGTAATGTGCATTCTCAAGGGCCATTTGTCTCATCCATCAAGGATGTAGGCACCTTCTTCTGTTGTCAGGCTTTCTTGAACACAAAGTTTCAACTTGCTTGGGTGGCCCTCCATTTTAGCACCGAGGCCCTCAGCTGAGGAGTTGTTGGCCCAGAGGCCATAGTTCATACTTAGAAAGCACCCAGTACTCTTCCCATGCACATGATCAAAGGTGGGACACAGAGGATGGAGTTCAACTTTGGACTGGTGTGGAGCGGGTGAGGAGCTAGCTAGGAGAAGTGGACAGGACTGGATCTGGAGGTGGTAAAGATCTCAAGGCCCCAGCTGATGAATTGCCCTGTGTATGGCTTGGCTCTTGGGAGCTTGGGAGGAAATGAAGTGCCACCCGTGGACCTCAAGAAAAGAGATGACACTTCTGATCTCTCTCCTGAATTTCTTTTATCCTACCTATGGCATAATGGGAACCGAGTGATGTTTTGGGGGGAATTGGTTTTCCTGCTCAAGGAGGAGAGGAATCCTATTGTGTGTCGTAAGACTCAAAGGAAACAAGCCCACTGTCGTCCAATGGCCATGTTGGCACTTGGCCTCCCCTGACTTGGGCTCTCTCTTCCTCATGTACACGCCCAGCAGGAAGGACACACAGGTCCCCTCATTGCAGAGCTGTGCGCCAGCATTATCCCTGCTCTGCGGTGAACATCTGTCTCTCTTGTCCTCACAAGCAACCTTGGACACAGCTGCAATTGCCCCCAAGACACTTTGACAGAAAAAAACAAAAAAACAAGACCAGAGGGCTTCTGAGTCGTTGGCAATGTGCTGAGATCCCTAAGCATCTTAGTTATTAGCTGTTTGGATATTTGATTCTGAACCTGTTCGCCTATTGGTCTTGTGCAGAATGGCTCCCTGACCCCACCCCCCCAGGTTGCCTTTTTCCTTTAATGTCAACTTGGCCCTCTTCCAGGGGGACAGTAAGGCTTTCCCCAGTATGCTCAATTCCATGTTTCACCTCCTGGCTTCTTTGTCCTTTGGATGGCCTTGGGGACCTGACCTCTAACTATGGTATCTTCATTCCCATGACTAAGTTGGGGCTAAATTCTGTCATTTTCTAGTTTCTAACCTGGGTAGGGGGCATTTGGGAGTGAGGTGAGGGGTTGGGCTGTAAATGTGAAAGAGTGCAGAGAGGCCCAGTCATTTGCAAATGAAAGAAAGTGCTGGCTAAAGCTTACATTTCTATCTCTGGGCCCTTTTCAAAGACAGAAGAGTCTCTTCCTCATCTTTTCCTTTCTATGGTTCCAGAATCTTGTCTTTTTGCAGTTTTAAAGAATAGTCAAAATACAAGTACAATGAAAGGAATTTTTTTTTTCTGCAAGGAAAGGAGTCATTTCTTCACAGAGAAGAAAGTTTGGAGCCTAATAATACAAACCTAAACTTCAAAAAAAAAAAAAAGAAGCCTCTTCAATAATAAACACACAGCCTATGTTATTTATGCTAATGATATATATGCACAATATATAATGGTGAACTTATACAAATGCTGGGGTGTTAGGCAAGCAAATGAGAGTATATGCAAGTAGTTTGAGGTTGCTTAGCAAGTTCAAGGACTAGTGATCTGCTGAAGGGGTTCTCTGGGGAGGCCAGCGCCTAATGGTTCGTAGACTTGGCTTTAGAGTATCTTTCCCATGGCCATAGTAGAGGGTTTGAGTGACCCCAGGGTGGCTGTTAGGACCAGGAGAACAGCCCCTTTCTCTCCCTTCCCTTTCCTTTTCATGAAGGACAGCACATAGTCTTACCAGAAATCACCTGCCGGAAACCGGTAATGGCCTGCAACTGTCAACCACCTGACTGTCATTCACCTGACTGTGAGTCAGCAAAAGGACCCCAGGCTCTGAGGTCACTTCCCATATCCTCTGGGGCCACAGTTCCTTCTTGCCCTTCCTTATATAATGTCGATCTGCTATAGGTCATGCTATACCCTACTCAAGTACAGTCTGGCAATTTGGCTCTCCCAAATAAACCCTTTTCTGCCTGAACCACATGGCAGTCTCCTTTCAGCAACCCTTACAGCTACGACTGCAATAAGGGTTTACTGAGGCTCAGTCAGCCTGAGCTAGGCTTCGGTGACACATTGAGGGCCCTGCCTCAGTTGCAGTGAGAAGACATGCCTCCAAGGAGATTTCCTGGGAGCAGAGAGAAGACCAGAAACCAGCCTGTGTGTGCCAGACTGGTGACAAGAGTCTGGAGTGGGGAATACTGGGCCCACAGCAGGACCCATAGTTACCACACTGTAGGGTCGGCCTCCAGTTCAGGAAATTTCTCGTCAAGTCACTGGTGGGCTGGGATAATTTGCTAAGGAGATGTCTGTTGTCTCTCTGTATGGAGACTTTTGCATATATATATATGGGAGGACAAGCAAGGTAAAAGCCCTGTTCTCTGTCTGATCCCATGGAGGCTAGGGCAGGTAGACCCTTTCCACATCTCGTTCACTGCCTTGCCCTATTCTCCAGAGTCCCCTCTCAATCCCAGGTTTCTGACAATTGTGTGAATGTGGCAATTGTGTGACTGGCAAAGGGAAAGAGGACAAAGACAGCTTCTTCAAGGAGGAATAGAGGAAATCTTTGAGTCTGGAATTGTAAACTGAGTCGGCTAGAACAGAGTGGTGACACCAAGGCAGTGTGTGTGTGTGTGTGTGTGTGTGTGTGTGTGTGTGTGTGTGTGTATGTGTGTGTGTGTGTGTGTAAGTAAGCCTGTGCCTGGTGGGCAGGGAATGGTTGATACTCAGCAGGCTGGAGTCTCTGGTGCTGTTTTGGCTGTTGTAACAGATCCATGAAGCCCCTAGAGTTGGTCAGGAAAATAGGAGAAGGATCCAAGGACAAAGGTCCCCCCTGAAGGGCTTTCTGGCAGGACTCTTGAGTGGTATGCCTACTCTTCTGATCTTCCTATGGCTGATAGCAGGGAAGCATGGCCAGGCACAGCCATGCAATGGTAGGAAGTGCCAGGGATCTTGTAGCTACACTGGTGGGCCTTGCGTGGCCACCTGAGGCTGGGGGAAGAGTCACAGTAGGGGTCAGACTGATTCCCAATGTTATTTCCACTTTCTGGGCTTTTCAAGATCTCCTGAGGGCAAAATAGGTCCAAATGAAGAGAGAGAAAGAGAGAGAGATTGAAGTAGAAGATAGATAGTATAGAAAAAAGGACAAACAAGTCTTTAAGTTGCCCTTGTGTTCCATTGGAAACAGCTCATCTGTCAAGAGAAATAGGGTATTCTCATCATACATTTGGATATATCCTTTCTGCTTGAAGAGACCATTGCTTGAATAGAACCTGAACTTGGTCAGATTCATTACTCCTGCCTTGCAGTCCACTCAGAGAATGAGGAGGGGACAACTGGACACAAGGAGGGATATTTCCTGTCCTCCTTTGGTGTAGAATATGGTTCCAAAAAGAGGGCTATGATGGAAAGCAGAGAGAGTGGGAGGAGAGCTGGGCCTAGGAGCCAAATGAAAACAGAGAAGCATTAGCTCCTCCAGATGTGGGTCCTGTCACTCTAGCAGTGTAAGAGAAGCAATATCTGGGGTTAGGACAGAAGTACCAGCATCGTGGGAGTTTCCTTTACTCCACTGAAAACCTGGTCTTTACATGAGGCCTGATCCCGATAGAGAACCCCGGATAAGAGACCATGTCCAGGAAAATGCCAGGGAGTTGAGCCAACCAGTACCTAGCTCTAGTGCAATCCCCATTCTCAGCGTCAAGAACTGGCCATTCTGATTCCTTTGCAAGCTCCTTCCTGAGTTCCTTGCCACCCAGCTCTGCTTTTCTCTCTGTAGCTCTCAAAAGTTGTTGGCATTTAGGCAAATAAATGCAGGGCAGTAGCAAACACAGGTGGATTTTTGTCCGGAGAAATAATTTGAGGGTCTGAATCTTTAGCTTCAATTTGAGTTTGTATCTAATTATTCTATTGGTGGAAAATAAGAAATCTATGGAATTGGAAGTATAGCTCAGTTGGTAGAACACCAGCTAGTTAGCAAAAGCATCAGGTATATACCGAGTCTGAGTCCCAGTTTTAGACCAAAAACAAACCTTAAAAAATATATATATATCAGATAGTGGCTGGAGGAGCAGTTAATGCTGGCAAGATCTGAGGTGACTGAATGAGATCTGATGAAGCCCCTTAGGTTAGTTAAGGGAGGTCATGTGTGAGTAGCCTGGATGGGCCAGGTCATTTTTCTAGGGATGGTCAATACAGAACTTCTGATGGCTGGGGAAACCCTCCTTGGAAAGGCACAGATTGCGAGGCAAGGGCTCAGGTGACAGTGTCACACCATCACGGTGATCCTCATGTGCCCTTTGAGCTCACTCTTGACAGCTGGTGTGTGTGTGTGGGTGGGGGGAGAGATGCTCTTTTGTCCCTTGCTCACATCTTTCATGGCTTCCTAAGTTTTATCCCAAGGGCAAAAAAGCAAATAAAAATTCAGATGTGCTGAAGGAGGAGACCCAGAGAGAGAGAGAGAGCGAGAGAGAGAGAGAGAGAGAGAGAGAGAGAGAGCGCTAGATCATTAATGAAAGGCAGAGACCCAGACCAGACTACCAATCCAATTGTGTTCCTCCTTCTATGCTGGTGCTCCTCAAAGAGACTTCTATTCTAGGAACAGCACCAAAAAGGGAGCTATCCACAGCCACTTGTGCTAAGCTTTCCAAACTTGCAAGAAGCACCTTCTTCGTGAAAATCTGTTATTCATCTTGTTAATTACTCATGGGACTCAGGTTTATGTGGAAAAAGACTGTGAATAGAAAGAATTTCTGAATCAGAGCCAGGTAGAAAGAGCTTACTGCCCTGTATCCTTGAGATTCCAAAGGGCAGGGAACATAAAAGGTAGAGTTGAAAATTCTCTCCAAGCTCCAATGCCTAGCATGCTGTAAGAGCTCAATAAATAGGCAGTCATTGTATTGAACTAAATTATTTGTTGAATTTCCATGTGGGTAAATACACAACACCAGTTTTGATGGTAGGATAAGAGACGGTAAATGTAGAGCGTGAAGCGTGAGAGCACCTTAACATTGGGAAATTCAGGGAAGGAAACTTCTATTTCCCAAATAACCATAGTCCAGAATGGGGGCTAGAATGGATGTAGGAAAAAGCGAGGACAGAAGAAGGTTGGGGAGAAGGGAAAAAACAAAGAGTCTAGAAACAAGGCAGCTTAGTGTAAGGGCTGTGTCACCTTAAAACCTGTGCTTGCTTCTTCCTCAGAAAGTTCTTAAGTCTTTTCTATGTGTCATAGCTCTGACAAGGATGATTCTTGCCCCCTTGCTAGGACCCAGCATGGCCAACCATTCCTGGAACTGGGGGGGAAGGGGTACCAAGGAAAGGATGCTCCCCCGAGTCCTCTGTATGGTGGGAGAGATGGAGGTCAAAGCTCTCCAAGGCCATGAGGGGGTATGGATCTTACTTTGGAATGTGTCAATGGGCTCTCATGTAAGCCCTGTACTATTTTGGACACCAGGCAAGATTTACCATGTGTAGAATCTCTTCAGATCGACTGCTTTGCTGAGAACCTATTTATTTTTCATGTGTTATAGATGTCATTGTGGGGAGGAGGTTCCCCCAAATGTACTCAGAACCCAACCATTGCAATGTTACTTCACAGCAGTCTGTCACTGGTGACAGGGTCACCATGACTGTGGAAGAGGAGAGATGGCCAGTAGATTCTTTGGAGGAGAGGGGCTGGGAGTCTGGAATGAGGTCCCCATTCTTAGAAACTTATATACTGGCAAGGACCTCAAAGGACTCTTCTCCTACAGATAGACCTGGATTCAGAAATAGTAAAACTCTCCTTTCTCAAAATTTGGAGACTTAAGTTCTTTTTTTCTTTTTAAATTTAGACTATTACAAATCTAACCATGATCTCCAATTTCTGTTATTCTATAAAAAGAAGAGCTTTTAAACTTCCCCCAGATAGGGAGAATATAATCTCAGAATCAACATTTTTTTCCCTTTGGGTCAGAGTATGGACACTGGCTCTCAAAAACCATGGCTAGAACTTAATTTACCACAGGGTATAATCTCAGAACAAACATTATTCTTAGAATTCATTTTGGGTGCAAGCTGGCCACCCCTGGGACTGGAGAGTCTCTGCATTGGCAGTCATGGTTCCTCCTGGAGACTGACCAGAGATCATGGAGGCTGGGCAGGTAGACCAAAAAAAAAAAAAAGCCACTGTGCTCACCTCACAGCTCACCGTGGAGTCCAGTGACTTAGGGTTTTGTGTTTTGTTTTTTTAAAAATTCTCTTCCATTGGCAGGAAATGCTTTCCATGCCTTTCTCTCTTTCACATTTTCCAAGTGACCAAATCCTACTCATCCTTCAAAACCTAGGTCAGGTGCCATGGCATCTCCCTCGAGATGCCTGTCTATGCCACATTAGGACAAAAACTTTGGTTGCACCCAAGTATTTTGAAAGTACTTTGTATTCTAATTCTCATGCCCATACTTTATGAGTAGTATACTGATTTGATGAAGTTTCTGCTTGGATTGGGAGCCAGCTAGGGGACAAGGAGTGGTTGTTATTTTTTTGTGTCCCTTATTTTTTTGTGTCCCCAGTGCCTGATCCAACTCAAATCTGGAAGGGACAGCAGGGAATTTGGTTAGTTGCTCTAAATGTAATGAGTAAACCTGAGGTCTGTGAGCAACAGGTAAAGGCTAGTCACCCAGCTGATGGCAGCTGGTATCCCAGGTCAGAAGACTTTACCTTTGGGTTTGGCCTTGGAGACCTGTTTGGAGAGGGGCTAAGAGAAAACACTCTGTTGTAGGAAACAGTGGACAGAACAAAAAAGGACGATATCAACTTAACTCTTGAGGCCCAAGTAGCAAAACCATGCTTCACCTACTGAAAGCAATGTCTATGGAAGGAACTCATGGGAGCGATGCCATGGGCTCAGATGTTGGAACCCAGGTTCCTGGGTCAGAGCAGGATCCCCAGGGAAGTAAACTTGGTCCACTTACAATGGAGTTGCCCACACCTGAGGACTGCAGGGAGCAATGAGACCAGGAGAATATAGGTTAGGAGCGAGCTCTTTTGACTTCACGGAGGGCGATGGCAACTTTTCTGGACAATATTGAAGTCTAACTTGCTTTTAGGTAGGATCCATAAGGTTCTAGTTCAGCCTTCAGCACAAGTCCAAAATCTCTCCCCCACAGACATATATCAAGCAAGCAAGCAAACAAGCAAGAATCCCTTCCAATTATTGTAATCTTTTCCACCCACCATTTTTAAACTTTTTATTGTATTGTAAAGATGCTGTAGAGAGGGATAACTGTTACATGAGTAAGGTAATGAATACATTTCTTGTCGAGCATTGTTACCCCTCCTTTGTTCTCCCACTATCCCTTCCCTCCCCCACCTCCCTCCCTCCTCTCCCCTTTACCAAAGTTGTAAAGTTCATTTTCAATATGGTGTCTTGTGCCACCCATCATTTTTCACTGGGCCTATTTTGAGCTATATCTTCATTTCGGCCTGTGCTCCTTTGGGCTTGCCCTAAGTCATTAATGTCCTTTTAAAAATTATGTCACAGGGCTACTAAGATAGTGTACTTAAAACAACTACTTTGGCATTGTTGTCTAATGCAGCGAAAGGAGTTTGAAACAACAAAAAACCCACATTATCTCTTAACTTTTCTTGACATTTTCACTGTTGTTCAAGCGAAGTTCTTCATTTTATACTCAGTGAAACTGATTTATGTGCAAGATATTCTTCCTATTCTTAGTAAATTTTTATCTTCCTTAGATTGATGTCTGTTAAGAGAGTTCTGAGTCTTGGGTCCAGCCAGGCAATACGAGCCTATTCTGGGCTGTATTGAGAGACCTAACTTGTTTATGTCTTTTATTTCTTCTTCCTCCATCATTTAAAACATAAATTGGGTGCAGATGTGAGCCTTGTTAAGCATGCAGCAATGGTTCACCGGTCATCTTGTGCAAACTTCTCTGTCTGGTTGATGTGAATATTATGAGACTTTGCCAAATAGTTTATTGGTCAAAGTCTAAAATGCATCTATTGTTTCATCTTCATCATCCGTAGTAGTCCCATTAAAATAGGAGATTAGCTGAGCATAGTCTGACTGTATGATGGGATAGCTTTATCTTGACAGACAGATAGGTATCTAGACAGATAGAGGAAGGGAATACCAGCCACCTATCTGTATATCCATTTGATGATCATCTCCTTGGGCTAGCTTTCATGCATTTTTCAGAGTCTGTGTTTGTGGCGTATATATACTGTAGCAATATACACTGTGTTATGGAGCAATACATCCCTGTGCTGCCTGGCTAAGAAGGGTGTGTCTGTAGTTAACTTGGACTGGCAAGTTTTGATTGCAAAGGGATTCAGTTGCAGTTGAATTTTAAAATCTGTTTCTGAGGAGTGGGGTGAGTCTGACCCCCTTTCTTGGAGTCTGATGGTGGTAATGATGAAAACAAGTTTGGAATGCAGCCCAGGGATGTAATGGCTCTAGCCAAAGGTGGCCATCCAGGGAAGTCCAGCTGAAAGCCGCCAACCAGAATGTATATGAAAGGGAAATCAGGGTAGATTGTAGGGTAAGGATCGGGGAAAGCTACCCGGAGCGAGGAGGAAAAAAGGGAAGTCTGCGCCTCTTATTATTCCTTTTCTCTCCAAGACTGCTGGAAGGGATCTGAAGGGGGAAGAGCCTCCTCTCCCACAAAGTCCAGGCACAAGCCATTTGCTAGCTTGCTCTACCATAGGGAGGTGGTCCATGGAAGCCATGAAGCTTTTTAATAGAGACGATGACTAAAGTGTAGAGTTTAGTAAGTAAGAATTTTCCCAACCACAGTACTTCTTGACTAGTCCTTAGGTCATCTGACTATAGGATTGCTGAATATATTTGAACTTCAGTTATTGTTATAGGAATGAGCAGCAGGCCCAGGTACCTAGAAGGTACCTGGCATGAGCCTGGCTGGGTTAGAAGTAGTGGCTCCTCAATTTAAAACTCGAGAAGGAACAAGAATAAGATCTCTGATTCCTTGCTTAGCTTTTGACACTGTCCTGGTGTCTTGCTCAGGAAGCTGGTCCTGGTCCTGATGGTTTAAAGGCACAGGAAACTATTTCTTCTTAGATTTAAGTCTTTGTTTCTGTTAGGCAAGCCCCTTTTCCATAGCAGCAAGATGGCCAGAACAGTTCTAGATTTCCCTTGTAAGTGTTCTTTTGAGGTGGCATCATCTGCCATAATAGTTGTTCTACAGATTTACAAAGCCTATAGTTTACCAGGTGGCAATTGGAGGAAGGAAGAAGGAAAACAAAAAGCCACTCATAAAAGTAATCCCCCAAACCATCTGTCCTGGTACAAAATATGATTCTGCATGCAACAACTGTGTTCCATCTCTTTCCTTCTCCGCTTTTCTGTTCCTTGGTATGGGTTTCCTCAGTGCCTCTATTCTTCTTGAGTTCTTGACTGATGACTATTCTGTCCTTCTGGCTGATGTACCCAACATGGCTCCCACAGAGAAGATGCCACTGGCGAGCCTCCCCTCCCCCCACCTCCTCCACTTGTCATTCAAAAGATGATCTCATGTCTACCTCTAGGAGAGGCTACGTTTAGAACCAGAGAACTTCAGAGAGTTCTAGCTAGAAATGAGTGCCTGACCTAACAAATGATCAGCATAAGCCAGAGGCAGTGGTAGTGAACAAAGGTGGGATATTTCTCTGGGGCTGTTATTTCTTGGGGCTGGGGTTGGGGCTGGGAGTATCCAAACTTTTTGCCCTCCCCATTACTGTTATTAAAGAACTTTGGTGGCTTCAATCCAGGCACAGTGAGCCTCAAGGCATTACTTCTTTGAGAACCCTATTAGCCCACAGGCTTGTCTGTCTATTCTGACAGTATTTGAACATGCACTGTGTGGATGGACATGAAAGGAATGAGCATGACCTCCTTTTCTCTCTTTCCTCTTATATGTTTTTTTCTCATTTGGAATGATTTTCTGGGGACTCTAAATGATAGTGCCTCTCTTGGAAGGTTTTGAAACCTGTTAGTTGACTAGGATTCACGTTCAATAACCAGGAGGTTGTGTCACAGTCCAATATGTTGTAAGAATCTGCTGATATCTACACATAATAGAGAAAGTTTCCAACTATTTTCTAGTAGCTCTCTCTCTTTCTCCCTCCCTCCTTCCCTCCTCCTCTCTCCCCCATCCCCTCTGAAGTGATTTGCATTCTGCTTTTTCTCTGACACTGCTGTGGTTGACTCAGATTCTGGACTGGTAAGAGAAAGTTGAACTATCTCTTTAGCTCTGGGTGTTGTTCCTTAGTCCCAGGGCTGTACACTCCTGGAGGATCAGGCCTGTGTAGTGATGATCGTGGCACCATTTCCAGTACTGATGGTGTGGAGCGCGAGGCATCCATGGTGTGTGCATTGAGGCCTCCCTCCTGGGTGGGGTAACATTGTCCCTCACCAGTGTGCTTGCTATACCTTCCTTAGTTACAGCTACACTCATGATTTCAGATTGCATATAAACAATTCTCCAGTGCCACCTCTCCAACTCTGACCCTCCTGTGAGGGCTAGCTCAAGTGTTTAACTGCCTATCTAATAGGCATTTCATATACATCACGTCTGAAACAGAACGCTTGGTTTCCTTTCCTAGCTCCATCCTCAGCTGATCCTACTGTAATCTCCTCTGCTTGAGTAATAGGACCTCTACATTTCTTCAGAGCCCCAGAACTCAGATAACCTTTGATTTGGATCATTCTTGATTTGTCTATATCCTTTGTAAACTCTGCCCCCCCCCAACAATTCACCATCAAGTCTTACCACAGCTGCCTCAAAGTACATTCTCAAACTTGTGTACTCCACTGGCTCTTCTGTTCCTGTCTTTACTCTTAACATGATGATGAGGATGACAAGGTCGACATTATCACTAGCCAGGACTGATTGCCTTCGGACTGTTTTTGTGCTTGTTGCACACAATAGCAGAGTCATCTTTCGAAGATGCAAATCCAGTTCGGTTGGGTTCCTTGCTTAAAAGCATTCTACAGACTGCCCTCTGTGCTTGGAATAAAATGTGGTGCCTTTGCTGTGGTCTAAATGCTGGGCTATTAGCACATTCCAGATTTCTTCTTTGTCTTTGCCACCTGCTTCACTTTCTGTTCCATTCCCTCCAGTCTTAAAATATTCCAGGTGTATTGCTTCCTTGGGATCTTTGCCCAGCTATTTATTTTTCTGTCCAGAATGTATTGTTTCCCACTCATCTTTTGGACTGGATCTTTCTCAGCATAAAGACCTTAGTTTAAATGTTACTTTTCCTAAGACCTCTACCAGATACCACCCCTGCCCCAGCATCCTCTACCACCAGCCTCTATGCAGTCTTGGCCACATCCAGCACTATCTGAAATTATTTATTATCCTGAGTACTTCCCATCTTCTCCACAGATGTGTGGGCTCAAAGAAAGCAGGCATGTTATCTTTCATGTGTTCATTGTATCCCAAGCTTCTGGCACCTAGTAGTGTTCCATTGCTAGTTTGATGAATGCATTGGAATATATGCAAATAGTGCTTTTGTAGAGGTCCCTTAACTTTGCCTTTCACAACTCACACTAAAAAAAAAACACCTTACACTCTTCCAAGTAATCAAAATAACCACTGTGTCGACTCCTTTAGTCACAATCAAACTCACACTCCTGGGTTGAACTTGTTAGTTGTTAATGGCTTCCTTGGACTTTTGCTTCTTGCTATGATGCTTTTAATGATTGTTTATACAGTAACCACATAACAATCTAAGTAAGGATGCAGAAAAACTGGAAATTAAGCATTCTTTCAAGTCTCTGTTTGGGTCTGGCTTGATATTTAGAGAAGTATTCAGGTCAGGGTCATTGATACCAAGAACATCAGTTGGACTTAAATGTCCAATGAAGACAATGTGTGATGCTGTTGGGTGGGGTGGGGGGATGCTTACTAGGCAATCAGGCAATGTATGCCACTTGTGGATCTGCAGGGTAGATCCTGACTTCATACTTTCTGTTTCTCTCACTGAGGTCAAATGCTTTTGAGACACCTCCCCTATCTCAAGAGAAGCTTCATTTTCTTTTCAGTTGTGGTGACTTCTTCACTTACGCACATTCCTTTGTCCACCTGTCTTCATGGGTGCCCTACACTCCCAAGTAACTCTCATTCAGACATACCTATACTCACACAGCTCCACTTCAATTGCCAAAACTCAGTTGAAATTTTGTTTTGCATGTTCCTTGTGAGGAAGGAAGGAGAGTGGATGGATGTTCGCCAAATGTCCTTTGTGTGATAGACAAGGTTTTCACAAACGATTATCTCATATAAGAAGCCTAAGATCTTTAGTAAAATAATACTAAAGAAATCTTTCTCATATGTCTGATATCGTTGCTGGCACCTACACACTCTCAGCCAAGTAGACAAGTATTGTATACAAATACTGTTGCTACCCGTTCTAACCAAAGAAGTCAAATAGAAAATGATAAAAGGATAGCTATTGAGGTCAGCGAAAGAGAGTTGTATGCTGACCCAAGCCCAGGGCCATCTGAGACTCTAGTGATACACTGGATGTGGAGAAAGTTACAAGCTATCCTAGGAAATCCCACCTAGAGAGGTCATATGTTCCACATGTATCTAGTGAGTGTCCACGCAGTTGTTGGGGATCTCTGGGAATAAGACACAAAGGTCTTTGTCCTCTGCGGCGAACGCCTTCTCGGCCAGCGAGGAAGAATGACCACCACACCAGGAGTCTTCTCAGATCACGCTTTATTGGAGAGCCTTTGAATTGATGGGAGAGCTTGAGCGCGAGAGCGCGTGCACACAAAACATGGCCGCTTATATAGGGAATAGGAACACTGTCGTTTTCCCATTGGTCGTCTGCCTTTCGCCGTCACCAGGTGCCACGGGATTGGCTGGGGACTCTACGTGGCTCGCGCATGCGCAAAGCCCAGGACCCACCGTCCTGCCAAGCACTGCCTAATATGGAGTTACCTCAAAACTGCAAGGAAGTGGGCGGCGCCTTGCCATGGCGTTCGCGCCGGCTCCCCGCAGTTCCCCCTTTTTGTTTTTTGGCAACAGGTAAGAGTAGAGGTTGGGCCTCTGTCTAAAACATTAATGAGAGGACCTTGCACTGGTCTTCGCCTGAGGTGCGCGCCTTCCCCAGTGATGACCAGGCCCGTCCGATGCCTTTTTTGCAGAGGTGGGATCTTGGGCATCAACCCACTTGCAACCCAACATGCTCTTCTCGAGGAGACGGTCCTCCTCAAGTGCAGTGCACTTGCCTCGCACCCTGTCCCAAATTGCAAGTTGCATACCTGTCCCGGTGCAATGGGA
>NW_012267341.1:2401657-2440969 GCF_000151885.1 Dipodomys ordii
GCCGCTTATATAGGGAATAGGAACACTGTCGTTTTCCCATTGGTCGTCTGCCTTTCGCCGTCACCAGGTGCCACGGGATTGGCTGGGGACTCTACATGGCTCGCGCATGCGCAAAGCCCAGGACCTACCGTCCTGCCAAGCACTGCCTAATATGGAGTTACCTCAAAACTGCAAGGAAGTGGGCGGTGCCTTGCCATGGTGTTCGCGCCGGCTCCCCGCAGTCCTCAAGAGCTTTATTTTCAGGAAATGATCATTCTTGAGGGCAGGGTTTGGAGGATCTCAGCCTGCATGATGGGAAATCTAAGGAAGACATAAGGCCGTTCCTCTTAAGACAGTCTGATGAAGACAGCTGAAATACAGTTTAAAGTCCTGTCCTCAAGAGCTAGCTGGAAGCCTGCAAGAAATGCAAGACAAATAACAACTCTGCTAACTGCCAGGCAAAGTGCTAGAAGGTTCCATTATTGACAAAGGAATTTTGGGGGGATGGGAAGCTCTTCAGATTGGGAATATGGAGGCTAGTGGAAGATCCAGGAAAATATTTTAGGCAGGGAGGTATCTCTCGAAGCTCAGTACTGGGAATAACAGTTGGATGTGGAGAGACCCTGCATGGCACAGCTCTATGTGATCTGACTGACACATGCCCTTTCTTGGTTAGAAGGATTGCATATGGGCCACTGTGCTCCCTGGTGGTCTTTCTGCTCTGGAGAGGAAAGAATGTAGGAGCTCTGAAAATATGAAAAATAAACATATAAGAACAAATGAAGGCTTTCTCTCTGATTGAGTAGAGATTGGCTTGAACATCCAAGTGGGGAACAAAACGGTAGGAGGAAAACAGGGGGAAATGGGGAAAGAGTGAAAGACAGAAAGAAAGAACTGGTGGATGGGTGGGTGACTTTATCTAAGTCAAGGTCTAGGCAATGGTACATGGATTTGATTCTGAGGAAGGCCATGGATTTTTCATAACGTATTTCTTTTTAACAAACCTACCCTTAGGAAGTTTATAAGGGGCCAGAGATGTAGCCCAGTAGTAGAGACCTCGCCCAGAATGAGTACTGACAAATAAAACCAAGAAAATAAAGGAAGTTACATTAGATCCACACTGGTGCTGGGAAGAACATGGATGAAGCTGAGGACAATAGTATTTGGAACAGCAGGAAACCCCCACCACATTGGGTCACATGGCCACGGAGTTTCCTTCATGTGGTGGAAACACAGTGTCTAAATATGAAAAAAGTTTTGTCCAAAAGCAAGTGGAGAATTAGAACGAAGGCTGGAAGCCTCCTTATGCCACAGGCAAGGTGTGAGATGACAGGACTCATGGGCACTCTTCCTTCCCAATGTGTGGGAAGTTAATGTCTGAAAGGTGTCCAGATGTCCAGCATGAGGTGCTGGTCCAGGTGTGCTTAAGAACCATTATTTCCTTTCTTCTTCTGTCTACCTGTGCCTACCCCCAAGTGGTACTCATCCATCCTTGGTACCAACATCTTTCTCTTCCTGTTTCCTTTGGGCTTTCCTATCCATGACAACTGTGGAGAAATGAGTCCAGTCTTCCTTCCTTCCTTCCTTCCTTCCATTCCTTCCCTGTAAAATTTCTCTTAGAGCCCTTCCCCCCTTCCAGAGTGTTGTAAAGTTAGTTCTCTGCTTCTTCTTCTTCTTAGTTCTCCCATTGGCACTGCAGGTCCTGGAGACTACCTCATGGATTACTGGAGTTGGTGTTTCTTGTCCTTCCAGGACTGAATCAGTGATTGAGAAATGCCTACACCAGAGTTTGCAAGCATTTAGTCCTGCGCTGGAAGGGCGTATTCAGTGGACTCAGAAGCTGCCTGAAGTAGAGCCATGGCTGCTTGGGCTGGGACATTAGCTTCCCCACAGTTCTTCCTCTCTTCGCTCTTCTTCTCAGTTGCCCTCCCCATCACCAGCATGGGAATGCCACAGACATCCTTCCTCCTAGTTAGAGCCTCATTAACATTCAAGTAGACACATAACTGTTCTTGCTCAATTTCATGCTTAGTGAGCCTGTTGAGGGCCCACTGGCTTTCTATTGTAAGGTAGATCTTGCATTTCTCATTAAGAGTCACTCTGTGCTGCCTCCTCACCTTAGGGATGAGGCAGTAGCAAAAGAGGGGATTATGATTATTAGTGCTAATAGAAACAACCACCATTGACACCAGACACTTGGCATAAGTTATTTCCCTATAATCCTTACAAATTTGCAAAAGCCCTATAAATTGGGTATCATGACCCTATTTTACATGTGGGAAAATGGAGGCTTCTATGAGAGGCCTAGCTAGGGCTCTAGATCTTTCTTTTTTTTTTTTTTCTTTAATCCGCTAATGCTCCATTGGTGTTCTGATGTCTTTTCTAAGTAGCCTAATGAATTCATCAAATTGGGATGATGTACTTGAGGTAGTTGTGTGAGATGTGATGACGGTGATTTCCTCTTGAGTTGCACCAAACACTTTGATGAGTCCTTCAGAGTCATCAAGTGAAATACCCGATTTCTTGATGGGAGGTTGAGATAGAGCTGATTCTATATCTTGATCATGTAATGCAGACAAGGATTCTTTTGTGTTGCAATAGTCCTTGTAAGTGTGGTCCTACCTTCTCTTCTGAGAACTTGCAACCTTAAATAGATTTGGATAGGCAGCTGCCTCTAGCCGCTCACCACCTGGTGAGCTGAGCGCTTTGATGAAAGGAAACACTTCATCACCATGCCTTCTTCGCAAATCAGTCTCAGCTTCATGGCACTTTAGAATGTCACTGCCAACTCCAGGTAATGTGGCAGCATGGGAAAGACCTGCCTGGATGAATTCTCTCATAACAATGTATGGAGTCATTTCAGCATAGGCTGAGAACATCCTCACTTGGTTAAGGAATGCTTTAGCAGTGGGCATCAAGTTTACATGAACCGACAGATCCAGAAGGTGTTTCAGGATTCTTGTGTTTAAACCAACTTGAGATAGCCATCTGGCTCCTTCTTGGATCTCGGAAGTCAAGCATTATATCAATATCTACTACTGGAATGGGTACACCAGTTCTAACTGTAGAATACAAGGCTGAGAACCTTCTGTTGATCTGTGTGCTCCACCTTGGCTTGGCTTTCTAACCATCCAGTAGACCAAACTTAAAGTTCCTTTGACTATTTTGTTTCTCTGTTCTGATGTTGGTGCGGTGGATTTGCCTGATGTCCACGGAACAGCCTCTGCTGAAGAGTCTCCTCCTCGGTCTTTAGTTACAAAGTCCAGAAGTCCAGGTATATTGTAAATGCTCAGAAACATAGCAAGTAAAAAGGTGAAGACATCAGAGACTACCCCTCATCGGGCTTTAGCAATCGCATTGCTAATCCCTTTTAGGTTGATTACTGCGGTCGCAACAGCTAAATGTTCAGGTGGCCAACTAATCTCGTCGGCCTCGACTTCACCAAGCTTGAGAGTCGCCATTGTTTGTCTGGCTCTAGATCTTTCTGTCTTCAGTGTTCGTTTTTTTTTTTTTCTTCAAATATTTTTCCCCCAGTGGTATTGAGGGTGTGCTGGCCCTGCGTGCCAGCAATGTCTAAACACGCAGTTTGGATCATGCTGCCCTGTGTCGACAAGTCTGTCTTCAGGTCCAGCCAGTACTCCCTACATTTTGGAATGAATGCTATCTGGCAAAACTGGTGGGGTACCACATGGCCTTACTGGAGCTGCCATATCTTCTACCCTCTCCCCTCCACCCAATATAGTAACTGTTTTCTCCTTCCATTTTCTTCTCTCAGTATCACAGCACTTTTGTGTCCTGAAAATAACCCCAGAAGATAGAAATGGTAGAGATGATTATTTAGAATGGCTTGGTGAGAAATACAGGGCTCAGAAAGATCTACTATAGCTTCCTGAATACACACAGCAGCATTTGGGGGTGGTAGTAGAATCTCTCTCCTCTTTTGGTTAAACAAAATTATTTATTCTCCAAGGGCTTGCCTTCACTTGGGATTTTCAGTTGGGGGTTTAGTTTTCTACAAGAAAGGTTGCTTTTAATCAGCTGGCTCAGCTGGTTTCTGCAGTGGGGATGCTGAGAATGGATAATTAGGGGGAACTTCTAGACAAGTTTCCCCTCTTTCCCTGCTTTGGTCAGTACCTCTATAGATTTCTTTTTGGTCTAAAAGTAGTAATAATACACATTTCTGATTTCAGTCTGATTTTTGCTAATGGTCTTTGTGGCCACTCTCAGGACAGATAGAGTTGTAGGTCAGAAGTGCAGATAGGAAAGAAGCTCTGGGCACGTGGCCGGGGCACCAGTATGAGAGGAGGTGAGCACCCTAGCTCAGCTAGGCCCCGGAGCAGAAGCTCAGAGGCACCAGAAGAAGTTGTCTTCTTTGTAGTGGTGAATGGGTAGGGAGGTGACTGGCAGGGTTAGTCTGGTTGGTGGAATTGGGCAGAGTGAAGGAAATATACTTTTATGATTCATGTCTGGTTAGGGGTAGGGGGCGTGTGGAAGAAAGAGGGGAGAAGGACCAAAAATGGGTGGAACTCCAAGCCTGGTCAGAGACATTACATATAATGTGTGGGTAGACCCCCCACACATTGAAACAAAACGTACTGAAAGGTGAGGAAAGCCTTTGGCACCTTGATGGATACCCCTAGAAAAGTGTGGTATTCTTTTTGATTAGGTAAAACCATAATTCTAATTCCAAATGGATCTGAATTCATACACAGTAGAGTTTGGGCCCTGGTTGGCTGCGTAAACCTGAACCAAGGACAGGATCAGTCAAAGGCGTCTGGTATCTGACCTCAGAGTGGGATGGGAGCCCTCAGGGCACCATCACGGTGTCACTGGGCACAGTCATTTCACTTCTCTGAGCATGCTTCTTCATTTGAAAAATGGAGATGATCCTTTTCTGCTGGGATTAGAAGTTAACATATGTGGACTGATGGCTCAGCTGCGTTCACATCCCCAGAACTAAGTTACCATCGAGACAAGAGGACACTGGTTTTTGAGAGGCCACAATTCACCCTGACACCTGTGTGGAGGGTTACAGCTTCAGTTAAATATTTTGAATTGGGAACTCTGGTGGGCAAGAGTGGCAGGGCAGCAGGGGGTGGGATGGGGGTGGGGTGGGGGGGTGGGTCTTGGCATCAAGCCTGGATCCTGGTGCACAGGATCTGAAGGAATGACCCCAGCAGTGGGGATGACTTCAGAGTGCCTTGTCTTGACATCCTGGACATGTTGTCTTGGCATTTTGAGCTGGGAGGAGGCTCTGTGGATCCAGAGAAACTGGCCAGGTAGGCCAGGTCTGACTTACTGTCTTCCAAAGCATCTGCTGGAAGGACATGTCTCAGATGATGACTAGAAGCTCAGGGGCTTCTTAACCCCCTGAGAACCAAGGCCAGCCACTGTTCTCCATTTACTAATGCACCCCCTCATTCTCAAGACACTGCTCTGCATGGAGTCTGGCGGACACTGACCTGCTGGGCCCAGCTCCTTGATTGACTGCTTCTGATGCAGTGTACTCCCTTAGCAAGTGGCTATGGGGACCCTCAGGGGATTAACTTTCTACCCTGTACTTTGCTGAGATGAAGCAGTAGGGGAGAGGACACTGTATACTCTGAGGGGTGTTCTTTGATTAGTTTTCAGGAAATTTCTCTCATGGGCCTTTCTTCAGATTCTTTCCTCAATCCTTTCCTTCCATTATGGGTGACTCCGATATCCTTCCCCCTCACCAGGGCCTGGGATCTTTTCTTGGGTCTTTATACTGCTGCCTCTTCTGCTTCCAGGAATTGTGGCAATAGCTGCCTCACTGGTGTCCTGAGCCTCCACTCATGGCCATAGAGTTCCTCATAGGGAGTCACTGTGCTACCACTTACCTGCCTGTCCACCACCGGCAACAGCTGGCACCTCTGCTCTTCTGAAACTTATGGTCTACTGACACTTCCTCATTTTTTGTTTTACTCCTCTTTGGAGCTTCCAGGTACATATCCTCAACCATTGCCAGAAGTCTAGCAGGTGTCCCTTAGCCTCTAGGAGCTCCTGTCATTCTGGGTTTCTGCCCACATGTATCAGCACTGTGCACCGGTTTCAAGGCTCACCAACCACATCTCGACCATTTCCACTTAGGAGCTTCCTGAAGGTTCCTTTTTGCCCTCCCAGACCCCGATGGGCTAAATGGCAGGCACTCCACCGACTGGGACTATCTCTCTGCCCAGCCTTCTCACCCTTGAGTCCTGCTCTGCACGGTTTGCTCTTTGGCCAATTTCTCTTATATCTTAAGGCTTTTCCTGGAATTCCTTTCCCCCTGTTGCCTACCTGGGAAACTACTGCATGTTCTTCCAGACACAAAAGCTACCTTTTCTAGAGGCCTCCTCACTGGCAGAGTGAAGGCTGCCCTTCTCCTGAGTTGCTACTGCAGCTGCTAGTTCTCAATGTCTGTGCAAGGAATTGCCTTCCCTCCTCTAGACATGACGCTCTCGGAACAGGAACCAGGGCACCTCCATCTTTTCCGTGGCTTGGAACACAGATGTTTAGTGAGCCTGCTTGGGCTGAAGAAAGTTACAGCCCCACACTTCTTCCTTCTCCTCCAGTATTGACTGGGGATAGGTGAGGGAGTGGGATGGGTAAGATGAGGGGTTGTAGGGGTGGGATATGCACAAAGGGAAGGAGCAGCGCCTAAAATGAAAACAAATAACAAATTCCTCTGAATAATGCCCAATTTCCTGATTTGATATTCCACATTAATTATAATTACTTGCTAGGAGATAGGATATTAATCACCATGTGCGGCA
The DNA here is from genome assembly GCF_000151885.1 of Dipodomys ordii. NCBI lineage: Eukaryota > Metazoa > Chordata > Mammalia > Rodentia > Heteromyidae > Dipodomys > Dipodomys ordii. The sequence goes on from NW_012267341.1 coordinate 2,408,413, forward strand.
CTTAAGTAGAGTTTGCCGATGTCTGGCTTCCTGGCAGCTGGGATGCCAAGAGACTGAGGGAGATGGAGTGAGGCTTGGGAAGAATTCCTTGGCAGGGGGTATGAGGAGTTGGGGGTGCAGTGGGGGGGGGTTCATCTCTGGACTGTGCCACCCCCCTGTGCCATAATGGCAATGTGTTGACTGCTTGAGTCTCATTGCTTGGCTCTCATCAGAATGGAAATTGGGGAAGACTGTGGCTCTGAAAGACGCAAGTCTTCAAGCAGGAATTAGTCATCTTCTCCTACTGTTCTTAGTTCTAGGACAGGCTCTGGGAGAGTACCAGTGTAGGGGAGAAATAGGAGTCCCCCTCCCTCCACATCCCCCAAGAGCTGGCCACCTCCCTGGGGAGATGTCTTACTCAACTGTTGAATGACAAGGGGCAAATCAATTAAGAAAGGCTTTGTATCATGCTGAAAGGTGACAGGTTTATCACTACTAATTTTGGGCTTCTGTTTCCTCTTCATAATGCCAGAGGGTGGTGGTGGTGAGGTGAGGGGGGTGAGTTAGGTTCTAAAACCCTACAGTCTAGGCCTCTGCCCAGATTTCATCTCCTATTAGAAACTTCTATTCAAATCTCACCCATTCTTGAAGGTTAGTGTCAATGCCTTGTTCTCTGCAAAACTTCCAGGATTCTCCCTGATTCCCAGTAGAAGTGAGACAATGGGAGGGTGCGCGCTCCCCCCTCCCCCGAATGAGATGAGCTCAATAGTAGTTGCTATCTGCTGCCCTTACCGGGACAGGCTGTCTCCCAGGGACTTTGTCCCCATCCACGTGTGGAATGTTTCTCTTAGGTAACCACATAGCCGCATGCTTCACGAGGCAGGAAATGTCACCTCTCCAGAGAGGTTTCTCTCACCAGGCTATGGAAAAGTCATTAAAAAAGATGTCTTTGATCAACAGACCAGTTTACAAAGGCATGATAGGTGCATACGAAGCTGGTTTACAACAGGATGAGGCAGAATTTATGGATTCCACAAGAACCGGAGCTACACAAACAGCTTAACTGGTTACAAAGTTAGTTTAATGGACCAACTATAGCTGTTTTTCTCCTTGAAATCTGTTGCTACCCACACTAGACTGGGTAGGTCCTACATCCTTAATGATTGACCAAGTCTGAGCCAGTTGTTACAGAGATGTGCCTGCACTCTCCCATCTTGGCCGAGGGAGTCAAATGTCTAAAAGCCATACGGAGGTGACTGAAGGCTCCAGTGGTGGGGCTGGGGGCTCCAGCCTAGGACGGGGGCAATATCCACAGGCTGGAATGCACTTGCTTATGCAGCATGGGAGTTGGACCATAGCTTTTTGTGCTCAGCCTCTAGTCCAGCGCTCCTGCTTTCGCCATAAATGGTGAATACATTGTGTATTCTTGCTGCCTGAAGAAATCACCCCAGGAGAAGAAGATAGGGCTCTGCTAAGAGGATCCTATTTGGATTCTTATATTTTAAGTAGCTCTTCTCACTGCTTGAAATTTGAGGTATCTACCTGTTTGTCCTCATTTCCTGTGCATTTGGAATAAAGGAAGACACCTTGTTTCCCACATTCTGCCTGGTATGACATGTGGGAGGGGGCGGGGGAGGGAGGACTCTCAATGATTAATCGTTGAATGTATGAATGAATGAATGAGTGGGTTATTCTCACAACCACTGTGTCTCTCTGGGCATTTTTGTTGGATTTGAAGGAAAACAAATGGCTGAAGATCCTCCAAGGGCATGCACGATCCAGTGTTTGTCACTATTTAGTTGGGTAGAAGCAGGGTAGTCTCTGAGTCTTTACGTTTGACTTCATTTAGCATTCATGAAGTATTTTGAGGTATCAGCATCTCCCATTTATAGATGGCAAAACTGAGACTCAGAACTTAGGTAATTTTCTGAGATCACACAGCTAGGAAGCAATGGAATTAGAGTTGGAGCCTTGGTCTGCCCGAAACAGAAGACTTTCCCTTTTTCATTCTGCTGCCTCCCTGATGGGGGATGGAGGAGCTGGGGTACCCTGGGCCCGGGGTGGACACATTACCCATAGATCTGACACAATGACCGGCTACCCAGACTGGGGAATTGCCCAAGCCCCTTCCATAAAGGGTCCTGAGTGGACATCTTGGGAGTCTGGTCCTGGGCTCTAGGACACAGTAGCCCTCTTATGCAAACCTGGGCTGAGTGGATGGCCTTCCCACTCCCTTCCCCATCTTGCTGTCTCCCTCCTCTTTACTCTTCTTCTCTTACATTGTTTTGGCTCCATGTTGGGAGCTCCCTAGAGATGGATGGATAGTGCCAATTCCAACCAATCCACCAGAATTACACAGGTCTGTTTTTCTCAGTCATTAATTTTCAACTCTCCATCTGGGCTGCCAGGGAGCCACGGCAAGGCCTGGGTTACTCTTGTAGCAGCCTGCGTCAATGATTTCAGTGTGGTCCCTGCTCCTTGTCTGGATCCAACCTGGAAACAGGAAATTGTCTCCTCATCACTCTCCACGTTTCCAGCTGAATTAAGCACCCCTCAGTGGGTCCCTCTCTGGCATAGCAGTGGAGGAGGGCTGTCTATGGAGAGCAAAGCATAGGAATGACCCAGAGGAATCATGCCTCTCTGGGGACAGAGGAATGGAAAGGTATCTGCTCAGAACCCTTCTCCTCTTGAAGATATCTCTTCTGTTTTGGAACTCTCTCTGGCGAGGCTGGGACTCTGTTGGCTTTCTAAGCAGAAGGGATATAAGGGGCTGACAGGGACCCTTAAATAGTTGAATTGGTACCTTTTTTTTTTTAATAGTTTTGAGTTTGGGGTATGTGTAGGCTCCACAATGAGGCCTCTGTAGTCCAGGGATCCTTGTAGCTAGCTACAGTATTTGGGGTCAACTCTCATATCCTTTGGGAGTGGTGATGGGCTTCAAAGGGGGGACCCCCAAAGATAGAAGAGCCTCCAGATGGACCTGGTGACTCAGGGAGAAGTGATGTCCTGGGTTGGTATCTTATGAATCTTGTTCTGGATTCAGGGTCATTCTTTAGCCCTCTGAGCAGCCAGGCCTCCTCCAGTGCCCTGAGCATTTCTGGGCTGTGGGATATGGCAGAGCTGGAGGGTACCAGAGGCTTGTGGTTGTTGCTTAGTCCCAGGGTCTTGGGGCAGGCAAAGGGAGCTGGGCCTGTATGCCTGTGGAGCTCTCTCCAGTTTTTATATTTTGTGGTTTTTATAGAAAGAGGCTGGTAATAAGGACTGTCTGTCCTGCTCTGACTCTGTAGTTCTTGCTTTCCGAAGACAGACACTGGATAGCCAGGCCTGGAGGGGGCGGGGTGGGGGCGGGGTGGGGGTGGTGAGTGTGTGTGTGGGGTGGAGACATTGAAAGAGACAATGGTGGGGCAAGTAGGTGGTGCTGAGAGATTGCAAATCTAGGGAATGGAAGGTAGGAATGGCTGGGAAGAGCTAGGAGGGTGAACTGGGGCACCAAGGAACCACTGGGCCAAAAGCAGGTAAAGAGAAACCAAACTGAAGGCCTGGAGGAGAAGTTGGGGCTAGGGAGGGGAGGAGGGGAGAGAGTGGGGGAAGCTGGAGGCAGCAGCAGCTTTAGTTGACCCTAAGGGCGAAAAGGGGAAGAATCATACAAGTTGTGGGGAGAAAGAGCTAGAGCTGAGGTGACAGGACTACAGGCAAGCTATACCTGTGGTGTACCTGTGCATGTGTACGTGTGTACCTGAAGAGCCAGAGCCAGTCAGGGGTGCTGTTCACGTGGGAACTGTCTCTGACAAATAGTGTCCCTGTCTTAGCATTCCACAAGAGGAGAGAGGCAGGACCTAAAACCCAGGGACACAGAGGTTGGAGTTCTTGTCTTTGTCTTTTCACTTCTGTTCTGGGCTTGGAAATGGACCACTTAACCCCACTAAACCCCTACCCCTCTCCCCCATCCTAATTTCCCTGTCTCCTAGCATGACAGTTGTGGAGGTTCACTAGGGATGTTGAAAAGCTCTTGTTCTCCCTGCCCCCACTTCCCCTAATCCTGTCCATTCTTTTCCTTCACATAATCAATTCCCTCCCAGATTCTATGTCTTTTTTTGGTATGATCTTGCATTGTCAAAGGAATATATATATTCAGTACAGAAAAGTTGAAAATGTATGTGTAGGAAAGTCCAGAAGAGAATAAACTCACCACTTCATGGTGCAGGGATAGCACAGTCAGATTACTTTTACCCTGATGCTTTAACCCAGTGGAGTTGATGGATATTGCTTATGTAGTATGCAGTTCTATATTTTCTGTCCATTGTGCATGCAAGATCTTGTGCTAAGGACATTCTTCTGTCTTACTATGTGATTAAGCTACCCACAAGGAGTGGTCGTTATGTATCTCACCATTTGAATTTTAAGAACTCTACTTTGAGAGTGATTTTTTTTCCAGTTGTTTTCCCTGGGCAGTGTCCCCCCCTCCCCCACTAGTGGGTGGGTAGGATTGAAATCCCAGGACCCCTGCAAGGCTCCTTCTGGACAAAGCTGCCTGAAGCCTTCACTCTTCTCTATTTTCTGAGGTCTGTAGTGTTTTCTGGTAGTCAGTCTGTCCTTTAACACGTGGCCAAACAGACCCTTTAGAGAAGGTACTAACTATTGCCTACGCCTGACACCAAGACAACACAGCAAAAAAGCAAATGCCACTGCAGAGAGGAGAGCCCCTGGCTGACTGGTGAGGGAGCTGCCTCCTCTTGCCATATCCTGCTCCTTGTGGGCTCTGGAACCCAGGAGGTGGACACTTTCAGCTCACGTTGAGGAGATGGGCCACAGTGAGACCACCAGCTCAGTCTTGTCTTGGCATGTAAGCAGACTCTGGTTCAAAAAAAAAATGGGACCCATAGCCTATATCTTTAGAAAGAGACGTTGGGTCCAGGTCTAAAGGGAAAGATGGCTACAGCAGTGTTTACATGATATTGACAATCCATGAGTCCTTGGTATAAAGAAATTCCCAGTCCAGGTTCCTCAGGAAACAGCCCTTTGCCATGGGCTAATGTGTGAGAGATACAACACACCAGTGTGTGTCCTATTCCTTTTCACTTGTTTATCAAGGGTGTGTTAGAGTAACACCCCCTGTCCAGGCCCCAGATTGGGGTGTTGCTAGGTTAGAAGGACCTGGTAGGGTTTCTCTTCAAAGTACCTGGAATCTGATTGAGAAGGACACTGGCTCCTGCGATGGATTTCATGAAAGATTTCAATAATCATGGCGATTTCAGGTGGGAGACAGCTCCCAGCTGCAGTGATGAGGGGTGGGTGGGGATTGGCTTGGGGAAGGCTCTTGGCTTGAGAAAGCAGTGCGATCCCAGCAGGGCATTGAAAGCCTAGCTGGGTCTGAGTTGGAGATATGAAAATAGGCCTTAAGGCAATATGGACCAAGGTAAAGAAGGTGTGGGGGGGGCAGGAGTGGGGTGGGGGAGACAAGCTGTCTGGTTGGTTTGGAAACTGGGTAGCTGGGAGGTTTTTAGCTTATCCATTGAGTCTTTTCCCATATGATAGAAATAGACGGGGTCAGATGGGACTGGATGGGAGAGGCAGGAAGAGGACAGAAGGAAGATGTGGGAAGTGGATTTAAATCTCAGTGAGAAATTCCCCAGGCAGCTGGCAGGTGGTCACTGACTACTGATTGCTGTTCATAAAACACTTTCTCAGAAGACACTCATTTGACAAGCCCCTTTGACATGTCTAAGAGACCGGCCTTGGTGGTTGAGGGTTGAGGGTGGCTCCATCCACATTGTGAAATGAGGTCATAACCAAGAGAGTGCCTACTAAATAAACACTGCAGTGAGCAATCTTGCTGGGCTTAGGGGGGGACACCTCCCCTTCCCACACAGTACAGCAACTTCTCCCCCCTAGGCAGGTCATCACTTCAGTTAGAGGCTGTGTCCTACCATCCTAGCCAGATGCAGAGGACTTCTCAGGCCTATAAGGTCATTAAGTGCTTCTGTTTCTCCTCCAGCTGTGAAGAAACTGGGAGAATGAAGATTACTGAGGGGGTGGGGCTGGGGGCACACAGAAGGCAGATTCTCTTGGCACCCAGCAGAGGTGTCTCAGCGGGGGGTGGGGTGAGGGTGGGGGGGGTAGGGAAGAGGAGTTGGGGGAATTGTGATGAGGAAGTGGACAGGGTTCCAGGAAGAAAGAGGGAGCACAGAAAAAAGATTCTAGAGCTCTATTGCAAACATGTCACCTTGGGTGGGCCTTGGTTATCCATTCTGGAAATACACCTAAATTGTACATTTGGTCTCTTGTCACATGGAGTCCACCTCCCTTGAATCTAGACCTCAAAGTCTTGACATCCTGGACGGATGCCTTGCATGGAAATGGAGTTAGATGTCTGTACTTCCTAGTCAGAATAGGGATGGGAGTGCTGGCTAATAGGCCATGTCTTCCCTAAGGTAATGGGGATGTTGAATAGTGATTGAGACTTTGTGCTGGAGAATTCAGCCTGGGCTCAACTCTTGTCTCTGCCGCCTGCCAGTTCAGTGAGCTTGAACAGATGACTTGCTTGCCCTGAGTCTGTTCCCTCATCTGTAAAATGGGATAATAATAACACCTGTCTCGTCGGTGTGGTGGCTGCATGGGATGAGTTGAGGCCGGAAAGGTGCTTCCTCCCCAGAGTAAGCACCACTTGAACCCATTACTTGTGTCTCAGGGGAAATAGCCCTGGGTGTTTCCAGTCCCATGGCCTGTCCCTAAGTGGCATCTGCTAAAGCGTGAAGCTGCGTCTGATAGTCCTGCCCTTGTGGTCTTATCTCTTTCTCTCTGGTCTTCTCAGTCCCGCAGCCTACACTGGCGGAGTGTCCCAGTTCAATGCATTCCCTAAGACCACGGGGTTCAAACCCTTTGTTCTTCAGAGTCTGAAATAGGGAACATGATCTTCATCCCCAGCACTCCGCACTAGCACCCAGCCTAGTCTGGGTCTTTGTATTCTCAGTCCCGCAACGGGGCCCACTCTATCATAGACAGTTGGCATCAGAAGGGCCTACAGGTTCTGAGACTGGGCTTCCCAGCAGAGGTTTCGTTAGGTATGATCCAAAGTATGCGACCTTGCATACTAGCAAGGTGGTGGGGAGGTGAGGAGGAGGTTGTGGTCTTTTTACCAGGAGGAGAAAGGAGTCCCTCTTGCTGATTGACAGGAGGCGGGGCTCAAGAAGAAGAGGAGCGTCATTGGTTGGAGGAGCAAGGTGGGTGTGCAAGAGGAGGGGCTAAAGAAGAAGAGAGCTGCCATTGGTGGGAGAGTAAGGAACAGAGCAGGGGATGGGGCTCAAAGCAGGGGGCGGGGCTCAAGATGAAGAGGTGTGCCATTGGTGGGAAAGGCAAGGCGGGGCAGTGGGCGGGGCTCAAGAAGAAGAGAACCGCCGTTGGTGGGAGGGGCAAGGCGGGTAGGCCTGCCCCTCTGGTCACAACTACAGCAGAGGAGGGCCAAGACCAGCGCCGGAGACTGGCGATGCTCTGTAGATGCAACTGCCCGTGTTTCCTGCAGACCGCATTTGAGAAACCTGGTTCTGGGATCGTGTAGAGTTGAAGAGACTGACTCCAGATGGGCGGGCATCTCTTGGAAGAACTGGTTTATACAACAGTACACTGATGAACTATGTTGCACACCTGCTGTGTTTCCTGCCGTGGGCCAGGAGCTGTCACACTTCAGAGAGGCTCTTCCCCCTGCTCCCCTCCCCCGCCACGCCCCCTGGGGGCAGTCAGCCCGGGCGGAATCCTTCACGTGTAGTCCAACCTGGGTCAAGCACTGAAGATGTGGGCAAGTGGCAACGGTGGCCTCAGAACAAGAGAATAGGCCGACCCCTTGGCTCACAGTAGCGGCACTGGAGAAACGTGGACAGCCCCGCCTAGAGGTTTAAACTTCTTCTAGAAAAGGCTCACATAGGCAAAGCCCGGTCCCCCACAGAGGTCGGGTTGAGCACTCGTCCAAGTTCACCCAGCTAGTTAGCAGCAAGACCATACTTCAGATCTACTCCTAAGTGACACCATCAAAGTACTTTGGGTCACCACTCCCGTATGTGCAAGATGAGTCAGGTGTGGGCAGCATTCTGGCTTCTGTGACAGTTCACAGTAGGCTATGGTTGAAGGAGGAAGACCACTCTCGGATGCTGTTATAAGCGCCCACCTACTAGGTATACCTGTAGCAAGAACGGGAGAGGTGGAGGGCCTGGGAGTTAATTGATTGTCCTGGAGTGCCTGTTGCATGGTAAACACCTCCCAGACCTCTGCTGAGTGATTTCCATAGAATTTGGAAAGATCTTGGTTCCCCTTGTTCATTGGGTAAAGAGAACAAGAACCTGGGAGAGACAAGGCCAGGGGTGGCCTGTGCCTATTAAGTCAGGTAGCTTCTCTGGAGTATGCCTTTAGACCCAGCTTCACTCATCCTCAGTGACTTTCTGGGGTCGCTAGAGAATGAATACTTCCCAGTCCCTGGAAGCTGAGGGGGGGGGGGTTTGGGTGGGGGAGAGAACCATAGTCTAGAGCCATGGGTAATAGCTGGCGCTCTTCCTTCCTCCTCCCTGGAGGGGTTTTATGTAGAAAGTGACAAAAATTGGCTCTCTGCCTCTTGCTCACCTTCTTGGCAAGCCTTGATGAGTTCAGTGCGTCTTATTAGGACCACAAGGAATGAGGGTAACACCCCTTCCCCCTTCCCACCGCCCCTGGGGCAGACAGATTTGTTAGGAATTGCTGTGGCAATCGAAATAGGAGCAAGCTTAGGCACCACAGCATGCAGAGAAATAAACTTGTCCAATGTGGATTGGGAGCATAGAAGAGCTCTAGGAGTCAGAGGTTTGGTATTAGCTTGCCAACTGGTAGGTGGTGGGATGTGGGGCATGTCACATGACTCCACGGGCTGTGGTCTTTTGATTAAAGACACTGACCCCAGCACAGTGGTCCAGAGGGCAGCTTGGGTGCTTTGTCTGTCTGGGGAGGATGTGTGGCATGTGAGTTTTAGGAGCTGTGCTCTGGGAACTTGGCAGTGAGGAGCTCCAGTACTGGCTTGGGTATGGTGGGGAAAGGTGGAGAAAAGGGGATTTGAAGGATCAACCCTTCTGATTAAGAATCTTTAAAAGGCAGACAACAATATATAGGCTCCACTTTTGATGTACTAACCAAAAGGGAACACCGGTCTGTTTGAGCCCAAGCCCTGCATTGTTTGCCTCTGCCCTTAGCTTCTGGAGTGGAGTGGTAGAGCACTAGCTGGGGAGAATGGGTATAAGGTGGAGTCATGAGCACAGGACTGGGGTCGCCTGCAGCACCCATGATCATAGACAAGTTTCACTTCTAACTTCCAGCCTCTCTCATTCTTTTCTTCAATCCTTCCTTTATATCACTTCTAGATTCATCTAAAAGTACTGCTTTGATCATGACTGCTCCCCTTCCCTGCAACTCTCCCTATAGAAACTTGAACACTCCCATCTCTGCAAAACAAAATAACAACCAACCCCCCCCCCAAAAAAAAACACACCACAAAAGCATCCTGTTCTGGTTTATAATGCCTAACTTTGGACTTCTAAAGCACCGTCTATTTAATTGGTCTGACACTTTTTATCCTGTAATCTAGAAAAGTCTTCCTTGTGTGTAAAGCTTTCCAATTAAACCAGAGGTCTATCAATTTGTTTTCCCATCTATTGTTTTAACTAAATACATAGAGTTGGAGCAGGTGTAATAGCTGGTGCTAGCCACATATAATATATATATTTTTTGTACTAGGACTTGAATTCAGGACCTTGTGCTTGCTAGGCAGGCACTCTTCCACTGGAGCCACATCCTCAGCCCCTTTTGCTTTTGTTATTTTTTGAATAAGGTCTCACTTTTCGCCTGTGATGGCCTGAACCACCATCCTGTGTATACTTCCCACATAGCTGGGATGATAGGTGCAGACCACAGCACACAAAACTTTTTATTGATTGAAATAAGGTCTCATGAATTTTTTGCCTAAGCTGGCCTCAAACCATAATCCTCCTGATCCCAGCCTCCAAAGTAGTTAGGATAGCAAGCATGAGTCACCATGCCTGATACTCCTTTTTACATTTTTTGAAATCCTGCAAGATGGCTTTCATAGACAATTCCTATGTCACTTTAGCTCTGTATAACTTTGGGAATAGCCATAAAAGAGATGAGCATGAGCTTTTAAAATGACCATCTAGAAATGTCATTGGAGACCTGTTGGAAACATCCAGAAAAAAAATCTAGGAATTAAAACATGGTGGTTCTTTGGAGAGCCAAGAATTCCAAAAGTCTACTTTAGCATGTAGTAGTCTGCCTTAGCTTCAGAGAAGAAGTGTTGAAAACAGGTGGCCAGTGGCTCTCGATGGCCCATTCAGTCATACTGGGTCAGCAAACAGTCCAGCATAGGTGTGTCCATAGGCAGGAATAAACACAAGCCGTAGGATTCCTGGGGAAGGCTGCTTGCTCGTCTGGTGCTTTAGCTTCATGATTACTGTAATTACACATCCTTAATACATTGTTACAGGCAAGGAAAAAACACAAGCAGGCCCTGGACTATAGTACTCTATGTCTGGGTGCAGCCTTGCACATGGTGCTTACTTGCTAAGGCCTTGTACACGTGGTAGACTGCTTACGTTGGCTTTCACTGGACTTATCCAGGGGGTTTCTGTTACGTAAATGCGAAGGGGAACTTGCTCCAGTGGAGGCTTCAGATGTTTCTCGTTGGCTAGAAAGAAACCGACAATGGGTTTGGAGTTGAGGCACCGAGGCGACATATTGCAGCTGGCAGTGGATGCCTGTATCTGTTAGGCCTCAGGTGCCGATGTAAAGCAACCAAAGGTTTGCTCTGGCTTTGGGGTCACTTTGTAAGGGTATGCAAAAAGGCCCTTTGGTATGTGGGCAGGATGAGTGGACAGTTTGGAAGGAACACAGGATGGGGACTATCAGTAAATGGGCCCCACCAAAGAAAACCCTGTGCACCCTTACATGTTTGATGAGCCATGTTTGTTTGCTTGTTTTTTTCTCTTGCCAAGAGAATTATTTTTTGTAGTACTAGGGTTTGAACTCAGGGTCCTCATGCTTGCTAGGTAGGTGCTCTACCACTTGAGCCACTCCACCAGCCTTTTTTTGTATTGGTTATTTTCGAGATAGGGTCTCGCTTTATGCTGGGGTTGTCCTGAACAGTGTCCCTTCTATTGTGTTGCTAGGAGGGCAGGCGTGTGCCACCACACCCAGTCATTGTGCTTATTGTGCTCACTGTGCTTCCATTCAGAACTTGGGACAACAGGCACACTCCACCGTACCCACCTCTTGGTTGAGATGGGAGTTTCATGGAGGGTGGGTCTCACGAACTATTTTTGGGGGGAGGAAGGGCCTGGGCTGGCCTTGAACTGTGATCACTGTCCCCCAAGGAGCTCGGGGGCTTAAACCACCACTCCACACCAAGCTGAGAAGAGCTTTTTGTCCAGTTGATTTTGATTTTTTTTTTCTTTTGACACTAAGCAGGCGCTATACCTCAAAAGTATTAAATGTTGCTCCTTGCCTTAAGAATGAGCTGCCTCTATTCTCTGTCCTCCTGCCTGCTTTTGAATGTGTAGCCTTCTGCCTTGCTCTCTGTCATTATGGGGATGACCACGGTCATTTGCAAGACACGGCAGCTGACAGGTGCCACCAGGAGACTGGCCAGTGAGACCAGGCGATGGACGGTCCTGCTTGGAATCACCCCTGACTACTAGGCTACCTCCATTTTTTTTCTTCTTCTAACTCAAGCCCTTCCAGTTAGGAACCCCAATCACTGCCTCAACCTCCCCTCCCTCCCCCCGCCCCCGCCATCTCCTTGCCAGCCCTGCTGCGGGCTCTGAGACCCTCACTGACAGTCTTCCTCTTCTCCTATCTGGGTCCCTGCTTATCTTGTCGAATTAAGTCATGGTTTCTGTTCAGTTCAGAATAATCTTCTACTTCTAAACCAAGAAGAAGAAAAAAAAGAAAAAAGAAAACTACAACACAGAGTACCAGAGCCAAAGGTGAGCGTTCATAACCAGAAACGCTCACTCTACACCTTTTTCACATTCAGTAGTTAACCTAACAATTCCGCTCCCAGGTCATGTAATTTCCCCCTTGAACAGCGCTGTGTCTCAGCTCGTTCCCTGCCTGCTTTTTTTTTGCCCATTGCTTCTGGATGGGGTCCATACCCAGCTCAAGGCCACCAAAAATGCACAGCCCAGGTTGAACCAAGTTAGTTTTACTGGCTCAGGAGGAGTCTTATAAGCGTTAAAACGGACTTCTTAAAAACTAGAGTCTGGGCTTGTTTAAACTGATTTTGGGTCTCGAAGACAGGCCCATGGCTAGGCTACAGATTAGAGGCTCCATGACGAAAGTTTAGCATAGTTTTACTCTGAAAGCAAGAGGAATGTTCGTGTCACAATTGGTGAAGAGGCTACTGTCCCTCTGTGTCAACCCTGAGAGGAGGATACCTGGTTGGCTTTTTTTTTTTTTTGGTGACTTGTTTGCACCAATGGCTGAGAGCAGCAGGTTAGTAACCTGGAGGAGGAGCTGCTCCCCCCTTCCCCCCTTAATCCCCACTCTTCCCCACCCCATACACCTCCCTCTGGCCAAAAGCAAAGTTAACCTGGCCACGCATGAATCTGTACTACGCAGAGATCCAGGTTGTCTAGGTTGAACAAGGTTTATTCTTTATTCATTTTTGTTCCTCGGGTAGAATTTTTTTACCTTCAGAAGGAACAAGGGCCACACAATAAAGACTCTGAACAGAGACACCAACCAGCTGTATCTAAAACAGATATAATTACTGATTCTTACACCAGGATGAAAACAAGGCCAAAGCTATCAATGAGTTCTAGGTAGTGACAATGTATAATGTATCCTAAATCCAATCCACTTTTTTTTTTGTTTTTTCTTTCTTGAATCCAGCCCATCTTCTTTTTTTTTTCCTTTCTAAAGATCCAGGTTACTTTCCTTTCAGACTTCCAGACTATTCTTTGCAAGCTTCAACTGTGTAGGCAGAAGGCAAGCGGGGTTTGCTTTAAGCAGAACACACCCCACAAAATGACATGGTTGGTTTCTAGAACCAGCGCTATACAATTGATCATGGAGGAGGGTCAGGGAAAGTTCTGCACCGTGTTTTCTGGCTGACTTATCTCTTGTGGGAATTGGATTTAGTTACCCCCCCCCCACCTCCACCCCAGCCTTCCTGGCTCCCAGGGAGAGCCATGCTCATTTCTTTCTGAAAGTTTCTATAGGTTCCTTTCGAGGATGCATGGTTATCCCCAACGTGGTGTAATCTTAAACTCCTTAAAGGGTCTACAAACTGTCCTGTAGACAGAGCACAAGTTAGTACATAGCCCAAGAACCCCAGGGGGGCACAAACTTTGGGAGAATGTCATTTATTCCAGCTGGAGTGAGCCAGGTGGTAGTTTTCCACTCCCTACTCCTCCTCTCCTGTGTGGAAATGAACTTTTCTGCCAAGCATCGTGGCTTTGGCTCTGAAGGGAGCATACACTGGTTATTGCAGCAAGACGGTATTGCCCAGATCAAATGGGCTAAGTCTATTGATAAGATGACAGTGACCTACATGAAAATATATGTCTTCTTGACATAGGATCAATGGGAAAAAAAACCCATCTTTTATAGGTGGGTAACTCACATATCAGGAGACTATTAGAAGCAAAGCTTCCTTCTGAAATATTTAAAGAGACAGTTACTCAACATTGGCCACTAGTCAGATTTACTTGCCACCTGGGAGAATACACTGTAGCAAAACTTTATTTTTGTTTTGAGGGTCAGAGAAATGGGGGATGAGGGGAGATAAAGAACAATAGGATTAAAATAAGGAGAACATGTGCTAGAAGTCTTTTAGTTCATAGAAAAGGTTTTGGGGGTATAGGGAAAGATTATAGTAAAGGGAATGGTGTTGGGTATTGAGGGATCACAATGAATGGTGGGGACGTGGCTCCTCTTGAAGTTGATCTATTCTGAAAGTAAGTGTCTTATCTGATGTCTTGGGCAGATGCTTCCTCAAGCAAGTCTAAGAGTCTTCAGTATGAGGTTTCTTTAAGGGACAGGTGGCCAGGAAACAGCAGCTCGGTGTTGGAACAGTAGCTCGGCTAGGGAAGGCAGGGCTGGGTGACATTCTTGCTCTGGTAAATGTTGGTGAAACCTAACTCTGAGGTGGGAGACTCAGAAGGTGTCCTTAAAGTCCTCAGCTGATTTAGGCCTGAAGTGATTCCACCTGGGATCTATATAGAAGAAGTCAAAGAATATAGAGGGTGGGGGAGGCTGGGAAGGTGGCTCAGTGGTAGAGCTCTTGCCTTGCATGCCTGAGACCTGGGTGCAATTCCTCAGCACCACATAAGCAAAAAGAAAAAAAGCCAGAAGTGGCGCTGTGGCTCAAGTGGTAGAGCGCTAGCCTTGAGCTGAAGAGCTGAGGGACAGTGCCCAGGCCCATGACTGGACCCCTTCTCCTTCCCCCAAAAAGAAAAAGAATACAGAGGGCAGACATGGACACACTCATTTGTAGAGAAGCTGAAGTCTGGGCACTCTTGAGAGGGCATCCAAACGAGCGAGGGTGGGAGGAAGGGCTCCTTCCTGTGGTTTTCCCCAATAGAAAGTTGACCTCCATCTCCTTGTGCTGAACTGTGTGTATATGGGAATATAGGGGGAAGGATCTCCTAGACTGTTAAGGTCCCAGACTGTGTGAGAAAAACTAAGCCGAGAAATTGACCCTTGGCTAAAAACAAAGAGAGGCCATAAAGGGAGACCTTACAATGTATTTCACACAGAGTTCGGCCCTAGCTCATACCCTGCCCAATGAGAATGGTGCCCGTCGTGCTACATTGTGCTCCCCCCTGTGATTGATTGCCTCCTGCTTCAAGGGAGTAGATGCCTAAGTGTCCACATTGTATATCCTCCTGTAGCTATCTTTGTAATAAATCTCCTGTAGCTGTCTATGTAACGACCTCCGGTTTCAAGGATGCAGGAGCATATGACATTATGTTTCTGGGATGTACAGCCCCCACAAGTAAGCATATCCCCCTGCTTTGTGTGGGGACCCCAAATTCGTGCACCAGTTCAAACCAAAATGATAGGTTAGTTCAAACAGTTACTATGAGACGGACTGTAACCCCACTGGCCACTGACATAAATATGCAATCTTTATGTGTGAGTTACAATCCTGTTGGCCACCTGCGTGTGGCCAGGCTTGACCACATGGATTCTGCCTTTAAAAACCCTAGCTTGCGGGCTGTTCGGGGTCGCAGTTTCAGCCCCTGAGTCTGTGCTGTGTCCCTGGCCGGTCAGCTATCCACTTCCCCAATAAAGTCATCTTTTTACACGAGGCTGTCTCTGAGTGGTAGACTAAGCTCTTCCCCATAACAGGAACTTCTGGGGAAGGGAAGACGTGGAGAAGGAAGGGAAGTTAATGGGGTGGCCTTACTCTGGAGAAACTGAAGCTGTAACCACAAGGATGACTGTGAGACACTCGCTCTCCATTTCCCTTCTCCCTCTATCCAGAAGGGAAAGGATGGAGATATAGGGGAGGAATGAGCAGGAGAGTAGCCAGCATTGATTCTGGGGTGATAGGGCATGGGGTGGAGGGCAAAGGTCAGGACTAGGAGAGAAGAATGAAAAATGGGGCAGGGGGAGTGGCCTGGAGGCTGAGGGGAGATGGCCTCTGTCCTGATGGATGCGGGAAGGGACAAGCGGGGGTACTCAGTGGGTCCCTTGGACTGAGGAAGTTACTCTACTTCCTCCCTGAGCCGGAAGGCCCTCGTCATTCTTTTCCAGGGCACAGTCTTTCTCTTCTCTGATTTCTCTCCCTCCAAATCCATCTTCATTAGTAACTATAAACGTCAGAATCAGAGCCGTTAGAGGGCTGTTCCTGGATAAATAATGCTTTTCATATTTAATTTACGAGCAGTTCTGTAGCCTCTTTGGGGTGTGCTGGGTTAATTAAGAGCTGAATTAGCTGGAACTGCATCTCCCCAAGGGCATTCAATTAAACTCTTTCTGAGGAAAAAAATAAAATAAAAAGAGGGAAAGGGAGAAGCGAGAAGGAAAGGGCAGTTTAAGAGGGAGAGCCCACTGGGGCTCACTCCCTTAATCCATCATGACCTTACTCCAGGGCTGGGTGGGAGAGGCTGGGGGAAAATTTCTGTTCAGCCTTTCTTTTTTGGTTTGGATCTTCTACTGCCTTGGAGGCTGGGAAGGTACGGAGCACTGAATTGGGGGGGAAAGGGGGCCAGGTCCTCTTTTCAACCTGACAAAGTGTTAATATCTGCCACCAGCCCTGGAGCCAGGAAACTTGCCTAAAGCTTACACCCCCCCACACCCATATGAGGCTACTAGCCCCCCCCCACTACCCTATGAGGCTACTAGCCCCCCCCACTACCCTATGAGGCTACTAGCCCCCCCCACTACCTACATGAGTCTACTAGCCATCCCCCCGACTACCCATATGAGGCTACTAGCCACCCCCCTCCCACTCCTCAACTCTCCATCCTATTCCCCCCGCCATGAGGCTACTAGAGAATTGGACACAGTTCTGGAAATAGATCCAGCTCGGGCCAGGATCCTGAGGCCCTTCTAATCCCCATTCCCAAACCCAGTCCCCTTTGCTCTGGGGCTGAGTAGATGAGGGATTCTGGGCAGGAAAGTCTTGATTAGACCATGGGCAGTTGGTGACAACCCTCTGGCCTCCCCTGGGAAGATTGGGGTCTCCTGGGAGCAGGGCTGAGGTGTGCTTGTGGTAGGTGGGAGACCTCTTTCCCTCCCCCTCCCTGACATGCAGGTCTACAGCAGCACTCTCACTGCAGAGCTCATTAACTGGATCCACCTATGTATAGCCAAGGAGATGAGGAGACAGAGTCCCCAAGTGGGGCCGCAGTGGGGCTGGGGTCCTAGAGTGGGTGGGCACAGATGGGGAGGGCAGAATCCTAGGCCAGTCCACCACCCATTCAAGTGCACCCCTGGGAACTCACACGCACACCCCTTTCACGGGCTCTTACAAACCCTGTCCATTTGCACTCATGTCTTCAGAGGCCAATGGACAGAGGAACTTCCTGCTCCCAAGCCAACTCTTTGGGTCTCTTGTTCACCTTCACCACTGCCGACAAGAGCCTCCTCTCTGCCTCCCCCCCCCCCCACTGGAGACTGTGTCACAGGCTTGGTTGTCACAGTCTTGTTTGTGTGCTTTCAGAGTAAAAGATACTGTCAGCACCCTGCATCCCCACACAGAATCGCTAAGTGCCAGAGAGGCACAGGCTATCTCCTGGCCTCCTCCACCAGCTCAGCACACCCCCTCTCAGGAGGAACGTCATCTCTTTTTGCTGTATATGAGTGTGCACACATGTGCACAGATACACAATGCACACGCATATGGCACAGGGCTCAAGTCCACATTGCCCTTTCATTGGATTAATAAATGTCGGCGCTGCTCCTCAGTCTCTGGAGCAATTAACCCCAGATTTTGTGACAACTGGGATAGAAATGTTTGGAAGGAAGGAAAAGCCACAGGAGTGGCACCAAGGAGGCCAGCCACAGTCAGCATTAGAGGATGACATCTCTAGCTCATAGAACTCTTCAAGGGGATGCACTTTGCTCCCTTGTCAGCCCCACCCAGCTTGATTTCTTCCTCCCTCTAGGATTTCTTCCTCTCTCCTGGGGGTTCCTCTAGCAATGCACAATTAAATATGGCTTCCTTTCTTTGCCTTGGATCAGGCCTCCATCCTATAGGGGGAGATGCTGGGCTCTAAACAGGCTGGACAAGGGACTCTTGGGTGGATAGACAGGCGGTGAGCTTTTTAGACTATCTACCTAGACCTGGTTTCTAACTTTTGGCTCCTCCTCGGCGCCATCATCAAGTCCATCCACACTTGTAGACAGATGTGGCTTCGCTGCTTGCCTTCCTCCTCCTCCCCAGCCAAGGGCTGGGGATTGTTCAAGGGCTCCCCCTTGAACAATCTTTGTTCTCTCTTGAGTCCTGGCTCTCCTGGCCAGGTGTTCTGATGGGATCCCCATGCAATACTGGGCCTTCTCTTCTGGCTTTAAGGTAGAGAAGGGACTATTACCTCCCCCCTCCCCCTTCCCCCAGCCCCACCATCTCTCACATGCAGGGGAAAAGGAGGTTTCTTTAGAGCCCCACAACAGGTCAAGGGCAGACAGAGCCCAGCCCAGGGCTCCCAGCTACTGCCAGCTTTCTCCTTCCTGGCCACTCCTTTCCCCTCTTTGCTCCTCTTCCCTTGTTGATCTTTACCTTGCACAAGCTCATCTTCCTTTCTATAACAGATACTTTCTTTTCAACATCAGCTCATAGGGGGCTAGCCCTTCTGCGGGGGGTGGGGGTGGGAGGGTCAGGGTGCAGGGCAGAGAGAGGCTGATTTTTCCTGCCCTTGTGTTTGTAGTGCTGTAGTTTTAAAGGGGCCTCATATGTTTCCTTTGATCCTTAGGAGATGGTAGGGTGGGCTGTGGGGGCTCCATTGTTGAAATCCATGCTTGGGAAAGCAGCTCCCAGAGTGGAAGAACTGGATCTTTAGTCTTCTGCTTGTATTTTGGGGGGAAGTGTCTGTCTGTCTCATTTAGTCACTGAATTCCAGGTTAGAGTGAATTCTCAACTTGGAAACTGGATCACTTTGGGCTCGTTCTGCGTTGGTTAAAGCAGGTACTATTAGAACATTGGTCCTGTGAAATCCATTGGAATGAAAGGGCTCCTTGGTCAAATAAGGTTGGAAAGTGCTGCTGACTTTCCCTCTCTCTTGGGGATTTGCCCTGTACATGAATGTGTATGTGTATATATATATAAGGCTCTGGGAAATCCTACTGTGAAGTCATACTTCTGGCTTCATTTGGTTTGTCGTTAACCATAGAAATTGTTTCATGGATGTAGTTTTAGTCTCTGTGTTAATCTGGATTTTTCCCCTTTTAGGGTCAGGTTCTATCAGCTGGCCTATCTCCTTCCCAAACTCCTCTGCCACCTGCAAGCCATAAGACACTGTAGTTGTTTTCTCTAGCTCCTTAAGCAGAAAAGACAACAAGAGCAGAAGGGCTGGTGGGAGTGAGAAGTGTGGTCCCGGATTGTGGGGGACCAGCAGAGCCTGTGTGTGTACCGGGAGG
This sequence comes from Dipodomys ordii, assembly GCF_000151885.1. Classification (NCBI taxonomy): domain Eukaryota; kingdom Metazoa; phylum Chordata; class Mammalia; order Rodentia; family Heteromyidae; genus Dipodomys; species Dipodomys ordii. Next base: position 2,427,502 of record NW_012267341.1, read on the forward strand.
AGCCTTCCAGCTGCTGGTCCTTGGTGCCCGCTAGGAGCCTCAGTTCTTCTGGATGCTCCCACATCATTCCCCACCTGACTCCCGGCGGCTGTGCGCCTCCCTGCTGGCCGGCCCCGCGGCCTTCTCTTTTGTTCTCCATTCTCTCTGGAGCTGATGGTCCTGTTTTAGGGGTTGTTGTGGCTTCCTCTCCTAGACTCCCTTGTTTTATTGCGGCTTGGATTTCTTCTTTCACTTCTTGTCTGTACCCTGGCACCATGAGAGGTCAGGCTCTCACCTCTTCTCCTGCACCTGCAGTAGGCCTGGCCACTGTCCCCCAACTCAGTTCCCTTCTGACTTCTACAGTGACACAGATGGCCATGCCTGTGAGAGGGCCAGCCCTCCAAAGGGGGCTCCCAGGAGGGAGGATGCCCTTTGCCCTTGCCGAGGAGGGTGAGATGGCTCTTGCGTCCTTTCTTATAGCCAAGTGAGGGACAAACAGCTTTTGCAGTGGGCTCTTGAGGATTCCTCAGTACTTATGGTCTCTGGGATTCCAAAGCCGCCTTTAGGATGTTGTCTGTCTGGGCTGGCTCTTGGGACCCACGTGAGCACTGAGCTCCCTTTCCTTTGATGACTCATGACAGTCCTTCAGCCCACTGTGTGTCCTAGGTGACCTACTGGTCCCCTGCCTTTCAGCCTTCAGCCTCATCACTCACTCAGTGTTATGAGGTTTTGGTTGTGAAATCAGACAACTTAGCCTTGGAAAAGCCATTCTTTTTTTTTTTTTTTTGGTCTCTCTGAGCCTCAGTTGCTCAAGCCAAGTGCTTTCCTCACAGAGATGAGGGTGAGGTGAAAAATGAATGTCTCCTCATAAACTTGAATCAAATAAGTACAGCCTGTCCATCTCCCTTCCCCTCACCTGAGAAGGGAAGAACCCACCTTCTGGGCATCAAGCAAATACACAGATGGTTATCAGCCTACCACAGGTGTTTGGCAAAGAACATTTCAGTGCTCCTTCCATTTCCCTTCCCCCTTCCCCATCACATGACCCTAGATGTCAGTTCCTAGGGGTCATAGTTTATGGGTCACAGCCATGAGCAGTCTCGGGCCTCCGTGTCTTCTTTGTCTATCAGGGTGGCCTGAGTTACCTTGTGCGTCTTTGCTCTTCCAAAGCCTGAGATGACTCCCTCTAGCTCAGTGCCTGCCACATCATCTAGGACTTACGGGCCTTGAGGAAGCCTTTCATAATGACCTCCACTTGGGAAGGGGGTGTGTACTGTTGACCCCAAGCTAAGTCCTTCCTATGTGTTGACTGAGTGAATGATCTATCTGGAAAAGCCAGCCTGCTTTTTGCCTGGATACGAGGTCCTTGTCATTCCAGGGGACTCCTGGAATGACAGTTGATGGCATTTGCAGAGGAGCTGTCTGCAAACCTTCAGGATAAAGTGGGCAGCTGGGTCTCACTTGGATCTCTGCTTCAGCCATTACCAGATCTCCTCTCTGGATCTTCTCTTAGGATGCCTGCCTCCTCCTGCTGGATTCTGTTTCTTGCAAAGGGTGCAACCTGGGTCAGTGCAGAGCACTTAGGCCCTCTGCAGGGGGTGTCATAGAGGAGCTAGAGGTGTTCCTGAGAACTGGAGCTCTGTTGTTTAATGTGGAGGGCGGGAGGGGAGGGAGAGGGACATCTGGCTCCAAGTCTTTTCTTTCTCCCTGAGTGGAGTGGTAGGTGGCTGGTGTGGTGAGTAACCAAGCAGGATTGTTGGCAGCTCTGAGCAATGGGGGTCCAAGACTTAGGCTGGAATTCTTTAAACAGAAATGGATGCTGATGGTGGCTCTCCTGTCCCCTGGGGGAGGGTTGGGTGATCCAGGCCAGAGCCCAAGTTCCTGGTGTCTTACTCTGGGATCAGTGGGACCAATTGTTGGATCACTCCAACCTTACACTGTGTGATCTCTTTTACCGTTCACGTGGTAGCTATTTAGTGACTGTACAGGTGGCCCCAGATCCCACAGGGGTGGAGATGGGGCAATGAACCAGCTGCTGGGACCCAGCCCCAACCCAAAGCCCTGGCATTGGTGGTATCAGGTGGGCCCAGGGTCAGAGCAGGTCAGTGCCCCTTTAAAAGCCAGAGTACAAGGCCATGTTTAAAATACAGGCAGTTGTTAGGTGGACCTTGCCAATACTTATCTCTTCCCCTATGCTGTCTAATGTATTAAATGGGACTTTGTCTGGATTTGGCCGCCTGGGAAGTTAGAGGCTGCCCTGCCTTAAGGAGTGGCCGAGCAGGGAGGAGGTAGGTAGGACCTGTCTTTCCAAGGCTCCAGGAGTCTCAAATCACAGGTTGGGGCTCCTATTCTCTGGCCACAAGCAGAGGGGCTCTGCCCATGTTTTCTTCTCCGCAGTCTGGAATGTTGACTCACACGTCCAAGTTCATTGATTTTCTTCTCCCCTCCCCATGAGCTAGCTTGGAAACAAGGACCTCTGCTGGTAGAGTTGTGGTGTCCTCACGTCCGGCCCTGCTTTGACTGGCCTTTGAGTTTCTTTCTAGTCTTTCTTGCACACCCACCCCTTACAGTCCTCTGCTCCTGGCTCAGGGCCCACTTCTGATGAGCTGCCGGCAGTGGCGCTGGAGGGCTGCTTCCTGGGGAGAGGACGTGGTGTCCCTGTCCCCCCCCCCCCATTTTCTCTTCTTCCTAGTCTTCTGCTGTTGACTTTTGTCTCAAAAGGCTTGGAAAATCTCTAAGCAAAGCTGAGAGTCTCCAGGTGTGTTGCTATTGTTTTGCAAGGTTGATTAGATAACTCAGCCCAGGTTGATTAGATAACTGTCCCCCAGAAAGGCATAGATGAGCAGGTTATAGTAATCTTACCCAATTCCCTCAGTGAGTGGTCCTCCTCTTCAGCCTCTGGGAGTTGTGTAGGCCAGTCAGAGCCTTGCTCACTGGGGGCTGCAGGAGAGGGCCCCACGCATGGCTGGACCAAGACACCTGTGGAGTGGGGGCAGGGATGAGCCAGAGGGACCCTTTTCTAGGCAGTCTTAAAGTCATCATCCTAAGAGTAACCCTGAGAGCAGAGCAGAAGCATTTATTAAGTATCCACTGCGCGTGTTCCTTTGTTAAATGCTTTATGTAATACATTCATTTCCCTCTTCCTCTCAACATCCCACGGGGTATCTACTATTGTTTATCTCCGTTCAAGGTGGAGGCCCAGAGAAAAGAGCCAGCAGTTTCTCTGTCCTTTTAGGGACCTTCTCCCCAAGGACAGGCACTGTAGAGGTGAGTGACGGCCCCTTCTGCCTCTAGCTTAGAAGCACCGGACCAGTCTAAACCAGGCTGAAGGACTCCTGATAAAAGTTGCTGTGGGGCTCAGAGGCCTGGCTCAGTTGGAAGAGCACCAACAATGAGCAAAAGCATCAGGTACCTATTTTGAGTCAAAAAAAAAAAGGTTGTTCCAGGGCCTCTCGTGCCTCATTGTGGGTCACTGAAGGTGAGAAAAATTTCCAGTGGTAAGCAGGGACGCCTTCCCACCCCCCACTTGTCCTTAGATTAGAAGTGATATTGGCCCACTTGCAGACAGATGGTAGGAAACAGTGCCAGTCAGGGGCTGCACTTGCCCTGTTACCAGAACATTGACTTGGACCTCACTTCTCAGTGGGTTGATGCAGGTATCCATACTGACGTGTGTTCTCTCTTTTATTTTGGAGGTTTCCTTTGGGTCCTAGAACCCTGCTTCCCTCCCTCTCTGTCCTAGGCCTGGGTCCTTTGTTCCTTCTCTCCCCTGCTCCCCCTCCTGCTGCAGCCATCAGATCCTGTCTTCAAAGGCCATGACCCATCTACATGCTGGAGAGCATGGAGGGTACCACCTGGCCCCTGGCTAGCCTGGAATGAGAATCCCACAGCCTGGCCTCATTCCTACAGGCTGCCATTAGAAGGCTCTTCCCTTTCTAGGCCACCCTTTCTTTTTGGGGGTCAAGTCACTCATGTGGGAGTTCCACCTGGGACAGGTGTATTCTAGGATGGTTTGGAAGAAGTAGTTGGAGTAACAGGAGTTACTGAACTTTGTTGGAGATAAGTAGACATAACTCACTTCAAGGAAGATTGTCCCAGAATGTCCAGATGAGCTGGTTGAAAAAAAAAAAACCCCACAAAAACAAAAACAAAAAGAAACAACCTCGAGGTGCCCCCTTTTCACCTCTCAGTTTTTGGCCAGGGTCCTCATTATCCTCTCAGTCTCTGGGCGAATGCTTAGGCCCAGGGAGAGGCCTAGTCAGGATTGGGGACCGCATGAAGCCTGAGGCACTTCTTGGAAAGAGTGTTTCTGGTGTCAGAGGGAATGGGAGGAAAGGGGTTATGGTTCAGGGTCATAGGAAGCCATGTCCCAAGGAATGACTCTGGGTAGTGGAAAGCTTCCCAGCTGGACCTGGCCTGGAATGTGGTGCTGGTGGGGTGGGGGGAGAGTAGGGGGGGGTGGTATGGGAGAGGACTGGCCAGGCGTCCTGGGCCAGCTTACCTGGGGCTCCCTGCCAGTCCAGACCTCTTTGCTTCTTGGAGTTTTAGTGTGCTTCTCTGTAAACAAAAGTATTTGCCATACCCTCCAATCTCTCTGGTTATAATAGGAGTAGCTTGTGCGAAGCTGAGAGCAGACCCCTATTAAGGGACTTGGGAGTCTACAGGGGAACCCCCTTTCCAGGGAGAACTTATCCCCTCCTCTGTGTTCAGGGTAGGGATTCAGCACCCCTTTGATTCTGACATTTGTCACTGAGTTTGGTTGTCACTTATTCTTGACTTTCTGGCCTGTGGCCACCCCTTTCCTCCTCACACCCACCCGGCTGGCTCTGAGCTTAGCTTCCTCAGGATGGAGGCTGCTGCTGAGCCAGGTCTAGAGGACAGTGGACTGAGCATCAAGGAAAGGAGTCTTAGATATAGTTGGGTAGCTCCCCCAGATGTGAAGAATGAACCTGGAGGTTCAGTGACTTGCTCAAAGCTGGCTTCTGGGCCAGTCTACTTCCTGGAGGGGGTGGGGCGGGGGTTGAGTGACAGGCCAGAGGAGGGCATCGGATAGGTTGGAGAGCACTGCCTTGCCTCCGGAGCCTCACAGCTGCTGCTTCAGGTGCTGAAATCTGAATGCCAGGCCTCTCGCTTCCTTTTTTTGGTGACTTTCATTGTTGCCTCTCAGCCAGAGGCCTGGAAAGCAGATTTTCAAGACCTTTCATTCTGGGGCTCTTCCTGTCCACTTTTCCTGATAAAATAGAACCCTCATGCAAGGGGGACCCCGGGGAACACCAGGGACCCTGGGGGGATAGGGTCTTCTTCCTTGTTCACCTGTACTAGAAGGTTGGACAATATTTGTGGGTTGTTAAGAGAACTCTGCTTAGATTGTGTGTTTGGTGCTGGCCTGCCCAGCCCTTTCAACAAAGGCATTCAGTTGTCTGATAAAACTCGTATTGTACTCTTCCTCCTCTTGACTTCTTTTAAAGATGGGCCTCCCTTGCTCTGGACTCAGAGTTAGCGTCATTGGATTCCAGCAGGGCAGCTTAGGTTAATACAAAAAAAAAAAACAAAAACATGGGATGCTAAGGGATGTAGCGCTTTGCTTGAGGTCGAAAGGTTCAGGAAACAGTGAGCTCGGATTTGAACCTATGACCATAAGGCAAAGAAAAACCACAGGTTGGGCAAAAGAAATGGTTCTGTATTCCTCTGAGATCTGGTGTCAGTGCTCCTCCCCGCTGAGCAGGGGCAGGAAGGCCTCTGTGCTGGAATTCCCCAGGCCCAGGCTGCATCTGCTTACAGACTCTGGGGCTGTATGTGAGAGGCAGAGGCAGAGTCCGGTGGTAGCCTGGGGAGATGCTGGAGGACCAGCACCTGATGGCATCTACCCCACTCAGGGACTAAGAGCAGCTCCGCTCTAAGGTTGGCGGCTTCTCGGGGTCCTAGCTCTCAGGCACGGTGGGCTCTGGGTGGTTCCCTGGTACAGATCAGCCATGAGCTTTCCCAGAGGGGCAGCTGCAGCCAGACGCAGTTGGCAGGGTTCGAGGAAGGAAGGCAGACTGGAGGAGGGTGAAGCAATTGACATAGAATAGCTTGGGAATCTGCAACTCAGACCCTCAAATACAGTTTGTTTTAATGTCTCTTAGTTTTTAAATACTATTGCTCTCACTGGTTGAGGAAAATCTGGCTAAGTTTTCCTTCTGCTGCTAGCCATGTGGCTCCCCTCCTCAGAGGCAGCCATGACCCCCCCACCCCACTACCACACAGAGGGGTGCAGTTTGTGTTGAGAATGTGTGTGTGTGTGTGTGTGTGCACACTCTCCTGTTCTTTTCACTTCACAGATTGTCTTGGAGACTTATATCCCGAGTCTGTCCTCTTCAGGAATTTCACTCAGGGTTGAGTAATATTTGCAGGTAGCAAAATGTGCAACTCTTCGGTGGACCTGTGCATGTGTACACAGCCAGTGACCGGCACACAGGGTGAAGCACCGCGGGTTCCTACATAGCTTCCTCGTCACCCATAGGAAGAAGTCACCTGTGTTTGACATTGTGAAGATGCGGCAGTTCCCTGCTCTGGAAGATAGCCTTCTGTTGGAACTGGCGGAGCTGTCCTGAGGAAAATGTGGACACCCAGCACAGTGCCCCGCACCCCCCCCCCCAGTAGCTGCTCAATAAAGGAAGTATTTTTAAAGAATTTCTGCAGTGGTCTGTCTTCTGTCTCTGCCTGTGCTCTTCAGCTACTAATAACCCATCCTCCTTTTCCTCTCTCCCTCCCTCCCTCCATTCCCCCCTCCCTCCATTCCTTCCTCCTTCACTCCCTCCCTCCTTCCTTCCCTTCTCTCTCTCCCTTCTCTCCCTCCCTCCCTCCCTCCTTTGTCTTCTTCCCTCCCTCCTCTTTCTTCTTCCCTTCTCTCCCCTTCCTCCCTCCCTTTTCTCTTTTCTTCCCTTCTTTCTCTCCCTCCCTCCCTCTTCCTCTCTCCCTTTTCCTTCTCTCCCTCTTCTCTCATACTCCCTTTCTTCCTCCACTCCATTCCTCTTTCTTCCCTTCTCCTTTGTCTTTCCATTTTTCTCTCTATACCCCTTTCCCTTCCTCCATCCCTCTCTCTTCTCTTCCCTCCTTCTCTTCCCCCTACTCCCATCTCTTACACACACACACACACACACACACACACACACACACACATGTGCTGTCTAGCCACATGGCCATCATGCCTGGAGGCCAGGCTGAGAGAATGGTCCCGTTGTTTCTGAGCAGAATTCCCATATCCAGCAGGTATGTGTTGACTGGGCTGTCCAGTGGCCAGGAGCTGGCCACAGCTGGTGGGGACATACTCTTCTTCCTTCCCCAGAGAGAGGAGAAGGAAGGCCCCAGTTCCTCCTGGATGTGGGCAGGGGGAGCCAGAGGACCCCCTTCACCTTCCACTCTGCCTCTGTCTCTTCAAAGTGTGTGTGTGTGGGTCCTGTCCACTATGTGGTCTCCAACTGGCACCTTGGAGCCCAGAAGCTGAATCAGGCCACGAATGGGCCCAGGTGAGCAAAGGGAAGTGGTGCCTGTTAGTCCCTTCACTCCCTTGCTGGGGTGGGTGTGGATGTCTCAGCAGAGGGGGCAATGGAGGCAGCCCCTAGGGGAGGACAGAGTAGCAGGCTCCCCCCCTTGCCCAGATCCTTCCTCCCTCCCTCCCCCTGCCGCCCCCCCCCTGCTCTGGTGTGTGCATGTGTGTGTACTGGCATTCTATTGAAGCTGATCAGCCTGCTGAGCTTCAGGATTCCTTAACCAGGCCTCAGGGATGCCTGGAATCTTTGCCTCCAGATCGCCCACTTCTGATGCCTGCTATTATTCCCAGAGAACATTCTAGAACAGCCTTCTCTTCCCCAGCCAGGGCTGTGGAAAGGGTCTCCAGGAAGAAAGGCCCCCATGAGCAAGAGGCAGTGAGGGACTGAGGTAGTAGAGCAGGATGGGGCCGGGTAGGCTGGGGAGGGGGGCTAGGTGGCGAGGGCTGATCACTTAAGAAGCCAATGAGCTTCAGGCTGCTCCAGGTAGCATGTCTCTCTGGAGTCCAGGCCAGAGCTCTGGTGGCCTCTTAACACAGTCCCAGGACCCACAGAGATAGCCTCCCTCCCTATTCCTGACCACAGGTCTGGGAAAGGAGGTCCGGGGCCTTGCCCTGGCCCTTTGCAGGCTCTGAGCTGGACCGTGTTTGCTGCTCAGAATAGGTCTAGTGCAGGCCAGAGGCTTCTGTGGGCAGGGGCACGGGAGGGAGCCAGCCCTGCCAGGAAGCAGCCTCCTCGCCATGGAAACAGCTCTGCAGAGGCCTGGGAATTCCCCAGGATGAGAATTTTAATTGCAGCCCACGGGTCCTGTGCTGCTGTCCGCCCCCAAATTCCATCACCTCCTCAGCCCTGGGGCCTGCAAGATGCTCAGTGTGTGCAGCCTTCTGTGACTCAGGTCACTGTGTCTACCTCCTCGGGCCCCTGAGGACAGGGGTTCTGGATCTGTCATGGTGGGAGGAGGGAGGGACCAGCAAGGGGTCAAGAGGAAAGGGAAGGTAGGGGCTGCTCAAATTGGAGCTGGGACAAAGGCCCACCACTCTGCAGCTCTGGGTCCCGAGGACACCCACAGATGGCCCTAGCTAGGTCTGTATGCTCTCAGGCCACAGGGCCAGCATCTGGGGATGGTTCACTTCAGAGGTTGGCACAAACACCCTTCGCAGAGGGAAGTGGACATCTGGCCTGATTCAATCCCTCTTTTCTCCTGGGATCTGCTGGGCTTGGCCAAGACTCACCTCCGCCAGAGCCGGCTGGATCATGGAAACTGGAGGAAGGAAGATGGAGCCCGGAGAAGTGGGGAGCTTCTCGGCCCATCACCGACCATGCTACCTTCCCACCAGGCCAAGAAAGGCCAAGAGCTGACAGTCTGGGAAGCAGGCCCGTCATGGGGGGGTTCAAATCCTGGCCTGAAGGGAAGAGGGTCCCCCTATTAGTACCTGGAGCCTCTGCTTTATCTGGAGGAGTGTCCACAGGAGATGAATAGTGAAGACAGAACGTGCCTCGAACTTACCTCTGGACTTGGATTGGAGGCTGGGTTAGAGCTCACAGACACAAACAGAAAAGCTGTGTGTGTGTGTGTGTGTGTGTGTGTGTGTGTGTGTGTGTACTCTAAAGACCGAGGGCCTGTGTCCCTGCTTTGGGTTTTTTTTTTTTCCCTAGAATGCTCCTCCTGCTTTTGGTGAGGGAGAAGGGGGGGTCCTTCATGTAGCCTCCTCTGTTGTTTTCCTTTGGTCCTTCCTTCCCCCCTTTTTTTTTAGGTTGGAGACTGGGACTTGAACTCTGTACCTGCCACTTTCACTCACTGGCTAGTGCTCTACCAACTGAGCCACACTTCCAACCCCTTCTCCCTCCTTCCCCTCCCCCTCCCTCCCTCCCTCCTTTCCTTCCTTCCTTCTTTCCTTCCCTCTCCCTCTCCCTCCCCCCTCTCTCTCCTTCCCTCCCCACCTTTCTTTCTTTCATTGGTACTGGGACTTGAATTCAGGACTTTGAGCTTTTGTGCTTAAGGCTGGCTCTCTACCACTTGAGCCACAGCTCCACTTCTGGCTTTTGGGTAGTTAGGTGGCGATAAGAGTCTCATGAGTTTCCTGCCTGAACCTCAATCCTCAGATCTCAGCCTCCTGAGTAGTCTAACCTCTTCACCCCCTTTTTTGGTGACAGTCACTATGTAGCTGGTCTTGAACCCTCCATCCTCCTGCCTCTGTTTCCTGAGTACTGGATCACAGGCTTGGGTCCTTTGTTTTTTTTTTTTGTCGGTTGTGCGACTTGAACTCTGGGCCTGGGCGCTGTCCCTCAGCTCTTCAGCTCAAGGCGAGCGCTCTACCACTTGAGCTACAGCCCACTTCTGGTTTTCTGGTGGTTTATAGGAGATAGGAGTCTCACGGTCTCTCCTGCCCGGGCTGGCTTTGAACCGCGATCCTCAGATCTCAGCCTCCTGAGTAGCTAGGATTACAGGCGTGAGCCACCAGCGCCCGGCTTTGGCTTGGGTCCTTTGGCAGAGCACTGAGAAAGGGCCACTTCTGGGGAATGGGCAGGGCTGGGAGCCGCAGGAGGTATACTCTGAGTTATTCACCAGAGCCCCTGCAGGGGGAGTAGGAGGCTGCTTTCACAAAGCCTTGCCCAGAGGACCGAGGAGCAGGAAAGGGCTTTCGGGAACAGACCTGGGCCTCTGAAGCCTCATGCAGGGGGAGGCCTCGCAACCTCTGGGCTCAGTGACAAGACACGGCCTTTTGCATATCTGAAGGTCCACTGTGTTAGAGGTAAGGCCTCAAAACCTTGTTTCATTTCAGCCACAAAGAGATCCATGTCCCTTGATTTACCCAGAAGGGCACTTCATCTCTAACAGGGCAGAAGAGAGGGACAGGAGGACGTAAGAGACCTTTTACTCAGGAAGCTGGAGAGTCAGCTGGAATCTCCACCTGTGTGGCCTTGGATCAGTGACTTGACCTCTCTGAGCCCTGACATGCTCACCAAGGCACTCTCTTACCAAGTGCTCTTCCTGGAGGCACCCCTTATCACTGGTGGGCTAGGCCTGCTGGCCTGGCTGCCCTGACCCAGGCTTTTCAGCCTGGAACTTTCTGTACATGTACTGGGTTCTGGAGCTGTCTCACAACAGCCAGGATCTATACCCTCTGGCCCCTCGATCCTTGGGAGACTGCAGAACTGAGGACTATAACAGCAGATCTCAAGTCCAAGCTTGGGACTGAAATGAACAAGGTAGCTGGCCTAGTCAGCCAGCACTGAACAGTAGGAGGATATCAAAAAACTAAGACCCCCCAAGACCCCAAATCCTGTAACAAATCCCTAACTGCCCCAGGGCCCTGCATGCTGGAGGAGGAGAAAGAAGGTCTCATTTCAGACCTCTGGGAGGACTGGGGACTGCTAAAGGCCCCTTCTCCTGCCTACCTGCCTCCCTTCCTGCCCCTCCCCACAGGAATCCCCTCCCTGGGATCAGGCTGGACCCCTGGAGCTCCGTGGGAGCAGCTGGTGTGCCCCTGGCTCCACAAACCCCCGGCAAGTTGCTGTAACCCATTTGCCACTCAGTTTTTTCATCTGTGAAATGGGAATGGCAGTACCTACCAGACAAGTGTTGTTTAGTGAGTCAAAGAAAGTAATCCTTTCCAAGCAAGGAGCCCAGAGCTAGGCTCAAGGTGACACGAGTGAGCCCCATCAAGCCCTCGTCTCTTTGTGTGTGGGGGCCAGTCCTGGGGTGTGAACTCAGGGCCTAGGTGCTGTCCCTGAGCTTTTGTGTTCCAGGCTAGTGCTCTACCACTTTGAGGCACAGTGCCATTTCCAGCTTTTTGGTAGTTAATTGGAGAATAGAGTCCCATGGACTTTCCTGCCTGGGCTGGCTTTGAACCATGATCCTCAGACCTCAGCCTCCTGAGCAGCTAGGATTATGGGCGTGAGCCACTGGTGCTCCAGTGCTCTTTTCCTTGTATGTTCCATCCTTCCGGTAAGCTGGCCAACTTCTGCCTCTTCCTCTAGGAAGCCCTTCCAGAATGTTCGGGGTGGGGGCAGCCTCTGCCTTCAGTTTTGAAGGCTCTGCTTTTTTCTTCTTCTGGTGTCTGATCCCATTCTCAGTAGCCATCATTTGCGGCTTCGTTGTGCGGGAATACAGTCTTTCCCTCCTGCCCACCCCCTTGTACCTGTTGGTACGAGGTACACAGTAGGTATGTCGGCAACACTTGTGCTTGCTCTGTGGGGACCCTGCCCCCCCCCAAAAAAACCCCACACCACACTGGAAACAGAATCCTGGCACTCCTGAGACTGGATCTTTTGTCTATTTTTAGAGTTTAAATGTTCCTCCAGGAAAAAAAAATCCCTGGTTCCACTCCATCTTTACATTACAACCACACCATTTTTTTTTTTATGTCAGCCAGATGTACATTTCCCTCCTCTCCACCCGAAATACACCAGAATTTGAAAAATGAGGCGCTGGATCTGAGAGTAGGGAGATAGAGGCTGCTCCCTAAACCCTGACTATTCTTGTCAGGCTGAAACTTGGACAGGATTAACGCTGGATGAAGGAGAAGGTTCTGGCTTGCCTGGGGTGGTTAGAGCTGGGGCTTTCTATGGAAGGGTAGGCAAGCTTGCAAACTGAAGTTCTGGAAGGTCATTGCTCTCCCTGGGCATCTGGGAGCATGGCCGCTGTGTGTGTGTGTGTGTGTGTGTGTGTGACAGATCTGGGCACCTAGAGGTGAGGATGAGGGCTCTGGCTGCAGTGGGTGGGGCAGCTGCTATAGGCAAGCATGTTGAGCCCCTGTTGGCTGCTCCAGCTGTCTGGGGCTTGGCTACTGGCTCCCAGGAAATCGTGGGAGAGAGAGTTTGTGATTATGAGTTTGCAACTGTGACCAAGATAAATGAACACAGGGGCTTCTGGGACCCGTGGGTCAGGGAACTTCATGCCATGTGATTCTGGGTGAAGGGAGATTCTCCCAATCATGTGAACCCCTGGCCCACTAGAAGCACAAGATACCATGCTCTCCTCTTGGTGAATGAGAGATCTTCTCCCAGTACACCAACCAGTCAGTCACCCACGATAACAACATGGTGCAATCATTAAGCACTTACTGTGTGCCAGACATGTGGTGAGTGCTTTACACCATTTTTTACCATCTGGTGTTCAATTCCCCCCCCCCCCAGGAGGTAAGGACCAGTATTTCTGTCTTCCTGACAAGGAAATAGGCACAGACAGGTTGCATCCTTCACAGGAAGTCACACAGCACACTATGCAGGCTCCTCTGTGCCTGCCCACGGTGGTCAGTCTGCCACTTGAGAGGCTCTCATGCAGTGAGGAGGCTTTGCCCGATGTGGTCCAGGAGCCATGGGCAGACAGACTGTGGCTGCTGGGGAGAATCCATAGGGAAGCTGGCCGCTCTGCTGCCTCAGGGACCATTTCCTGGTCAGACCTCAGGCAGCAGAGATCTGGCTTGGCAAACCACCCTCCCATTCTCCTGAGGGACAAACAGCCCCCCAGGGGATGCTACTGGCCCAATTCAGGGGTTGTGGTGAAGGACCCTTGCCCTCTTGTCCAGCCCAGGGGCTACAGATCGCAGGGCATGGCTGTGTCTGTTTACCTTGCTTCTCCTCCGCCTCTCTAGGAGGGCAGGGGTCTCATTGATGGGGAAGGGTTGGGGGGAGGAGAGGGAGGATGCTCAGTGAATATTTGCGCTGGGCCTCTGGGGTCTGCTGTGGTCTCTGCACACAGGGCGGCTCCTGGCCAGTGGCCCACCCCGATGGGCCAGCGGCAGAAGACATCGGATGCCCACCCGGCCACCACCCCTTGACCCTACCCAGGAGCAACAACTGCATGCAGGCAAATGATTCATTTCCACACTGGGCCAGAGAAGGCGCCGGGCGGCTGGGCCCGGGAACCCGGCCGGGGCTCCAGTAGCACTTGGGGGGCTGGAAAGAGGGAGCTCAGGTAGAAAGAAGGTTTTGGCTGCCGAGAGCGCAGTGCCTAG
>NW_012267341.1:2441249-2496313 GCF_000151885.1 Dipodomys ordii
CCGCTGCTTTGCGCTCTGGGCTCGGGGACGCGAGGCGGGCGCTCTCCTCCGGCTCCCGGCTCCTGGTACTGCGGCGCCCCGGGTCCCAGCTCCTGGCCCCGGCGCCTCTCGGTGGGAGGAGGGGGGTAGGGGGACCCGCGCTTGGGCCCCGGTCCCGCGCCCAGCCCCAGACCACGCACGCCGAGGCTCCAGCCACGCCGGGCTTGCGCCCCCGGGCCATGCAGAGGGGCCGGTGAGGGGCGCGCGGAGGCGGAGGAAGAAGGAGGGAGGCCGAGGAGGAGGCCGAGGAGGAGAAGGAGGGCGCGGGAGGCGGAGGATGTCGCCGCCGCCGCCACCGCCACCCCGGGGCCCCCGGCGAGCCTGACTCCAGACCCCAGGATGGAGCCAGTGCCGGGCGCTGCAGCGGCTCCCCGCACGCCCCCGACCAGGTATCGGGCGGGCCCTCGGAGTCCCCCGGGCGGGCGGGACCGGAGGGGCGCGGGCGGGGTGGAGACGCCCCTCAGTTGGGGTGGGGTGGGGATCGTGGCGGGGACACCGGCGGTGTGGTGGGCGCAGGAAGGAGCTGCCGGGGGCTGGGGGGCGGGGGACGGGGGCGAACGCCGCGATCACCCCAGCCCCCCCGCCCTCCCCCCGCAGGGGAGGGCGCAAACTTGGGGCGCACGGCAGCCGGGAGGTGCCTGGCTGCCCTCGGCTGCGGAGCGCACTCGGGGGCTGCGGAAAAGCCTGGAGACCCCGAGATCCCCGCGCCCGCTCCAACTTTCCAAACCAGGGCTGCACCCTGAGGCCGGGGCTGCCCGGGCCGCTTCGATAGCTCCCGATCCTGCCCTGCAACCGACTGTGCTATAATGACCGGACTCCGTTGGGGATGGGGCTCCCTGAAGGTGCAGAGCCCCCCCCGCCCCACGAAGCCAAATAACCCCGTCCTGTTCTCTCAGTAGGATGGGAGAGCACCCCCTCCCAGGCTTCCTACCCCCCCCCTCAGTGCTTGCTTTCACGGGACAAGCCCTACAACAGAAGCCAGGGGTTAAAAGGCCAAGCCGCAGGGAGGAAGGTGAGACCCCAGGGGCCTCTTGGGGGGAGGGTCCTTGGCCTGATGTCAGATGCCACCGTGTGGTGTCACCTCTCTCCACCCCAGGCCTGCCCTTCCTCTGGATGAGCTTCTTCAGCTCTGGCTGGTTCCCTCCGAATAGACGTAAGACACTATTCCCAAGCAGAAGGCTTCCGGGAGGTCTGTGCCCGGGGCACGGTGACCAGGGGACATCATCTGGCCATCACCTGACAAGTGGACACCAGAGTTGGGCAGGTGGATGCCCAGTGAAGGACAGAAATTCAGCCCCAAACGTAGTCTGGAGGGCTGGCAGGAGCCTGAGGGGCAGCGGTGGAGGCCGGAGATGGAGGCTGGCACCGGGGCTGGGAAGATAGCGTTTTTTTTTTTAGGCAGGACCAGGATCTGTAAGAGGCAAGCAGGTGGCGTCCCAAGTACCAGGTAGCCACCTGCTGGGGTTCTGCTGCCCCTTGGGTGAGGTGGGCTGTCTCAGGCAGACCTCACCTGGCAGGCAGTGCTCAGGCTCCAGTCTTTAGCAGCCGGGAGACACAGGCAACTCATGACCCTATTTCTCTTTTCCAAGTGCTCTCACCGTCATGACTCACCCTGGATTCACTGGGGAGGTGTCAAGTTTTCACCCCATTCCATTCCACACCCCCAACTCTTGGGTCTCCAGGGAGCTGCTGGGGGAAAGGTGGTGTGTGTGTGGGGGGGGTGCTTTCCCTTGCGCCTCACACCCCTGCAGGAGTCTGATGCTGGCTGCTGTAACTTTTACTGCCTGCTGCTGTCCAGGATCATGGTGGGTGATGGCTCAAGGCCAGGTCAAGGTGGCCTCCAGGAGGGGAAGGGAGGGGTGCACAAGTGACCGGAAGCCTCTGCTAATTACCCTTCTAACTCCACCAGGCCTTTGAAGCTACACCTCCCTGCCCCTTCATGTAACAGCTTCCATACGTTAATGCCAGGCCCCCTTTTCCCCCCATCCCCAAGTCTACCCTCCCCCTCCATTTGCCTCTTTGCTGGGCAGTGTCAATGCTTGGGCCCCATGATCTCCCCCCCACCCAAACACCCTCTGGAAGTGTGAGCTCCAGGGCAGAACTCTACCTGGTCCCTGAACCACCACTGACACCTCTGCCAGGTACAGGCTCCTGTTCAGAGGAGGGGTGCACTGTTCCCTGTTCTCCCCACAGAACGGTAGCTCTGGAGGAGGGTGGGGCTGAGGATATGGATGGAGGTGCGTGTGTCAGGTCGCCCTGGAGGAGCGGTTCATCTTTTGATTCACTGAGTCTGGAGGGACCCCAGTGCCAGGCCCTCAGAAGCCAGGGGAGGGGGGCAGGTCTGTGCCCTCTCGGTTCCTCCTGTCCATTCATGCCTCCCCCCACTCCATACTGTGGATCTTTCTGTACTTTCCCAACTCCACTCTGCACTGGTGTAGGGTAGGGAGCATTTGAGATTCATAATCTGGTTCAGAGAAGGTCCCGAAGCCCTGAGTCACTGTATGGTTTCCATGGAAACAGACTTGTTCGGAGGACTCGGTGCAGCGAGGCGGTGGTGGTGGTAGGGGGAGAAGGCAAACGTTCAGGAAGATCAGGATCACAAGTGTGGCAGGAGTTGGATCAAGTCCCCTCGGTGGGGACCATGGGTGGCCAAGGCTGTGACCTCTTTAAAGGAGAGATGGCCTTTTCTCCCCCTGCCTCAGCCTCCCCAGGAGTTGCTCCTCTCATGGACTTTCCGACTGGGTACCGAGGCTCAGGGCCACCTCTCAATGCCTCGGTTTCTTCTTCTTGTGACACTGGGATCACATAGGCTTATGAAGGTCAAGTGTGTTCATACGGGGAACCACACTGAACGTTGGGTGAGTGTTTGCAGAAACAAACCTTCTACATCCAGGTAGACAGGTGACTTCAGCTTTAGCTCCATCGGGGAGCACTGGTCACTGAGCCCCTTGGGATCAGAGTTGAGGAGGTGCAGTCAGAGATGGGCCTTCTCTGACAAAGAGAAGGGGTTGGGGTGGGGCAGGCCATCTTTGGTCCTGGAGATGCTGGACAGATCAGCCAGGAGTCAAGGAGTCCTGGCCAGGCCTCCCCCCCCAGCAGGGCAGCAACCTCTACTGTCTATTCAGTCAATGGGGTACTGCTTGCATGTCAGGGAACAGGCTCATGCAACCAGTGCCAGGCCCAGCAGCCCTGGGGAGCATGGCCTGGGGAGATTTGGGGTGCCAGTGATTGCTCAGTCTTCCTCCCCAGTCCTTTCCATCACAGCCCTCTGCTCCACAGTCCGTGGCCTCCCCCACCCCAGCTCTCCTGTAAGATGGCATCAGCTCCGAGCTCCCTAACCCTCCTGCCCGTTGTCGCTGCCACCTGTCAGGCGGCAAAGCTTCTCTGTGATGGATGGGACCGTGAGATTCTTGGGGTTTGCCTGTTCAGCCGGAACCTGAGCTTAGCTGTGTCCTCTTTCGGTCCCACCCCAGTCCCAGGGATGGCCTGGGAGCCTGGAACTTTCTTCCCCGGTTCTCCAAGAAGCCCTGCTGCTGCCCAGCACACCCCTGCCAGCTCTGTGTCCTGCCAAGGCTCTCCCCTGGTCTCTCTGGACCACTTTGCTTTCCTCATTGGTGCTTGCAGCACCTTCCAATTTAATCTCCTCTGCAAACTCCATTAGCAGACTGTTTACTCCTTCTCCCAGGATCATTAATGAAGATGTTAGATAAGGTGTGACCCGCAGCAGGGGCTGGGCAGCTCTGTCCCCACTTACCACCGCCCCCGTCCCCCCCCCCCAGACCTGCTCCTCTGGGCTTTTAGGTTCCATGACAACTGCTTGGGGCCAAGTCTGTTTGAATTAATTTTATAAGGATACTCAAGGTGCTGTATCAAATGCTTTGCTAAAAAAAAAACAACCAAAAAAAGTCAAGATATATTACCCTGCCTGCATTTCCTTCATCTACCCATCTTGTAATTCTATCAAGAAAACCATCAAGTTTGTCAGGCATGATTTGTTCTTTATAAATCCCCACAGTGCTGCGCGGGGGCACAGGGCTCCCCGTGTTTTCTAAATGTTTAGAGGTCTTCTCTTAGGTGTTGGCTTCTTCATGGGAACTGTGGGCTGGGAATGGCTGGGAAGGGTGGCTCCTTCGCAGAGGTGGGGAGGAAGGCTGAGCCTCATCTCTCTTTCTCTCCAGATGGAGTCTCTGTGGTCCCTGTAGTATGCTGGGGAGGGGGCAGGGTGGACCCTAGAAAACTGGAGGAAGGGGCCTGTGGTGCTGTTCTTTAAGGATCTACAGATTAGTCCCCTGCTGCTGGTATTCTGAAGGTAGGTAGTGTCCATGGAGAGATTGTTTGGCCCCAGTCACCACTGCCAAGATTTTTCTGAGCCTGATCTTTCTTTGAGTCCTGGAGCTGGGTATGGCTTCTGCTTTCCGAGTGCTGGGACACCCAGAAGATAAGGATTCCCAGGGCTGCAGGTGTAGAATTGCTACCGGCTGTGATTCTCCAGATCCCAGGTCATTCCATGCAGGGTCTGCGGAGCTGAGTGGGTGGATCAGCTGTTGCCAGACATCAGAGGGGAATGGATGAAAGCCTGCAGGAGAGCGTGGGTCAAGGGAGGACTCACACTCACATGCCCCACTGCTGGAATTCAGTTCTTTACTGTGTCCTCTCTGAGCCCAAGTCACTCAGCCTTTCTGAGCCCTCACCTGTGAAGTGGACACGCCTGGGTTGGTACCCTAGGTTTGCAGAGGGTCCCTAGGCTTGCATGACAGGTCCTCACCACAGCTCACAGGGAGACAGCTGCACTGTCTCATTTCAGAAGTCCCCTGGCCATGTGCCCATGGGTCACTTGTGGCCCTCCCTTATGCTTATCCAGGACAGAGGGCCGGTGCTGCTGTGGTAGTCTGGCATGGGTGTGTCCTTGGGACCAGCTACAGGCTGGGCATAGGGTCTGGGCAGTGTGGAGCAGGAAGCCTTAGCTGGACCTTAAACCCAAACCCTGTGTTCTATTCCAGACTGTTTAGGGCCAGGTGATTGTCAAGAGAGACTAGGGGTCCTCTGGCTGCAGATGACCAGGGCATTTCTGGACTCCTTGGCCACCAGCCTTCTTGCATGTCCCTCTGCTTAGCCTAGCCCCAGAGCCCCATGTGGGGCCGTGTGTTTGGGCAGTCTCCGCCTGTTGAGGTGGACATGGCTCCCATGGCCATTTGTGATCAGCAGGGAGGGATGAGGCCCTACAAAGTGGTGAGACAGCACAGACCCATCTGTGGGCCAGGGGGTGCCAGCAGGAAGGGCCTCAGCTCCCAACCCCACCAGGAGACCCTGTTGTCCCCGGCCATCCCTCCCCCCACGCCATCCTCAGAGATGCTCAGTAGGTATTGAATGAGCTGATACCTGGGTTGGCAGTGGGTGTTGAGGTCAAGACTGGCACCAGGGTGGCTGGGGACCTTGGGGGGCCACCTTGGCACTGATGCTCCCTGCCCCTTCCCTTCCTGTGTCCCTAGTACTGGGTGATGCCCCTGCTCTCAGATGGCCTGAGCTTAACCTCTGGGTTTGGGGTCCTCACAGCAGAATTGGAATTCTGGCCTCAATGCAGACTATTCCTGCTGGGATACAGGCCACACTTGTCCGGGGCACTCTGTCGTCACGTGGGAGAGGTGGCCATGAGACGAGGAGCTGTGTGTGTGTGTGTGTGTGTGTGTGTGTGTGTGTGTGTGTGTGTGTGTCTGTCTTGGGATATTGGCTCCTGCGGCCTCACCATCCCATGCAATCCATGTGAGACACCAGTGTCCCCGGCCTCCCTGCCTCTACCTCTCGTTGCCTGCCATCAGGTAAGCCTTATGTAGTTGATCCAGAGGGCAGGTGGCCCCTCTCCCAGTATTTAGCAGCAGCTGCAGCAGCTGGGAGCCAGTGCCCCTTCCTCCCTCCTCCTGTTGATGTTTTCCCATCCTTGAAGTGGGAAGGATGGCTGAGGCTCCAGGATCCAGGGGGTGGGGCCTCAGTACTATTCCGACTGCCTGTGGCTGTTGGGTTGGGCTGGGGGTGGGGGGTGAGAGGGGGGAGAGACAGGAAACCGGGGCCTTTCCGCCCTGCACTGGAGCAGTAGAGTCCCACCTACCGCAGGCTGGCCAAGACATGGATCGGCCTTCTGACTCATCCCTCCACAGGAGCCAGCACACTGGGGCCTTGTGTGAGGCTAGGAGGGCAAATTGCTCCTCATTCCTAGGAGGATTTTTCCTGCCCAGCCAGCCAGGGGCAGGACAGCAAGGTATCTGCAGGCGAGCGGGCATGCAGGCCAGGGAGCATCTGGGGAAAGGAGGCCGCAGTAGGCTGTGAGCCTTTCCTGGCCAGGACTGCCTGGGACCCAGGGCCAGTGACTGGTGGTTTCTCGGGAATTCACTAGTGATGTTCAAAGGGGATTTGGTTCTATCCCTGAGTCCAGGGATGTGAGGCCCAGGGACTCAACAGGTCTGTGTATGAAGCCCGTACACTTGTTGAGGCTCCAGCAGTGGTGGATGTGGCTCCAAAGAAGTACTTGTGCTTTCTGTGGCCCCAACCCCAGCTTCTCCAGATCATCCCCTCTTTAAGGCACGAGGCTGGTTACATGTGGGCACACTGCCCACACTGAAGTCCGCAGCCCTGTGAAACTTACCTGGGTGTTTTATTAGGAGATCTGGAAGTTGTGGCTCATAGTAGAGACATCTTGTACTGGGTTGTCTTAGAAATAGCCAAATGGCTCTGAAGCAGATGCTTTCCTCTTTATCTTATGAAGCCCATGAATCATGTAGATGAAATATTTCTCTTTTCACATCGACTGCTGGGAAACTCTGATCCAGATGTGTAGTCTACAAGTTGCTGGGCTCTTATATGCTAATCTTGTTCCTGTGTCTCTCAGATTTTATATTCTTGTTTTCCCCTGGCCTCTTATTTATCACCTTGTTTTCCTTGGGAGAGGAAAAAAAAAAAAAGCTCTTGCTGTTGCTAGTGTGTGTGTGTGTGTGTGTGTGTGTGTTAGTCTTAACTAAACAAACATCTATGGTGGATTAGGGTTGGCCACTGCTGACCTGGGATTAGGCATTTCCTCCCCTGCAGTCTCCATCCAGCCAACTCCTCCCTCCCTGTCTAGTCCCCTCCCCCCTCCTCGCTCTGATGCTTGGCACCCCAGGCCAGGGGTCCCCCCTCATCCCAGCTCCCCGTCTCACCAGAAAGCTGAAGTTCAGCTTTCCTCTGCTGTCCCTCCCTCCCTTCACCTCCTGTTTGTTTGTTTTTTTAGAAAAATACTTTAGAGAGAAAAGGCTAGGACAGGAGTGATTTTTCCAAATGGAGCTTCACAGCCTGCAGCCCCTACTCTGTCCTTACTGCCCCCCCCCCCGCAGGGGGAGCACAACTCCAGGAGACAGCCTGGTGCTTTGAAAGCAGGGAGGGGAGGATGGCAGCCGAGTGGAGGCCTCACTGCCTCACGCTGGCCTCAGCTGCCTCTCCAGCTCTTGCACAGGGGTGGCTTCACTGAAGATGCTACACTGAGAGCCCCAGAAGCTGTGTGTAAACTGGCAAGGACTTTCAGTGTTTGATTGTGTGTGCAATATATAAATGTACCCCCTCCTTCTTTCTTTATTTTTTTTTAACAAAGCAATGATGGCAGCCATTCACCTCCTGCTCTCTGGCTCTAGCTTCGTGCCCCTGTCACCCTTGTCTGCCTGTCTACACCAGCCTATCTCCAGACAGCTAAAGGACCACCCCAAGGCAGGTCAAGGAGGAAAGGGGGGGTCTGGCCTCTAGGGAAGAGAGGAGGGCCTATGCCTGGGCTCCAGGAGGCCCAGGACACTTCTGGATATTGTGTGTGTGTGTGTGTGTGTGTAATTGTGAGCATAAGGAATAGTCTTTTGGGGGAAGAGGGATTGTGTTTCTAAGGGGTGGGGCATGGAGAAGAGCAGGAACCACGTAGGGCTCCTTGGGGAGCAGTCACAGATCAGGCTGAGGGAGACAGAGATACCGATTTCTTTAGAAACTGATTGTTAATGTAGGGTTCCCCATTTTTGGTGACAGTAGTGGGTGGCCGAGGCCTTCATCACTGGTTCTATGGAAAGAGCTAGAAATGAGAGGTTGGCAGCTGAGCCCAACGTCAGATCACTCCGTCCGTCGGGGACAGGCCGAGGCTGGGGCGCTTTTTGTTGGTGATTCAGTGCAGCGCTCTCTCCCCTGCCCCCGGAGGAGGCCAGGCTGCCTGTTGCTGCTCTCCTCGTGATGTGGGGCTGAGGAGGTCCCTGGGGCTGCACAGAGCAGAGGCCATAGCTCAGGTGGGCATGCCATTGTCACACCACAATACCACCTGCAACATCAGTCCCCACCTTTCCACCCTACTTCAGTTGCAGACACCAGGCCAGGAATTTAAACACAGCAGAGGTGCAGGGCTACGAAGCTCACTATAGCATATGGCCACCAGAGGGCAGCAGGAAAACCACTGCAGTGGCCTAGCACAGAAAGGAAAACACCTAAGGGAGAGGGCCCTGGGCAGAAGGAAGGGAGAGAGACAGGGCATCGGTCTGGCTCACTGTCAGATCTCACCCTGTGGGCTGCAGGATGACTAGTTCTGAGATGCTTCTCCAAGACAAGCAAAGCTGTCACCAGTGATGATAACATCAACGGACTGCTTGCTTCTCCTGTGCCAGGTCCTGCATTAGCTAACTAGTTGTCACACAGCCTGGTTTTAATGAAACCCATTTTTTTTTCAGATGTGAAAACAGAGACCTAAATTAAGAAAATCTAGCTGAAGTCCCTTAGCTTATACATGGTTGAGCTGCTGGGATCGACAAAGCTGGTGCCAGAACCCATGACCGAACCATGAGATTGTTGGTATCCCTTCTAGTTGTTGGCTATTGACCTAGTTCTTAACAGCTCAACTAGGGGTGTACTCCTTCTTTGGATGGGGAAGCAAGCTCAAAGACAGCAGGTCCGTCACCCAGGTGCGCATACCTGCTGAGAGACAGAGCCCTGGATTCTGAATTCGAGTTTTCCAGTGTAGCGCTTACTCCCTGAGGACTACCGGAAGTCTGAGCCTTCTCCTGGGAGTTCACCAGTTCCCCCACCTTCCAACAGAAAAGACACATTTGGGGCTTCTGTGACCACGCTTTGATCTACCAAGGTAGCAGGAGGCCAGGGAAGAGGTTGCTGGAAACCCAGAAAAGGGCCTGGGCTCCACAGCCTGACCTAGAGGGTCAGTCTGACCACAGCATGAAAGAGTCTTATTCAATGGCCAAGTCTTCGCTGGGAACTACAGGACCTGGGAAGTCCCGGGGGGCCGCTGGTTTCCAGGGCAGATGCCTTGAGCATAACAAAGACACTTGGCCAGCCCCAGGCCTAGCTCTGCCAGGCTGGCAGAACAGCAGGGGCACTTCCAGGAGATCCTGACTTCGCCCCACCTTCCCTTCCCTGTGCCCTGGCTTTGCCCTCCCTGGGAGGCAGATGGCAGCCTGTGGCTCGGCCTTCATCCTCCTCTCCAAGGTGCCTGAGCTGTGCCCTGCGAAGTGGAGCCTGGCTGTTGTAAAGAGGCTGAGGTTACCGATCAGAGCAGCAGCTTGTATCCTAGCCTTCTGCTTCTCTAGGTTGGGCAAAATAGGGAAATTAGGGGTGTCCTCCTGGATAAGGTGTTTTTTTTTTGTTGTTGTTGGTCGTGGATCTGGACTCTGGGCCTGGGGACTGTCCCTCAGCTCTTCAGCTCAAGGCTAGCACTCTACCACTTGAGCCACAGCACCACTTCTGACTTTTTCTACTTATGTGGTGCTGAAGCATCGAACCCAGGGCTTCATGCATGCAAGGCAAGCGCTCTACCACTGAGCTACCTTCCCAGCCCAAAGTAGTCTTTTGTGAAGACAATCCAGGGTGTGTTCTGTCTTTAGAACTGGAACCCTACAGTTCGGGGAAGAGTCTAAGGGTTCATTTTCTGTCTTGGGGGTGGGGGAGCAAGGGGCTGAAATACCAATGGAACCAGATTGTACATCCAGCAGATAAATGATCTGGGGCTTCACAGCCTGTGGTGAGGGTGGGGTGAGAGCATGTCTGGCCTTCCCTGGTTTTCTTTTCTCTGCAGTGTGTGGGCCTGGGCCTGACATCTTGGATAGCTGACAGGTCTCTGTGGGTAAAGATGTCAGAACACAATTGTTACTGACCCTGCTATTGCAGGCATTTGCTGCCTGTTTTGCTTCTGGATGGGCTCCGGTGTTTATCCCTGGTCACGTGGGTATGGCAGGCCTGTGCTTGGTAGCAGGGGCAGGAATCAAGCGGAGAGGCTCTTTCCAGCCCCACCTTAGGGGAGTGGCCTCCTCTGCTGCCGTGGGCTAAGTCAGGGTGGGATGGGGTGGACTACACATCGAGACTGCCCCCTTCTCTATTTGTACCACTTGGTAACCCGGTACCAGTTCCTGTAGATGACCAAGTTTCCGATCATAGACAGGACCCATTGCTATCTCTGCCCAGGCTCTGTGCCCTCTGCAAGGTGGCAAAGGCTGCACTTGGCACATTCAGCTGTTGGTAGAGAGACCAGAGCCTCGGCCTGGATCTGACCCAGACAGACTCTAGTCTCTGCCGGTTCTAATTTGTTTATACCTATTTGTTTATTTCTGGGCCTTAATTTCTCTATCCAAACAATGGGACTGAAGACCTTGGTGCTAGACACTGAGGGAGCTGATCCAGGCAGGTGTACAGGTTTGGGGAGTGAGGATGCACTCAGCTGGCTCCCAAAGGGGTCACAGCAAACCATAAGTCATGGGAAGGATATTTGAAAAGTACCTAAGTTTACCCTTCATGAACTAATGAAGGCTCAGACCACATAGCATGGGGACAGAACAGACTCGAGTCTCAAACAGGCTCAGCTCCCGCCTTTTGATGTTCCATGCTCTTGCATGGATTCACTAGTGGGCTGTGGGGCCATGCATTACATGCATGTTTAAAGGTTAAGGAACAGAAAGCCTTGGAGAAAGAAAATGGGCTCTGTTGGGGGTGAAAGCAGATGGGAAAGCCAGGTGGTGGTGGCTCCTGTCTGTAATCCTGACTACTCAAGAGGCTGAGACCTAGAGGATATCCATCCAGGGCTGGGAAGGTGGCTCAGTGATGGAGTGCTTGCCTTGCATGCATGAGGCCCTGGGTTTGATTCCTCAGCACCACATAGGCAGAAAAAGCTGAAAGTGGTGCTGTGGGCTCAAGTGGTAGAGTGCTAGCCTTGAGCTGAAGAGCTGTGGGGCAGCGCCAGGCCCAGAGTTCAGGCCCTACGACTGACCCCCCCTCCAAAAAAAATGTTGGAGGACACCCATCCAAAGCTAGTTGGGGCAGAAAAGATCTTGAGATTCCATCACCAACTAACCAGCAAAAGCTAGGCTTGGAAACATGGCTCAAGTGGTAGAGTGCCAGTTGTGAACAAGAAAGCTGAGCACCGTGGGAGGCTGAGTTCAAAATCTTGGTACACACACACACATACACACACAAACACACAGAGCACATACACACACACGCACACATACACAGAGCAGGTGGTGAGCTCAGGCAGGTCCTCTTACCATGCCATATAGATTTTGAGGAAAGAGATCAGCTAACAGAGATGAAATGCTCAATCAATATTAGTGTTAGGTACTAGGGTTTGAATTCAGAGCCCTGGGCTTACTAGGCAGGTGGTTTACCACCAGAACCACACACCCCAGCCATCCTGGTCTTCTCAGACTTGGCAAAGCGTTTCAGGGTCAGGAATGCCTCCAGTTCATTTCTTGCATCTGATTTTAGGTAGCTGCTGTCTTCTCTTCGGTGTGGTTGGAAGAAGCCCTCTGGCTAGCTGTCTTTTCAAAGTCTCCCTTTGGACCTGGAAATCTAGGGTGAGTCCTCCCACCCCCACCATCCCCAAGTCACTGAACAAGTTGAATTCTAAAAAGCCTGGCTTGTTTTGTTGATTTCAAATGCAATACTGATCTGGGCTTTCATGATGGGTCAACTGTGCATGCAGGCCAGCCAGCTCCTGCCCGCCGGGCCCAGGTGTGAGCAGCAGGACTGTGGTTTGTTGGGAAGTGAGGGAGGTGGAGAAGAGGGATATAGTCTAGAGTTTAGGAGGCCAGGTTCAGGGACAGACATGGCACTGAGTTTGTTGGCATCCTGAGTTATTGATAAATCTGGGGGGAAGCAGAGGAGGTAAGATCCTCATTGCCTTAACACTGGGGGCAGACTGTAGGCAGCAGAGTGCAGAAGAGAAGACTTGGAGAGGGGGGGACACAGAACCCAAACCTGCCCTCATAGCCCTGCCTCTGTCTCTGTAGCCTGCTGACCCCAGGGCTGCTGCACAGGCTTGCAGTGCTGGCTGGCTGCCTGCTAGACCAAGGGAGCTGGCAGCGGAGACTCCCCGGCGTGGAGCGGCCCCTCTTTGGTAAGTGTTGAACCTCCTGGCATTCAGCAATGAGAACCACCCTGGTGCTTTCTCAGATCCTGGCAGCTGAGCTCCTCCATGTGGGGGACACCTGCAGGATATCCTGGAGTCCTGATCCGAACTTCCCTGCCCTGCTCTAGGAAAAGTCTCTTCCTGTCTTCCTTTCTGTGGATAGATGGTCTGTAGGGCCAAGAACAGGAAGACTGGCAAGGAGGAGTGAGGTCTCAATTCCCTGGACTAAGAGATCTTTTCAGGCCAGGTCGCTATGCTGGAGGGAAGCATCTCCCACAGGGACTAACCCTGCTTGTGGGGAGGGTTGCTTCTCGTGGCCCAGGGACCCCACCCTTGCTCTAAGACCCAGTAGGAGCCCAGCAGCCCACTTCCGGAAATGTCACCCTCTGTCACACATTGGAGGGTGCTTGGCACAAATGGCCTACCATCTCTGGTCTAGCTGGCATGGATGAGCTGCTGCTGCTGCTGGCTGCTCACCAACCCTGGGGTGCAGAGGTGCATGCTGCCTGGGGACTTGGGATCACAAAGGACCAGGTGGGTCCTCTTCTTCCCTTGGGCTGAGCAGAGGGCAGAGAAGATGTCCACCTGGGGAAGTAGGTAGCAGGTGGTAGCCAAAGGGAAGGCTGAGTTGAGGGAGTGTCAGCAAGAGTGCAAGGGATCAGTTTGTTCAAATGTTTGAAGCTTCCAAGAGTCCTGCAGAGAATGGCAGTCAGCCCAGCGGAGAAGCTGCCTGGTCAGGCCTTCAGGGGCGCTTGTGGGGTTTCTGAGCGGGAGTGGGGAGACAGCTGTTTTCCTGGGTCTTTCCCAGATCCTTGGCTGGTGAGAGACCCCACCCACCCTGACCCCTTTCCTCCCCACCGCCCCCTCCTGCCCACAGACCTCAAGATCTGGAGTGGCAGCCCCATGAAGGTGCCCAGCCATGCAATGTTCCTGGAAGGCCGTCCTCCTCCTCGCCTTGGCCTCCATTGCCATCCAGTACACGGCCATCCGCACCTTCACGGCCAAGTCTTTCCACACCTGCCCGGGGCTGG
The DNA here is from genome assembly GCF_000151885.1 of Dipodomys ordii. NCBI lineage: Eukaryota > Metazoa > Chordata > Mammalia > Rodentia > Heteromyidae > Dipodomys > Dipodomys ordii. The sequence goes on from NW_012267341.1 coordinate 2,454,717, forward strand.
CCGAGGCCGGGGTGACCGAGCGGCTATGCGAGGAGGGCCCCACCTTCTATAACCTGTCCCGCAAGACCCACGTCCTCATCCTGGCCACCACCCGCAGTGGCTCTTCCTTCGTGGGCCAGCTCTTCAACCAGCACCTGGACGTCTTCTACCTGTTCGAGCCCCTCTACCACGTCCAGAACACCCTCATCCCGCGCTTCACCCAGGGCAAGAGCCCCGCGGACCGGCGGGTCATGCTGGGGGCCAGCCGCGACCTCCTGAGGAGCCTCTACGACTGTGACCTCCACTTCTTGGAGAATTACATCAAGCCCCCTCCCATCAATCACACCACCGACCGGGTCTTCCGCCGCGGGGCCAGCCGGGTCCTGTGCTCACGCCCGGTGTGCGACCCCCCGGGCTCCCCGGACCAGGTCCTGGAGGAAGGCGACTGTGTGCGCAAGTGCGGCCTGCTGAACTTGACGGTGGCCGCCGAGGCCTGCCGGGAGCGCAGCCACGTGGCCATCAAGACGGTGCGCGTGCCCGAGGTGAACGACCTGCGCGCGCTGGTGGAGGACCCGCGCTTGAACCTCAAGGTCATCCAGCTGGTCCGGGACCCGCGGGGCATCCTGGCTTCCCGGAGCGAGACCTTCCGCGACACCTACCGGCTGTGGCGACTGTGGTACGGCACGGGGCGCAAACCCTACAACCTGGACGCGTCGCAGCTGACCACGGTGTGCGAGGACTTCTCCAACTCCGTGTCCACCGGCCTCATGCGCCCGGCCTGGCTCAAGGGCAAGTACATGCTGGTGCGCTACGAGGACCTGGCCAGGAACCCCATGAAGAAGACCGAGGAGATCTACGGCTTCCTGGGCATCCCCTTGGACAGCCACGTGGCCCGCTGGATCCAGAACAACACGCGGGGCGACCCCGCCTTGGGCAAGCACAAATACGGCACCGTGCGCAACTCGGCAGCCACCGCGGAGAAGTGGCGCTTCCGCCTCTCCTACGACATCGTGGCCTTCGCCCAGAACGCCTGCCGGCAGGTGCTGGCCCAGCTCGGGTACAGGATGGCCGCCTCGGAGGAGGAGCTCAAGAACCCCGCCGTCAGCCTGGTGGAGGAGCGGGACTTCCGCCCCTTCTTGTGACCCGGGTGCGGGGCGGGGGCCGGGGGGCACCGGGAGGGGGTGCGCGTGGGGGGCGCGCGGCGCCGGGTTGGATCACACGGACCATTTTTAACTGTTGCCTTATTATCCCCGCTCCCCGGCCCCCTCTGTACCCCACTTCCACTCCGCCCATCCTGCCTTTTGTGTCTCTTCCCCATCCCTGCCCTGGGGAGGGGGGAGTCCTTCTCCCCTTTCCCCTCCCCCTTTGCTCCCCCTTTTTTGTCTCTGAAATTTGCACTATGTCTCTGGAGGGCCCCTGCGAAGTAGGGGTACGGCCCCACCCCGCCCCGTTCAGACGCAAGGGTGTGGGGGGCTCGGTGTGGACCATGTTTACAAGCTCCCCCTGCCCACGTTCACAGGGGCACGAGGGGAGAGGCCCCCCAACACAACGTGAGCTCTTTTTGTGTGGATGAGTGGTTCGGGGGTGTTTTGTAGTTTTGCGAGCAAAGGACCACCTCTTCTCTAGTTTCGGAAAGGGGTCTATCCTTCCCTGCCCTCCTCCCCCCCCAATCCCACCACCCCATTCTGGCTTCCTGACCCTGACTTCCCACTTTCTCCCCTGGAGCAGAGCAGCTGCCCCTCCTGCCCACCCTTGCCTGTCGGTGAGCAGGTTTTTACTGTGAGGTGAACGTGGACTTACGTTGATTTTTATTTTATTTTATTATTATTATTTGTTTTTTGCCAGTCTGTGATGATGCTGTTTGTTTGTCTGAGTCTTGTGGCTGCCCTGGAGCCAGTGGTGACTGCTGAATCTTTTAAAGTTTCTGATTGATCTTGGGGGTCCATCTGTAATATTTCTTTGTGCCAAAAAAGAAAAAATGAAAAAGAAAAAAAAGTGGATCAGTTTGCTAAAATGAACATTGCAATGCTTTATCTGTGTTTTCTGTAAATAAAAGTGTGCAATAATGTCTGAGTGTGACAGTGGAGATGATCTCAATGAGCCAGAGTGGCCCAGGGCTGGGCAAGAGGAGGAAGGAGGTAACCATGAATAAGCCTCATCAATTCACACTGATTTTTTTTTTGCAGGGGGTGGGGTAGGCGGGGGAGTTCAGGTTCAGATTCCCTTTTTGTCAGCTGAGACCATTTACCTGGTAGCCAGGGTGATCTAAGTGTTTACCAAGTGGCAGGGAGCGTGCACAGTAATAGAAAGAAAGGCTTGAGGATTTCCTGAGCCAATTGGTTCCTTCCTCAGGTGGGTGCTCTGGGGCAGGGTAGCTGGGGGGGGGGGGGAGGGAGGAGAACAATAGGGCAGGGTATGGCTCAAGTCAGAGGATTATCATCAACAATTCCAATCTCTCTCTCTTTTCTTTCTGTACCAGGGTTTGAACTGAGGGCCTTGCCAGGTAGATACCCTATCATTTGAGTCTGCCTCCAGCCTTTTTCTTTTTGTTGTTTTTTTTGGACAGGCTCTTGACATTTTGGCCTAGACTACTCTGGGTTACAATCCTTCTATGTACACTTGCCACATAGCTGGGATTACAGGCACACATCACCATGCCAGGTTTTTTGTTTTAATTGATTGAGATAACATTTCCTGAACATTTTGCTTAGCCTTAAACTTGAATCCTCAAGATCTCTGCCTCTGGAGGTTTGTAGGTCTGAGCCACTCTGCCTGATGTATGTTGGTATTTTAACAAATGGGATGATTTTTCCTGGTTTCCTGGGCAGGTGAAGTATCTGTTGTGTTGACTGCTCTCCCAGCCTTTGGCAAGACTATCAGGTTCATCCGAACAGCTTCAACAGCTCCTTTTCCAAGAAAAACAGCTGGTCACTGAGGTATTGGAGATCACAGCTTTGTTGGCTGGAATAACGGAGTGCCTGGTCATGGCAGCTTGGGGGACCTGCTCAGTCCTCAGAAAGGCTTTCTGAGGACACAGCCTCCTGGGATCTCTTATATATGAGCCAAGAGGACGTTGATTTGACTGAGGGAAGAGATGCCTTAGCTAATAGCAGCTTAATTAAGGTAGGCCATTTCCTTTTTGTATTTGCAATTGTGGTAAAATATGCATAACATGGCACTGTAGCCATTTTAAGTGTACAGTTAATGAAATACATTCCTAATATTGTACGACCATCACCACTTCTCATCTTGATAGCTCTTTGAAAGTCTGTGCCCTTGAAACAGTACCTCTCCATTCCCCACTCCTCCACATTGGTTTTACAGCTCCTTGGGTACCCTGTGGTCAGTTTTTGCAGCCACAGCTCTCAATTCGTTCATGTCTCCCTGTACCACATTGGCAGTAGCATTCTCCCACACTGTACTCTACGCTTAGCCATGGGTCTTACCTTGTGACTGGAGCAAATGTGAATCAAGCTGCCTCTTGGATGCTTCTGACTGCTATAGGTAAGAAACCCAAGGCGGCCTGCTAGAGAACCAAAGACCACAAGCCTAGGCACCAACGAGCCTTACCCAATGTCAACCACAACTTAGCCTAGGTGGTTGGAGGCACCTGACTCAGCCCACAGAGATTCCTGACCCTCAACATTAAAACATGGAGGTTATTTTAAGCCACTGAAGATTTGGAGTGACTTGTTACGCAGCAAAAGCTAACTGATACATGGGCCATTTTTCCATCCTGCAGTGGGGTCTGTTCATAGACTCTTCCTTCATGCCTGAGTTGTTCCTATTCCTCTCTTGGCCTAGTTAGTGTCTATTCATTCTTTGGATCTCAATAATCAAAACTGCCTTGGTTTGACCAGGTTATCTCCATCAGGGATCCTTATTGAGCTGGTTATCTAGCTTATAAGTCTGGATTATAGGCTCGTATAGTACCATGTACATCTCCTTTACTGAGTTTATCACAGTTGTAATCACCCCGTTTACAACAGGACCTGCCACACAATAGCTGTCCAATAAACCCTGGTTGGCTGGCTACACAAATGAATAACATAAATCAGGTGTTCCTGCCTGAGAAAAGACTTGCTTGTCTCTGGGGCCTTCATGCGGCACAGGTACAGCCTCTAATGGGGTCTGAACGAGACCCAAGGCAGCTAAAGCCCTCATAGGCTCATTCCGATACATTAGAGGAGGCCAAGCTGAATTTTGTCCCAAGAATCCACATCTTTCCCTCGGCAGTGCCTCTGAACACCAATTGTCACTGTTACCACCTGCCCTGTCACTTGTTATCATTTCCAAGACTGACACTCACTCGGAGAATGGTCAATGGACACGTGTACTTAATCGACCATTTACAAAGCTTCCGCCTCTGCCTGTTAGTTACCCAGCTGTTTCCTGTAGACCAAGGCCCCTTTTTCTAGGCAGGAAACAGATCACACACCATGGAGGCAGGAATGGTCTCACCCCCCCCCCCCCCCCCCCCGTTGTGTGTCCTGCCAGATGGCTGGGGTTCTCAGGCCTGTAGAGTAACTCCCGGTCCTGAGCCCTGTCCCCAGATTCAGGGCAGTTCTCACCTTCAGGTCCAGGACTGCCTGCATCCTGGCTTTCATCTGTATCACGTACTTCCTGTTTGTACGGTCAAGGCAAACTTTTGCCTCTTTCGTTGTCAACCACAAATACATTGGCTTTCCAGCCCTATTCCCTCTGATGCTGGGGTGCTTTCCCGTTTCCTACCATGCCATTAAGTACTGTTGAGGGATTCTCCCTGTGGGATGTCTTTCCTGGTGGGGACTACTCCAATTCCAGATGTGAGAGAAACACCTTCTTGGCTCTCAGGGGAAAGCCTACAAGGCTCAGTTTCCCCAGGGCTAGAGGACAGGTTTGGATCCAGTCCTCGTGGACATATGGGGAAGGTCAGGGCCCACCATGGAGTGTATAGTGGAAGCCATCGGCAGCATGGTCACAGCAGCAGGCTGTGGTGTGTGTGTGTGTGTGTGTGTAGTTGGGAAATTCACTCCCATGTCAACGGTCTGGCTGGCTGTCACCCATGACACGCACAGGACAATCACCAGGGCTCTGTGAGAACACTGACACTGCCGGCCCTGGACGTGTCCTCATGGTGCTTTCTGCATTTTGCTGTTGTGACCTGCTGGTAGCTTGTGGTTGAGTCAGGACCTGCTCATCCTGTGCATGTCTGAGCTTGGTCAGGTCACTCAGCCTCGGTGAACCTCGCTCACCCGCCTCAGACACTGCTGAGAAGACTGCAAAGGAAGGGCGATGCTTTTTTAAATTCAATTTAATTTTTAATTTTTGGCAGGACTAAAGTTTGAACTCAGGTCCTACCTGAGTTTTACCCCAGCTTTTTTTTTTACTTTAGTTATTATTGTTATTATTATTTTTAGATAGGATCTCAGATGAAGATCTTCTCCCCTACATGTTCTGTGGCTTTTAAGATGGGGTCTTGATAACTATTTGCTTAGACTAGCCTGAAACCACAATATCCTGCATCCAAAGCCATCAGCATTATGGCTTGAAGCCTTGTTCCTGCAAGGTAATGTATTTAAGTGCACAGAATGGTGCCTGGCACACAGTGAAGACTCAGCCAATGCTAACCACCGCCATCATTCTCATCACTATCACCATTATCAAGATCACCATCCTCCTCATCAACATCACCACCACGATCACTATCACCATTACCATTTTCATCACGACCACCACCATCATCTCTGTCATCCATCATCCCCATCATCATCATCATCATCACCATGACTCTACCCACAGTGCATAACAGCCACCTGGAATATAAGCTGGTCCATGAACAAACACACATTTTGTTCTTGGATTCTAATCGGAACTGCTGTCACTGCAGAGTTACACTTGAACTGAATAATGTAGCAAACATAGAACCCCTCTTTAGTGCAGACCTGGAACTGAGGGCTGGGGGAAGAGAAGTGGGGTCAGCCCACAGAATAATTGCTAAGCACGGAGACAGCCTGGCTCATCCACAGCTCTCTGAAGGCTCCAGACACCCTTGGATGAATAACCCTAAGGGTAGACACTAGCCAAATAAAACTGCCACTCATGGCCATATGCCTGAGACAGTCCAAGCTCCTGGACAAATGACTTCCTCTGCCCCTAAGTGGCCTGCTGTGTTGCTGCAGCTAGGTCAAAGGATGTAGGATGTAAGCTTCCTGCCCCTGTGTTTGTGCTGCTTTTCTATTCATAAAGACCATTTTTAATGTGGTGCCCTGAACATTGTTCTCCTCTCTAAAGCCCAGGGGAGTCCCCTGTCTAAGGTGGCCAATGAGGGAAGATATAGCATTTCCTTAAGCTTGGCTTTCCCACATTCTTGCTCTGGAGCAGCCAAGAGCAAGCTGACCCCACCCAGCTACTGGGACTTCCTCCTCACACTCTAGCAGTCCAGAGGGACGCTGCTCTGCCTGCATTGCTTCCTGCTTTCTTCCTTCCTTGGTTACCCCCAGCCTTCAGTCACCCTGGCCAAGTTGGCTTTGGGAAGCAGGGTGTGGCTTCAAAAACAAGCTTTGCCAGGGGTGGTGGTGGTGGTGGGGTGTTGCAGGAAGCATTTACAACTATCCAGAATGAGTGGAAAATCAGTGATTTAGGTGATAAGAGATTCCAGTGAGACTTTGTTCCTCTGTATCTTGCTGGACAAATCAGTAATCTCCCCAGAGTCTCATTGTTCTAGTTCTAGCCTCCGAGAATAAGGGAAAAGAACGTGGTTACTGTGGTAATTGGATGTAATGGGCAACATAGGAGCCTCCAGTTGGATTAAGCCTGTTGACCAAATAGCTCTCCTGAAACAATCTATTCCTTTCATCACTAAGAAAGTATGCTAGGTCACCTCACACTATGATTGTGGACTTAGCTGTGTCCCCATATAGTTCTGTCGTTTTTTTGCTTTGTAAGTTTGAGACCCTATTTTTAGGTGCAAGTAAGTCTGAAGTTGTTAAGTAAACAACCTTTTATCATTATGAAGCATTCCTATTTACTATATGCTATAGTTTGAATGCTCCAAGTCCCATGGGTTGGGGGCTTGATCTCTAGGGTACTGCTAGTGGGAAGATAGTGGAAAGGATAGGGAAAGCCTTTAAGTGGGAGGGAGGCCTTGAAGTCATTGGTGGTGTGCTCTAGGAGAGTCCAGTCTCTTCCTCTCTCTCTAGCTATAAGGTGAAGCGTTTTCCTCCACCACGTACTTTTTCACTTTCAGGAAATCAAATTCCACTGTGATACGCCATCATGGACTCAGAACAATGGGCCACCCTGGACTTGGAGGTTGTGAGCCCAAATGAACATTGTTTTGCTTTCTAAGTTGCCTAGCTCAGATATTTATCATAGTGATAGAAAACTGATAAACACAATGATAAACTGATAAAACTGATAAACACACTTTTCTCTCACAGTCTATTTTGTTTAAGGCCAATACTGACTGAAAGAGGTGGATCCCACACATCCGTCCCAGGGGACCACGCATAGGCAGGCAGACACAGGAGAAAGATGATTATAAGGTTTATTAGAGGAGCCATATTTCCCCCAAGAGGGAGCACGTGGGCCTCCATCCCCATCCAGGTAGCCGGAGGGGGCTGAGGGGTAGGAAGTGAGTTAGATGGGAGTTCAGGTGGGTCTGGGCGGAGAGGGGGAGGGGCCAGCTGTATGGTGGGAACTCCAGGAATGGGAGGGGACCCAAGTGTGGGTGGAGCTGAGAACCAAAGGTGAGCATAACACTAACACTGACAACACCAGGCTTTTTGGATTAGAATTTGTGTGATTTGTGATTGCATTTTTAGAGTCATCATGTGAGATTTTGTAATCCCCCTCCCCCACTTTTGTGGTACTAAGTTTTGAACTCAGGGTCTCATGCTTATGAGGCAGGTACTCTGACACTTCAGCCACTCTGTCAACCCCCTTTTGCACTGGTTATTTTTGAGACAGGGTCTCACTTTACACCGGGGCTGCTCTGGACTGTGCTCCTTATATTTGCATTTCCATCTGTGGCTGGGATGACAGGTATGCATCACTGTACCCAAGCCATTGTGCATCCCCTAGAGTTTGGGATGATAGATGTATGCCATTGTTCAGGCCCCTTTATTGAGATGGAATCCAATGAACATTTTTCTTTTTCTTATTTGTTTTTTTTGGGGGGAAGGGGTGGAGGGTGGGGTCAAGGGTGGCCTTCAACCTTGATCCTCTGGTCTCCACTTCCCAAGTAACTAGGATTACAGGCTTGAGCTACCTGTGCCCCACTTGTCTTGTGATTTCTCATGTATCCATATTTATGGATGGCTACTGCTCACTTTGTGATTCCTATTTATCTCACCCATTTTGTGCCTCCACCCTAGTCTCTTTTTTGACTCAACATGTCTTGTTATTATAGCATTTGTATCTCCGCTAATTAAAAAAATGATGAATCTGTTTCTGGCTCATCAGGGGAAACCTTAGGAATTACAAATTCCTTTCTCAGTGTATCTGCACCTAAAGTTAATCAATAACTTTACCCTTCCTTTGAAAAACACACTTAATACCTTAATGCAAGTTAATTCCATTCACCTTCGCCTACATTTCTATGTTGTGGTGGTGGTGCATTTTAAAAACAAATGCACGATTTATTTGGCTTAAAGACTACAAGTTGTGTGTGTGTGTGTGTGTGTGTGTGTGTGTGTGTGTGTGTGTGTGTGTGTTGCTGAGGTTTGAACTTGGGGCCTTATGCTTGCTAGGTAAATGCTCGATGCCACTTGAGCCATGACACCAGCCTATTATTCATATTTATTTTAAAATAATCCATTTAATTAGAGCAGCATCCACACACAATTTGATTCACTCATTTAAAGTATACTGTCTGATAGATTCTGACCAATGCGTATTTACAGAAATGATCCCAGAAGGGAGACTCTGAATGTCTCTTTCAATCCCCAAATTCTTTCTTATCTCTTTGTAGATGGCATGCTTCCCCCACCCACAGTCCCTGGCAACCGTGGACTGCTTTCCACCACTGCAGTTTGGCTTTTTCAGGATTTGGTATAAATGCCATTATACAATCTGTAGCCTCTCCTGCCGGCTTCTCTCCCTGAGAAGGCTCTCAAGGCCATGATGTGGACACTACTAAGAGGCTCTTTCTTTCTCTTCTTCAGCACTCTTCATTCCTTTGTGTGGACCCAAATTTCCACATATTGTCACTTTCCTTCTGCCTAAAGAACTCTATTTTACATCTTCAAAGTGTGGGATGGCTGATGATTAATCCCCTCCCTCCCCATGCTGCCCTTTGTCCAAAAGTCTTTACTTGTGAAAGGTATTTTCAGCATGATTTTCATTCAGTTGCTTCAAAGGTTTTTGATTAATTGTCTTCTGACTTGCGTTGTTTTGGATGAGAAGTCTGCCGTGCTTCTCTTTCCCTTGCTCTATAATCGGTCCTGTCACACGGGGCTCTTTATCACTAGTTCTTTCCCCCAGGGATTTTGATTATGATGTATTTTGTTAGGGTTTCCTTATCTTTATCCTGCTTGGGATTTGTGGAGATGTTAGTATCTGTGGGTTCATCATGTTCATCAAATTGGGAAAGTTTCAGCCATGTTTTCTTTATTTCCTGTGTCTCCTCTAAAGTCCCACCTGAGGCTCTACTGGCACTCACCTTGATGTTTTTCTACTTATCTTGGCATTGTTCTAGTGATCTGTTACCAGGGTCCAGCTGGTGACAGCTGATCTCCCTATAGGGTGGCCTAGAGGCACAATTGGAAGCCTGTCTCCACATGACTGTCACCCAAGGCAGAAAGCTACTCCTCAATCTGTGGGCTTTTGGGATAAGCCATTTTCACATGGGAGATATATTTCTTTTCTGCTTTCTGGCTGATTTGTTTGAGACTGTAGGCTGCAAATTTTCTCCCACAGTGATGGAGAACTGTCTTTGGAGACTCTATACTGAGAGCCAAACCTGTGAAACCTAAACTAGGGTGCATGGACCAGCAGCAGCCATATCACTGGAAACTTGTGAGAAATGTAGCAGGGGGCTCCTCACTCCCTCCCCTCCCTTTTATAGCCAGACATAGTAGCACATGCCTGTAATCTCAAGATTTGGGAGGCTGAGGCAGCAGAATCTTGAGTTCAAGGCTACTCAGGGTTGTATAGTGAGACCATGTTTGAAAAGGCCAAAATCCAAACTGAAAACCAAAAACAATCCACCAAAAAATTTTGTGTGTGTGTGTGTGTGGGGTAAACTAGGGACCTTACACTTGATAGGTAGGCACTTAACCATTTGAGCCATACTTCTATCCCAAAGTCTTCATTTTGTAAATTTAACTAACTAAATTAATTAAGTTTTGGTCTAGTTCTGGAGTTTGAAACTTGGGATCTGGGTGCTGCTCCTGAGTTTTTCTTTTTTGCTCATGGCTAACACTCTACTGCTTGAGCCACAGTCACACTTATGGCTTTTTGATGATGAATTGGAGATAAGGGTCACGTGGATTTTCCTGCCCAGGCTGGCTTTGAACAGTGATCTTCAGATCTTAGCCTCTTAAGTAGTTAGTATTACAAGCAAGAGCCACCTATGCCTGGAGAATTTATTTTTAACTGACCGTAAGCACATGAAAGCTATTCATATTTGTGGGGTAAAGTGATGTTTTGAAACATGTATATATGGTGTAACATTTAGATTAGAATAAACATAACCATCTCCTTCAGCATTGAGCATCTCAGAATGGTGAAAATATTTTCTTCTAGCTCTTTGAAATGTACAGTCCATCATCATTATCTATAGTTACCCTATGGTGTAACAGCACATGGGAACTGTTTGCTTCTATCTAGCTGTACTTAGTACCTGTAAGGCCAACTATCAGGCCTACATAACTCCACTTTGTATCTGAACCCTATTTTGTACAGACTTCTGACTGCCTCCATTTTTATTTTTCAGACCCAGCTAGGAACCACTGAAAAACCACTGTTCCCAGGTACATTGAAATCATGTCTCTGGACCAAATAGTACCACGTCAGTCTAATCAGAAGATAACCTCTATCCTCTCCACAGAGACTAATGACTGTCCTTTCCAACCCCATCCTACAACCCTCCTACAACCTTCCCCCTTTAAAGCTTACCAGCCACCCCCTATAGTTGGCCCCTTTTTTTGCTTAGAAAGTGAATAAACCTTTGCTTCCTTTCTTGTCCTCTGACTCTTGGCGGATTTTTTTTTTTACCAGTATCATCACCAGCCCAAGTCTCTAGATCTTTTCTGGAGTACTCTTTTTTTTTTTTTTTTTGGTCGTGGGACTTGAACTCTGGGCCTAGGCGCTGTTCCTCAGCTCTTCAGCTCAAGGCAAGCGCTCTACCTCTTGAGCCACAGTGCTACTTCCCAAGTCTCTAGATCTAAAGTGCCCATTGGTCAACCTCTTCTTTTTTTTTTTTTCCATCCAGTCCTGAGGCTTGAACTCAGGCTTGGGCTCTGTTTGTGAGCTTCCTCTGCTCAAGGCTAGCACCCTACCACCTGAGCTACAGTGCCACTTCTGGCCTTTTGGAGATGGACTTTCTTGCTGGCTTCGAAGGCTGGCTTTGAACCATGATCCTCAGATCTCAGCCTCCTGAGTAGCTAGGACTATAAGCATGAGCTACAGGCACCTGCTCAAAGTGATGAGCTCGTGGAACTGAGGAACAGTGCTGTAACAGCATGTGTGTTCTGGGACTAAGGAAGAGTATGCAGTAAGGGTAGCCTCATGGGAGGCCACAGAAAAGCCCTATCTTGAAAAACATCTCAATCCAAGGCCAGTGTGGCCAGATAAACCTGGACTTCCTAGGTTCTCAGGGGAAATGGAGCATGTCCCATCCCATCCCAGTGGGCTTAGCGATGAGCAGCCACACCTGGCACCACATCAGGATGATCATGAATAACCAGGTGTTCTGTCACATGGACACACCTGTGTCAGAGCATTTTCTATGGCTTTCACAAAATACCCAAGATGGGGGCAATTTAACAATAATAAAGTTCTTTTTTTTTGGCTCATGCTTCTGAAATTCCCAATCTGAGAAATTCCAAATTGGGCAGCTACATCTGGTGAAGGACGTTACATCTGCAGAGTCCCAAAGTGGCTCAGGCGATCACATAGCAACTGGAGTGCATACAGGAGACAGAACACCCCCTTCCCCCACCCCCAACCCCGAACTGCCTTTTATACAAGACCCATTCTGAGGACACGAAGCCACAAATGAAGCCATTCATTCAAGGAGGCAGAGCCCATCTGACATGCAGAGCTGTTGTGAGTGGTAGAATGGGGTAGAAGGGGTTGAATGACTCTAGAACAAGGTTCCAATTCCCCTTCGTGCCCTAAGTGGCAGCTTAGGGCCATAGGTAGACTATGCACCTAGGTGGTGATATTTGTGTTAGCTAAAGAAAGAGGGATTCTCACGACCCAAAGACTCTGCATATGAAAACTTTCCACTGTTTGAAATACTTGATCTAAAATGTTTGGTTGTATTCCTAATCCATTCTCATCACCAGAAATTTCAACATTCCATTTGTCAGAGAGAGAGAGAGAGAGAGAGAGAGAGAGAGAGAGAGAGAAGAAAGAGCTGTTAAGATTCTTTTCATAAAATTTCAAGTGTTACACAATTTTTTTAGTGACTATAAAATGGTCTTACTTTTCAAAAAAATCTTGTACTTGGATGAACAAAAGTTTTGTTTTTGTTTTTGTTTTTTTGGTCAATCATGACTCTCAAGAGGCCATCATCAAAGAGCTTTGATCAAGAATTACATATGGCATTTCATGCAGAAAAACTGATATTTTAAAAAATCATGTTCATGGAAGAAAGCTCATTTCTCACCAAGTTTATGTGAAAAGAATTTTATTGGGAGGTTTTATACATATTCAAAATTTAATATTCTCCCTATGACTTTGCACTTAACCTTTCTTATCAAAATTGTATTAAAAATGTACTTTGTTTTGTTTTGTTTTATTTTGCTGTGTTCTCTAGAGATGCTCCCAAATGAATGCATTTTTGAGTTCAGTTTACTCCAATGAGCTGTGCAAGTGTTATCATTTTTCTGTGTACTAAGGTGAGAAGCACCTGGGATAGCTTGCTTTAGTCTTCAGCTTGCTCCATTCTCTGACCCACTGGAGAAGAGAATAAATCAAATCACCACCTGGTCCAGGAATCTCCCTTCCTCTCCAGCCCCATCTCCCCTTTCATCTCTGCCAAAGACTCCTTCAGTGAAAAATCTCCATAGCTCCAAATGGTTGCTATGGCAACCCTGGTGCTGGGAGGAGCAGAATGGGCCTGCCTTTGGGACAGGCAGATTCTCCTCTTTAGAGCACAGTTAGACTGGAGGGAAGGTGGGGTCAGAGCACTGGGAGCCAACCCAACCTCCCTGAGTCTCCCACCAAAGATACATCCTGGCCTGGGGTCCCTTAAACACTTGACTCTCATGTTTTGTGGAAGGCCTCCAGGTGGATAATTTGTTATAAAGATACACTTTGACTTTACCTGGCCTTTCTTCTAGGGTCCTAGGGCTGTATCATGCCTCATTCCCTGCACTCTTAGCAGTTCCACCAGACTTGTGCACAACTCCACCTTGGGTGGTCTATGGTATGGGGCCTGTGCTCAGACTTTGGAATCAGGACATGGGTTCAAATCTGCCTGTGTTACTTACTAGGGCAAGTCATTTCACCAAGATGAGACTGGTTCTTTCCAACCTATGATGCACCATGTCCCATGTGACTTGATACCTTGTCAAGCTCTCAGTCTAGAGCTTAATTAATAAGGATGCTTAGTTAATGAGGACTGATGTTGTAATTATTTCACCCTCATCTTGATTGATTCCTTCCTTCCATCCTTGTTTCCTTCCTTTCTTTTCTCCCTCCCTCCTTCCTTCCTACGCGGTAATGGGCGATTTAGACTCACCTAGGCTCTCAAGCTAACTCAATAGCACTGGACCACACTGTTCTGTTTTTCTCTGGTTATTTCTAGGATCAAATGTCACTTCCTGCTCAGGCTCATGCATGAGCCATGATCGCCTACCTTTAGGATTTCTATTGTGTCCAGAATGGCACACAGAATCCGGCTTCCTGCATGGAGTCAGAGCCTCTGGACTTTTCTGTACTGTGATCCTCCCAATCTTAGTCTCCCAGATATCTTGGAATGACAGGTGCATACCACTGCTCTTAGCTATGGGTTAAGATGGAGTTCCCTGAACTTTTCTACTCAGCCTGCCGTGGAACTTCAACCTTCCTGCTCTTAGTCTCCCAGGTAGCTAGGATTACAGGAGTGAGACTCTGGTGCCTGACTTTGTTTCATAAAATTTCACAGCCAAATCCTGCCTGGGGGCCAGATTGTTGTGAATTTGTTTAGCTCTTTTTTTTTAAACTTGACTCTCTAAGTAAGATCCTAAATCGGAATAAAACCTAAACTTTGAGCATATAAATAATTCTGATGATCATGAGGGCAATTAATAAATGAAACCACCAGGAGCTACTCAAAAGAGCCTATGACAGAAATAACAAGGAAACTTACCTGATATCCAGAACCATATATACTCCACTGGGGCTTCTGAAGTTGAATTTTCTTGGTGTGTGTGTGGGGGCGGGGGGTGTTCAACCACATTTGATGACTGACTCTTTGCCTATTTTTATACTATGCTATATTATGGTGGGAGAAAAATTGAAACTGACTGTTTTGACATTTGAAATATCTTGGCAGCAGACTAATAATTACTAACTAGACGATAACAAACAACACTGATAGTTTAGTTCTTTTGCTGTTTTCGAAGCTATTCTAAACATAGGAAGCGATGTTTTGAGTTGGATTCTCTGAGAAGCAGGCTCTGAGGAAAGGTTAGTATGTGGGATTGTTATAAAAAGTGTCCAATGGAAAAAAATCTCCTCCACCCTAGAGGAGGTTGAGGAAGCAGGGGGCTGAGCAGAGGGGGAATCAAATGGGTATAAGGCCTATAGACAGCCCAGACTACCTCATGAGGGTGGGGTAGTCCCCAGCTCTGTCCATTGGAGGCATCCAAATGGTCCAAGATGGCCAGGCTTTCTTACAGTGGGAACATCAAGCCCTTTCCTAAAGGGGGGGGGGTGGGCTGCATATCTGGGGGACTCACAGAAGGTAAACCAAAGCTTTGTTGGAAGCTTGACATTTTGCCTGGTCATTCAGAATCTTCAGCATGTCTGTGGAAACACCAAGGTTAGCAACGTTCCTCCTTCCCAAATACTTCAACCTTCTTTCTTTTGATGAGCCAGCCTAAGCTCAGCTTGGAGCAATCCTGCACTTTATGGACAGTCCCTCAGGCAGACTGACTCCTAGTCCCAGACTACATCCTGACCTGTGGACTTGGACAGCAGCTTCTGTATGTAACCCCACGTCTTCTCCATCCACTGCCCAGGCCATCTTGAGGCTGGGCTGCTTTTCACAGCTGTCTCTGGGCTGGATAATGCAGCTTCTGTGCAGCCCATGTGCTGCACAGGTGGTGAACGTCGGTGGTAGACCTTTTTTTTTTTGCTGGATCCCATCAGTGCTTGTTGGACATTTCTGTCATGCCACAGGCATTTGTGAGGGTTGCGCATATGCTACTCATTAAATCCACATAAGAAAGCTCTGTGTGTGTGCTATGCTGAGGGAGGAATCAATCAATGAGTGAATGAATGAACTGATCTCCATAGCTTGGCCTCTTGTTAGTCAGGTAGGAGAGAAACAGGACTTTTTCTTCTTCAGTCCCTTGATCCTCTTCCTTTGATCCCTCACTCAGTTCCTGATCACTCAGTCTTCCCAGGCCCAGTCTCAGGATTTCAGCATTGCTTGAAGCAGTGCTTTCTGCTCCCACCACCATCATTGGTCCAGGTGAGGATGGAGACACAGGTGCCGTTCTCTCTAACCTCCTGCCCATCCTTCCGGGCTCCTTCTGCACCCAGTGTGCCTTATCTTTCTATGACTACATGGAGCCAATCTGATTTGTCTGTGCATCTGCTTTAGTCTATGTAACTAGCATTGTGATGAAGGCCTGGTTCCATCTTTTTGCTAGGCATTATGTTGTTAAAGATGGAGCCAATCTCTGCAACAAGCCTCTAGGCTGTTGTTTCTAATCGTGGTACCCACCATTTATCCATCCCCAGCCATGAAGGCCTAGGAGGTTCTAAATTTCATCTTCCCTCTCAACTAGCCCTGGGATAGAGAGCCTTGTAATTTCCTTATAGATCTGCACCACCGTTTCTCTTGGATCGGTATCCAGAAGGGAATTACTGGTAATGGCTTACAGGCATACTTAATTCGACTAAACAGACTTACACTTTCTACTCTTAAAGGGGCCTACACTCCTCAAACTCTGTGACTCATTGTGAAACCTCTCAATTCTAAACTGTCTAAGGAATACATATTTTTAAAAATTTAGCTGGGTGCTGGTAGTTTATGCCTATAGTCCTAGCTATTAGGGAGTTGGAAGTCTAATGATTGCATTTTGAAGCCAGTCTGGGTAGGACTCCAAAACAAGAATTGGAGTTATGGCTCAAGTGGTAAAGCATCAGCCTTGAGCAAAAGAGCTAAGGGACAGCCAAGGTCCTGGGTTCAAACCCAAGTGCTGGCACACACACACACACACACACACACAGCTTCAGTACTTACTAGTCAAACAAAATTCATGGAATGGATGAAGCCCTCTGGTCTCCAGTTGACAAAGTAGGAATTGGAGGACTAGATTAAATCTAGCCCCAACCTTGACCTTCTTGTCTGGGCCTCTCCAGGGCCAGAGCAGGATTCAGATTAAGTCTTGAACAAATGTGATCCTCCTCAACCAGCCTCTTGTCAGACTCTGACCCAAGCTTTTGGTGAGTTCTGTGGGTCACAGGCAAGGTCACTAGCCACCCAAGTGATCTTGCCTTTCTTCCAGTGCTTCAGGTCCATTACCCTGTCAGAAGAGAGGTGCTCCCTACCTGTGCTCCCCCAGACAGCTCCAGCACCCTGCCCAGCACTCCTCAGAAGATCAGGAAGAGTGAGAGAAGGCCAGGGAAGGGGATGGTCTTCATTCAGGCTACCATAACAAAATGCTAAAAACCTGGTGGCTTATAAACAAAACTTTTCTCCTCACAGTTCAGGAGGCTGGAAATCCAAGATCATGGTGCTGCCATGGTTGGGGTATGGTGAGAGCCCCCTTTTCAGTTGCAAACTGGAACTGGTGTCCACACTTGGCAAAAAGAATTCGAGAGAGCTCTTTGGGCTCCTTTCTCTTCCAAAAGGACATTAATCCCATTCCTCAAAGGCTCTACCTTCATGACCAGTCTACCTCCCAAAGGCCTGGCCTTTAACCTGGGGATTCAATTTCAGCCTAGGAATTCTGGGGGACACAGTCGGTGTATAAAATCCCTGGTGTGTGTTTCAGTTCTTCCAGCAAGAATGGAGATTGTGCTGGGCACCATCATACATATCTGTAATTCCAGCAACCAGGAGGTGGAGGCTGAGTTTGAGGCTAGCCTGGACTGCATAGCTAGATCCTGTCCCTACTCCCACCCCCACTCCCAGCACATACACAAAAGAATGGGTATTGTTGTGGCTTAAGTCTGCCTCAGTGAGTGAGAAAGCATTCCACAGGGAAGAATGTCCCAACCATGGTGTGGCCCTAGACAATGACCGCAGGTGTCCCGAGAGTCTTGAACAGTTGTTTTTAGAAAAGTATAATAGCTTTATGTTTTCTTGATGTAAATCAGAGCACCTGGACCTCTAGCCTGGCCAACCATGAATTCCCAAATCTCTAGTGGGGCTTCTGGAAGTTGGCTGCATCCCTGCTGATTTCTAGCTTCCTGAAGCCAGAAGCTGGGGAAAGGGAAGGGGAAGGGAAGAGCAGAAGTTCAGCTTCTGAAGGGATCTGGTCCTAGCCCAGCCTGACTGGGCTACTTCCTGGCCATGGCTGTGGACAAGCTGCTTCTTGTGCTCAAAGTCTCCGATTCTTCAGCTGGTAGTCACTGATGGTGTTATCCTTTCTTGGTCCTCCTGGAGTTTGCCTCAGGGACTCAGGGAATGAAAGAGGAGTAAGGAGAAGCCAGGCTTAGCACACTGTGGCCTTTTCTCCCAGCTCCAGTGTGAACAGTGATTTGTGTTTATTTGCCAAATAGCTACTGAACTGCAAATACTGGAATGTACTATGCATAGTTTAAGCAGAAAGAGACCTTCTTAGACTCTGAGCTACATTGCAAAGAATTTTGGGGAGGTAGGAGAGAGACCAGGTAAGGCTTCTAAGAACAGTGAGCAGAGCCACCAGGGAGAGTTGGGCTGCCATGGGCTGGAGGGGCTTGGAGCCAGCTTTCCTGCTACCATGGCGGCTTTGGTCTTTGGAGGTTGACCTTGAATCACAGCCACACCCTGTGAGAAGCTGTCTCGTGTCTGTCTGCTTCCTCATGGGGTAGCATGAGGAAGCAGCATCTGCATCTGGTGCTCTCAGGGCAGTGTTTGATTGGCAGATTCAGGTCACATGTCAGTGTCCTAGCTGCAAGGGAACCTGGGAATTGAATTCTGAACTGCACTTGGTAGATGATGCTTACTGAGAGGGAGTTCCTGAGCTGGGGCCTGGTGGCATGGTGGTACATGTTTTCTGTAACATCAGCATTTGGGGAGGCTGAGGCAGGAGGATCTTGAACTGAGGCCAGCCTGGAGAGGGGTGGGTGATGAGGGAGAGAGGAAAGGGAGAAGGAGAGGTGTCACAGGAAAACCTCCCCAGAGGATGATGAAATATGTTCTTGTCCAGACCCTAATGAAGTACTATGTGGAGATGTAGGGAAATGCAAGGTGGTCAGAGCCACCATGCCCAGGTGTCCGGTTGAGCAGGGTAGGTGTATTTCCCTGAAGTAATGTTACAGGTGAATATAGGGGCTCATCCAGTACCCACTGAATGTACAGCTCCATGGCCAGCTGGTAAGAGACAGGGATTCTAGAACCTTCTTTCCAGGAGTGATATAGAACCATAGAGGGGCCAGAGTTAGCTAGCCTAGGATCAAGTCCCAACTCTTCCACTAGTTATGGTTTTCTTGACTTTTCCAAGCTTCTGTGGCTTTGCTTGTACCACAGGGATCTGCACCCATTGCCCGGGCTCTGGCATTCACACTGGTGGTAACGTGTGGGAATTGACTAGGGTACTGGACGGCCAACGGAACGTGGCTATTTTATATAGGGGCATGAGAATAGTTGAGGGAGGGGTCTTTGGTGGGCCAGGTGCCCTGCTCTGCCTGGGAGACCGTGGGAGGTGCTACTTTGAGCTGAACACAGCATTCTTGGGACCAACAGAACAACCTCTCAATGTCAAGCTCCAATTGCAGTTGTCATGACCTAAAATATACGAAGGCAGCCCTCTCGCCACAACAAGGGAACACCCCCTCCACACCCCCTCCCCACAGCATGGCCTCCTTCCCACAGCTCCTTTTCAAAGAGAGCAGTGAAAGGCTGGGTTTGGAGCCGCTGGCGGGAAGATGAGCTCTGTCCGGCAACCATGGATGTTCTGTTTTGGAAGTTCTGCCTAGGTGCAAACAGGAGACAGAGATTGGGCAGTCCATGGCCCAGTCAGGTCCCAGGAAGCCCTTCTGGATGGTGGAGGCACGTGCGGGCAGAGGTAGAGATGGAGGGAGTCCAGGCATGGCCCTTCCTCTCTAGTCTCCTGTGCGTTCCCATGATACACTAGCTACAGGCTTGTCTAATGATAACGTTCGGGAGGCCTCCCTGGAGGTGAGGCAGGGCAGCTCTGGCTCATCCTGAGTCCAGTCCCTAGTATCAGCACATACATACAAATAACTAATACCATAAGGGGCTAGAGGCTTGACTCGGATGGTATAGCACCTGCTATACCATCAATATTGGTGATTAGTGCTAGACTTGACTCTTTTGCTTGGAGTTTGCTTTCTTGATCTTACATGAATAAAGAGGATATGCTGAAATCTCCCGTTATAATTGAGGACCTGCCAATTTTTCATCACACTTGTAAGAGTTCATGCTTAATATATTTTCATGTGATGGTCCCTGGGACATTAAAGTTCATGGACCAGACTATGACTTCATTATCGATCATAACTTTTATCAGAATCAAACGACTCTCCCTGCCCTAGTTAGAGCAGGGTGCCCTGAATTTCACACTGTCCACAGGAGCACCCATTTCTTGTTCTTGCTTATCATTTTCCTGGAATAATTGTGCTTAGGTCTGACAGAGCTGGAGGAAGATGGAATAAAATCATCCTAGGGTGGACCGAATTCCGCATCTCCTGTTTTGTGCCCTTTCCTTCTGTTTGGACTGATGGGCAAAACATGGAAGTAGGGAAAGATAGGGGAGGGCTGTTGTTCTGAATGAGATCTTTGAGCCTCAAGAAGTGTTCGGGTAGGCCAATTCCTTCATGAATTCACGTGAAGTCATGCGACCGCTGTCTATCACTCTGCTTCTCAGAAGTGGGAGAGCATGGGTTCTGAAGTGACATATCACAGGATGTTTCCCATTCCAGGCAGGCTTTATACCTGGAAAAGGAAACAGCTGGAATTGAGACCAGGCACAAGTTTGCTAAGAACAAGTCTGGTCTAGTAACAGGACTTTTTCCTATGATAGTCTTGCTTGAGCAAAGTTAAAAAAATATTTTTTTCTAACAAAGGGCTGGAGTGTGACTCGATAGTGGTAGAGCTCTTGTCTCACATGGTTGAGGCTCTAGGTTGGACCCCTAGTACCACAAATGAACAAAGAAACCCCCCAAAATTCAAAAGAAGTGAAGAAAGAAAGAGGGAAAGAAGGAAGGAAAAGGAAGAAGGATGGGGAGAAGGAAGGGAAGAACTCAAGAAAGGAGGGGAGAAATGGAAGGGAAGGAAGAAAGGAAGGAAGGAAAGAAGGAAGGGAGGAATAAAGGAGGAAAGGAAGAATGGAAAGGAGGGAGGAAAGGGGGAAAGAAGGGAGGGAGGGAAGAAGGAGGCACAAGAAAGATTGTAACATCTATTTTATTGCTGTGTAACAAATATCCAGATGTAGCTGCTTGAGACAGCATATATTTCTTGTTTGTCCCAGAAAACGGTTTCTGTGGGTCAGGATCCAGAAATGATTTGGCCAGGCAGTTCTGGCTTAGGATTTCTCATGAGACTATGATCAAGAAGTAGGCTAAGGCATGATGCACTGGGTCGGAGGATTCACTTCCAAGGCATCGCTGGGGCTGCTGTTAGAATACTTCTTTCCTTTCTGTGTGAACCTGTCCCTGAGGCCAGTTACCCAGAGGCTTTTTTCTCCCAGAGGGAATGGAAGGGGAGGGATGAGAGACAAAGGAGAGTGAGGGAGAGGGAAGGGAGGGGGAGAGAGGAGAGAAAGAAGAAAAAAGGAGTAGAGGAGTAGAAAAGTGCAGGGGGAAAAAGTGCAGGATAGGAAAGGGCAGAGGGGAAAGGAGAGGGAGAGAGGAGGAGGAGGAAAGTGAGGACAGGAAGGGAGGGGGGCAGTGTGTGTGACCTGAAACTGCATGGATCACACTCGGTATGTGTAACACCAGGTAGGGTAGCTTGTGCTTGTCCTCCGGTCCTCATATTCCATTGCTGCAACACTTCATAATCCTCCTGGGGCAAGAAAAATTGAGAGAGACAGCTAGGGAGGCCTGGGCTTAGGAAGGTGTATGTGTGTGTGTGTGTGTGTGTGAGAGAGAGAGAGACAGAGACAGAGAGAGAGAGACAGAGACAGAGAGAGAGAGAGAGCATGCGCTTGCGTGCATGTGTACATGTGCATCATGAGCTAGGAGGAACATGGCAGAGAGGGGGTACCACTGGGGCCTCCTATGGGCCTTTTCCTCAATTCAAATTGTTCTGTGGACTCTGTCCTGCCCTGAATGAAAGCTATCCCCTAAGATACTGGCCAGTTGCCTTGGTCAGTGTCTCATTGCCAGGCCTCGATGGGCCTGTTTGGACAGCAGGTGTGTGTGGTGAAACCTGTGATACAAAGAGGGGCTTGTGCCTGATCTTCAGGAGAGGGAGTGACTCTGTGAGGGGCTCTGTGGGTGGGCTGCAGTGGGAGGAGCTCAGCTCCAGTGGGTCCAACTTGCTCTGCCTCTTAGCAGCTCGGGACCCCTGTCATCCACAGCGGCAGGTCCGCAGGGTCCATATTGTTCTTCATTGATCATTGCTGCCTCCCCTCACCCACTCCTCCTAGGTATGTGGTTACCTTATCTTAATAAGTTAGAGGCCTCTAGTTTATTTCAGGTGAAAGTCCCCAAGGGCTCCCACCTGTGGGGTGGTGATGGTGGCAGGCTCTCCCACTGTAGATCCTTTCACTTGCTGAGATGCTATTTGATATTCCTCTTTGTGTCTGCTCCAGGGAGAAAGGAGAAGTAGGTGACTAGCTGGGAGAGCCCAGTTACA
Source organism: Dipodomys ordii (assembly GCF_000151885.1). NCBI lineage: Eukaryota > Metazoa > Chordata > Mammalia > Rodentia > Heteromyidae > Dipodomys > Dipodomys ordii. Next base: position 2,477,029 of record NW_012267341.1, read on the forward strand.
CGAATGACATGAAACATCAGGAAAGAATTATCTATTTATGCATCCATGCAGCCATTACCAATCACCCACCTAACCATTCATCATCCATGAATTCATGTATCGATGAACCCGCCCATCCATCATTCATGCATCTGTGCATCCACCCACCTATTTATCCACCCATCCATCATCCAGGCACTCATTTGCCTAACCATCTTTCTATCCATCCATCCATTCATCCATCATTCAGGTATCTATTCATCCAATCATCCATTCATGTCTCTATGAACCCATCCTGTCTCCATCCAACCATCCTTCCTAGCCAATCCTGCCTTTATTCATCGCCCTCATCCATCATCTCCATTGAGGTAGACACTATGCCACATTGTCCAGATTCCCTTCTACGCAGGACTTCCTGCCCCTTCAGCTAGGAGTGCTGGTGTCAAAGGACATTTTGTGGTCTCAGCTGCAGAGGCCTCTTGCACATCCCTTTCCACGGCAGCCCATCTTCATGATGGTTGTGCTAGTCAGCAGGCCTAGTGCCAATGGCCTAGGATGACTCTGACCACTGACCTCGCTCCTGACTCCCCACGATGCCAGTCCAGGCTGTGGTTGGGTCTGCATTGCAGCTTGACTTCCCCTCTGCAGATTCCTGCTTCTTTCCTCTCCTTCCACAGGTGTGGATCCCAAGGGCTCTTTAATAAACATCCTGGCTCGCCATCTACTTCCTGGGGACTCAACCATCCTTCTATGCATAAATACATCCCTCCATCCAGATGGCAGACAGGTTATTGGGTCAATGGACTCTATGTGTGAATTCTTATGAGTTGGGCATTACTGGGATCACAGCTATGACTTAAATATGAGTTTTGCCCCCATGAAGCTCACAGTCTAACAGGAATGATCAGACCTCTCTTAGGTCTGATTAAATGATCAGATGGCTCTTAGAAGGAAGAGGCAGGCAGAGTGTCATCAGCCCAGACATCTTCCCTCTGGACTGGGAAGTTGGATGGCTTCACAGAGGGAGTAGCACTTGAGATGGGCCATGATGGGTGGGGGGGATGGGAATCAGAATTTGGGTACGTGGAATTGGGCAGGAAGTGGCTTTCTATGGAGTCTGCACACAGCAGGCAATGTGACTGAGAATCACCTAGTGGAAGGAAAGAGCAGGTGTGACTGCCAGGCACAGCTGCGCCTTGGATGACCTCCTGACACTCACTTCCTCCACTCCCCACCAGGCTTGTCTCCCACAGAGTCCTTCCTCTACTTCTAGCTCTTCCTCCCACCTGCCTCTCCTCTGTCCTTACCGGAAGTGTGGCTTGGGCACCAGCCAAAGCCTTGTGGTGTAGCCACAAGGTGGTGGTGAGGGAGGCAGGGCCACGGCAGAGAGGCTGGCAGAGGCCTTCGTGGCTGCAGGGAAAGGAGGTGACTGCCTGTCTGGCGAGCTCTTTCACCAGGGTGCTCAGTCCTTAGGTATCTGCCTCCTCCACCTCACTTTTAGACTAGTAAGAAGCCAGATGGGCCCAGCTGGTGAGTGAGAGCTGTGTGCTAACAAGGCCAAGGTTGTAGCATGACCCCTGAAAGAGCCTGGAAGCTTAACACGCAGAGAGGCTGTTCATAGATCTCTGACCCAACCCAGATGGTTACCTTGACCTTCACTGGCTACCACAGCTCCTGGCTCCTGTCACTGACTAATCTGTGACCCTGAGCACAGGCTGAGTAGGTGGCCGGCTGCAGAATGAGCCCTGAACACCAATCAATCAGTGAATCAGCCATCTGACAGCTCTAGATGGAAGTGTCTAGCAAGGCTGGGTGTTGGTTGTGGTCTGCATGAGTTGTGGTTCTGTGGGCACAGCTCTGCATAGGCCTAGGTGGTGTACCTGGGGCTGGGGGGAGGCACACTCAAGGATGAGGGCTCTGCTCAGCACCTCAGTGAAACCTTCTACCTGTCCCCTCTACCTGGAAATGTGCAGCCACACACAACCCTTCAGGTAGTGAGTGAGCTCCCCAGGGGAGGAAGTACCTACCAGGTGGGGCCCTCACCAGACCCACCATTTGCTCAAGCATGACCATGCCTCCCCTTCCTTTCCCTTCCCTTTTTTGTTTTCTTTATCTGTGTGTGCTGGTACTGGGCCTTGATGGATCTTGCATTCTTGCTCAGCTTTCACTTGACAGTAGCACTGTACCATGTGAGCCATATCTCCATGTCCAGCTTTTTGCTGGCTTATTGGAGATAAGAGTCTCTTAGACTTTCCTGCCTGGTCTGACTTGTCAAATCTCAGCCTTCAGAGTAGCTAGCATTACAGGCATGTGCCACCACTGACTGCCTAATACTTGGTTTTCTCAGTTTTAGCAGGTGTGTCATTGGAATAGGAATGAGGAAGTATGTGTCCCTGGCCATGTAGGGAAGTCCCAATGGGACTGTGTGTAAGGCTCTCTGATTATCCACAGCAAGAAGGCCCTGGGACTTTTGTGTTTCAGACATATGAGAAGAGTCTCAGTGAATCCTGCCCCTCTTCACAGATGGCCATGGTGAGGTGAGGGGTACAACCTGTGACCTGGCCAAGGCAGCTGTGGATTCCCAGGCTTGCTTCTCTTCCTAGTGTGCTCCTTACAAAGCCCCAAGGCTCCTTGGACTTAATCTCAGCAGGTAAGAGGGCCAGGGAACTCCATCCATGCAGAACACCAGAAAATACTTTGCTTTCTCCAGACTGGATTAATGCCATTCTGCAGCCTCAGCAATTCTTTGGTTACCATGGCAACTCTGCATGGTAGGGAGGAGCCAGACCCGCCCTGGCTTGGGGATGGGGAGCCTCAGTTTCTAAGGTAGCACCCACCAGAGGCTTGCTGTGCTTTGGGAGCCTTGGAGGAGCAGAGAGGACTGGTGACAGAGACGTCCTAAGTCCTGGACCTCTTCAATTCCATGTCCTCCAGCCTCCTTGCCATTGGCCTTCATAGAATCTGTCATAGGGCTCCTGGCTCTGACCTGTCTGTCCTCTGGCCTAATCTCTACTCTTTCTTTCTGGCTCGGGCTGTATCTGACTCTGTCCTGCTAAAGACATAGTCAGAGAAGGAAGCTGAGGGGACAGAATGAGTTTAATGGAATTCTGATGCGATCCAGCCACTGCTATTTAACAACCTTCAATGGCTCCCCAGTCCCCTCAGGATAAAAGCCAAACCCTCTATCAAAGCTTACAAGGCTCTTGTGCTCCCTGTCACCCTCCTCTCCTTTCCAGCAGAGGTCCCTTCCTCCAGGGCCCCCTCCACACCAGGAGTCCTTGCAGTTTCTGAGGCTTCCCCCCCCTCCCCAATCTGGCCTCTGCTATCTCCTCCTGGACACCTGGCTCTGCTTACCTAGTTGATTCTATTTGTTCGCTCTTCCTTAGCCTACATGGTGTGGCGTGTTCTGGGGGAAGCTCAGCCCACGAAAGGGAGCCTGTCTGTACCCAAGTGCTGTCCTGTGATCAAAGCAGAGAACCTGTAGGTCTGAGCGGCCCATCTGCCTGCTGTCCTGTGCTTCTGGGGCATAGCTTGACCAATGGAAGGAAGAGAGGAAAAGAGGAAGGAAGGAAGGAAGGAAGGAAGGAAGGAAGGAAGGAAGCAAGGAAGGAAGGAAGCAAGGAAGGAAGGAAGGAAGCAAGGAAGGAAGGAAAGAAGGAAGGAAGGAAGGAAGGAAGCAAGCAAGGAAGGAAGGAAAGAAGGAAGGAAGGAAGCAAGGAAGGAAGGAAGGAAGCAAGGAAGGAAGGAAGGAAGCAAGGAAGGGAGAGAGGGAGGGAGGGAGGGAGGGAGGGAGGGAGGGAGGGGGGACTCACATATTTTGGGCCAGTTTTCCTTTGAGAATCTGACATCTCTTGGGAGTGAGGGAACAGTGGCAGAGAAGTCACTGTCCTGAGAGTTCAGTTCATCAAGCTTCAGGAAACCAAATCAGACCAGACCAAACCAAACCAGTTGGGACCCTGGCAGCTTCAAAGAACTGGAACCCTTAGCATCCAAAAACTGGCACATCACATGGAATCTGCTGGTTCTGGGAGGAGCTGGGTGATGATTGCAGAGCTCCCTGGGAAAGAAAACAGGAGCCCCGAAAATTACAGCCAGAATACTGTAGGAAAAGGTCCACATGGTTAGTGCTCTACCACTTGAACCATAGCTCCACTTCTGTCCTTTTTGCTGGTTAATTGGAGATAAGTCTCATGGACTTTCCTGCCTGGGCTGGTTTTGAACTGTGATCCTTAGATCTCAGCCTCCTGAATAGCTAGGATGACAGGCGCGAGCTACTGGCATCTGGCCTCTACTCTTTTCATCTTTTTTTTTTTTTTTGACAGGCTCTGTCTCAGGAAAGGCGTCCCCTAGTGGGTCTTCTGATGGGAGACTGACCGTATCCTGTAGTCCACAGGGTCCCTGGCCTCTGAGAAACAAACCCTGGCCTGTGCCTCCTGTCCCAGAGCCTGCCCTGCTTTGAGTTCCCTCCTTTCTGCCCCTGGTCTGTCTCATTCTGGTTAGCCCCGCCCCCCCTTCCCATCTTCCCAGAAGGCAATTGGCCTCTGAGACTCGTTTGAGCTGTCTATTCCCTTTGGGTCTGGCCCCAGCCCTGGCTCCTGGAGCCCTGGGGGAGGGAGACCTTGTCCTGACATCACAGCAGTACATCCTTCCCCTCTGGGGTGTGTGGAAAGGGGAGAGCTTGGAGGAAGGGCCTCACTTCCTGCGTTGTATCCTAGCTTGCCACAGTCTCAGTATTTCCCATTTCCTCCTAGGCGGAGTCCTTGCTGCAGACCCAACAGGCAGCTCTTCCCTAGGGACTGAGTTCTTGTGGCTTCTGAATAGGGTCACTTAGGGACAGTGAGCCTCTGTGTCAGATGGGGGGGTATGTTTGGGGACACAGGGCCGCTTGCCCTACCGGATCATCCACAAAGGAGCTGTGGGGTGACTTTTACTTTCTTCTTTACGTTAGTCTGATCTTTTCCCTAGTGATCTATAATACATGTTTCCTTTTAGAATAAAAAAAATACAACACAACAAACTCAAAAATCTATTTAAAAGTCTCATCGTGTCCACGTTGAATAGCTTCTATTTTGCCTATCTCACAACCAGCCTAGGTCAGGGCAATCGACTGGATAGATGGGAGATTTGAACTCAGAGCCTTCCTGAGTCGTCCTTCCAAGAGCGAGTAGAACACACTGTGGTGCACGCGGACTCCACTGTGCCCCGCTGAGATCACTGACTCCTGGGTTCCCACGCTATATGCATGCATCATATCTATGTCTGGGTTCTTTTGAAAGCAAAAACAGTTAAGTGCTCTGCTGTTTCAGGGCAGCTTGCCTCTGCCAGGGTGTGCAGATGGGCGGTGCTGTGACCGTGTGCGGAGGGAAGATGGGTGGCTACACACTTCTGTAGGTGCCCAGTACCTACAGAATTCACATCTCCATGAGCAGCATGCTAGGGCTTCTGTGTGGAATTCAAACTCCAGACAATGGAAGGAACAAACACTTTCCAAGTTTTGGGAAAATGATATTCCTACATATCAGAACAGTACAATAAACCTAAAGTAGACCACACACATGTGCACTTACACACACATATGCACGCAACTATCATAATTACATTTCTAAACACTGGTGAGAAAGAAGAATCATCAAAGCAACTGAAGAATTCAAAGAGATAATGGAGACTTCTTGTCAGAAATCTATAGTAACTTTGTCAATTAAGAATTCTACAGTCATTGAACATATCCTTCAGAAATGAAGGCATAATGAAGTCTCTTCTAGGTGAACAAGAGATAGAGAATCTGTGTTCACAACACCTGCACTAGGGGAGGTATTAAAACATTGAAGGAGCCGGGTACCAATGGCTCACTCCTAGCTACTCAGGAGGCTGAGATCTGAGGATTGTAGTTTGAAGTCAGCCCAGGCAAGAAACTCTGAGTCTCTTACTTCCAATTAATCAGCGAAATGCAGGAAGTAGAGCTGTGGCTCAAGTAGTAGAGTGCTAGCCCTGAGCAAAATAGTTCAGAAAGAGTACTCAGGCTCTGAGTTCAAGCCTCACTACTTGCATAAAAAGAAACAAATAAGACAAAACGTTGAAGGAAGTTTTGCAGGCAAAATCAGGGAGAAATCAAACTGCCAGACTGCACAAGGATCTTCATTGTGCCCAGTGAGAGAGTTAATGGCAGGAGGAAAGAGATTATAAAGGGAAGGAGGAGGAGAGGAGGCGTAGCTACAGTGGATGTGGAGGTGGCCTCAGAGGATGGGGAAATGACCTCAGAGCCTGGATACCTCCCACTGCCCCCAGGCATATCAACTGTCTGGGTTGCAGTGCTAGGTGGGGACTTCTTGGGGTGCACGGGGAGAAAGCAAAGGGAAGGAGCCACTTTTCAGGGTGGACCTAACATTCCAGTCTTTTGGTAGTTAGAAAGGGGGCACTGACTCTCTCTGGCTACTTCCTGATGACAAGAGGCGTCGATGACATTAGGAATAGAAGGTGTCCATCCGTCTGGGAGCAGGCAGCAGTAACAGTTCCTTGGTAGTGAACGCATGTCTGTGTCTTTGGATGAAATCTGAAAGAAGTCTTACAAGACAGGGGCTGAACAGTAAGAAAAGAAAAAAAATTATTAGAAAAGAAAAAAATTGAATGACTTGGAGACAAAAGGAACGAGGTGGAGAGGGAGAGAGGAGAGCAGTCAGCTCAGCATTACTCTCATGGTCTTCGGGGGTGCAAGACAGCTTTACCTTGTAGGTCAGAGAGAAGAGCAGGCATATCTTGGAGTCAGTGTCTGTATAGAAGGGGCACGAGCAGGAGCCTTTTTTATTCTTGACAGATGAAACCACTGTGGCTGTCCGTTGGGCTTAACTGTGGTGGGAGTGGTCAGCAGGACCTGGTGAGGGCCTGTCCACTTAGGATGTAAACCAGATGGATTAAAGATCTTGGGAAAGACTTGATCCCCAGGCAATATTGGGAGGGAAGGGCCTTGATGAGACTGGGGGAGGCATTCGTCAGCACGTTGACATAATGTCTATCTAAGGAAAGTTAGGGCAGGAAGATAATCCATTAGTGGAGTCTTTGGATCGTTAGCAGGGAAATTTCCCAGGGGGAAAGGTCTTCCATACATTAATTCAAAGGGGCTAAGAAAAGAAGGGCTGCAGGGGAGGCGCATGCGTGAGTGAGTGCAAGAGGTAACTGTGGGTGCTGGCCAGGGTTGCTGGAGTTCCAAAGAGAGTTTGCTAAGTTGTGTTTTAAGGAGCGAATTAACTCTTTCAACCTTTCCAGAAGACTGAGGCCTATAAAGAATGTAAAGGTTCCTCTGGACATTGAAAGAGGCTGCCACCTGTTGGGTCACTTTGGAGATGAAGGCAGGTCCATTGTCAGATTGATATGACTTGGGTAAGCCGAACCTAGGAGCAATTTCTTCTAGTAAGACGGAAGTAACAGTGTTGGCAGTTTCTGATGTTGTGGGCTAGGCTTTCATTCATCCTGAAAAAGTACCTACCATCGGTTAAAGGTATTTTTGCTGTTCATGTGAGTGAAATCTATCTGCCAGTCTTCTCCTGGGGTATGTCCCTGGACTTGATGTGTGGGAAATGCAGCTGGTTGGCGACCACCTGATGGGGACGTAAGGGAATAAGTGGGGCAGGTCTGGGTAATAGTTTTTAGTCGGGCAGTTAGGCCAGGGCTATAGAGTAAGGATTTAAGAAGGTGGGAGAGAGGCTTGTATCCGATGTTCAGTGCCTGGTACACATGGGAAAGAAAGCTGTCTGCTTGTGTTTGTGAAGAACGAGTTGTCCTCCCAGGGACTGGCTGTGCTTCCTGGGAGGCTCCCCAGGGGGTAAGTTCCTCAAGCTCCTGTGGGGTATGAGGCTTGGACTGGAAGGTACTCCAGGAGAAAAGGAGCCGGAAGTTGTCTCTGGGCCGCTAGCTTGGCCTCCTGGTCTGCCTTTGAGTTACCTCCTCTGATAACATACATTTCTGTCTGATGTCCCCGACAGTGAATGATGGCTGCCTGTAGCGGAAGGGAAGCTGCTTCCAAGAGCTTAAGAATAAGTGGAGCATTAATAATGGGGGTCTCTTTTGTAGACAGGAAGCTATCCTTCCAGATGGCTGCACATGAATAGAAAATATGATAGGCATAGTATGAACATTAATCCTCTGACCCCTGGCTAAGGTTAAGCCCCTAGTTAAGGCTATAAGTTCCACCTTTTGTGAGGTAGTGCCCGGGGGCAGGATAAAGGTGCAGTTATTAAGGATGACATAGCCTACAACCCTACTACCCGAGGAGATAGGCATGGAACTGCCATGCATGTACCAGGTGTCTTCCAGGTTAGGAAGAGGGGTGTCCAAGACACCTGTAAAGTGGGGTGTGAGTTCTGCCAAGTTCTCTATACAGGAGTGGAAAAGAGGGTTAGAGTTGGATGGAAGTAAAGTGGCTGGATTGAGAAGAGGGCAACTTTCCAGTGAGAAATTGGGATTGTCAATAAAAGTAACATGAAATAGTTGTAGGCGGGAAGGGCAAACAGAAAACAGGGCTTTGTGAGATAAAAGGTCCTTTAGTCTATGGGGAGAACATATGGTGGTGGGCTCACCCAAAGTGAGTTTTGTGCTCTCCTGGGCTAGCGTAGCTACTGCTGCCAGAGCTCAAGGCAGGCTGGCCAGCTTTTTACCATTTTGAGAGGTAGGCCACGGGTTTGAAAAAAAGGGCCTGACATTTGTCCAAGAGCCCTGAGGCCAATTCCCTATCTCGGTGACATCGAGTAGTAAGGGTTTTTTGGGGTTGGGTAGAGCCAGTGTTGGGGTCTGAAGAAGTTCCTGTTTTAATTCTTTAAATGGGTGTCAGCGAGCCTTGTGAGGTCCAGGGGCTCTTGTGGGGGGCTCTTGGCCAACTCTTAAAGAGGTTCGGCCAGGGTAGCAAAGCCAGGTATCCAAATTCAAAGAAAGCCCTCAAGTCCCAGGAAAGACAAAATGTCCTCCTTGGTCTATGGGATAGAGAGAGAGACTCAATATAGGCTTTACTATCAAGAGTAATTTTTCTTTCCATCTGGGTTATGGACAGACCTAAACATATTATCTCTAGTCTTGTTATTTTGGGTCTTGGACGGGGAGACCCTATATCCACTGGCCAATAAGAAATTAAAGTCAACTGTGTGTCGGTAAGTCAGGCCAAAGGCAGAGCAAGATATCATCAACATATTGAAGGATGACACTAGGGGACACCTGAAGAGAACAGAGATCCTTTACTAATGCTTGTCCAAAAAAAAAAAATGGGGGCTGTCCCAAAGCCTGAGAGAGGACTGTCCAGGTGAGCTGTTGTGCCTTAGAGGTGTCCGTGCCCACCCAGGTAAAAGCAAAGAGGTCCTGACAGTCCAGGTATAAGGGAAATGTAAAGAAAGCGTCTTAGATCCAGTACTGAGAAGTGGGTGGTGCCAGTAAGTATTCGTGAGAGTATGCAGGTTAGGCACTACTGGATGGATAGGAAAGACTGCAGCACTGATAATGCACAGGTCCCGTACTAGACCATAGAATCCATTGGGTTTAATCGGTAATTGCGTTTAATCCATTGGGTTTAATCACTGGTAAGATGGGGGTGTTAAAGGGGGAGTTAGTAGTCTGAGAAGTTGTTGTTTAAGAAGGTAGAGGATGATGGGTTTTAAACCTTGCCTATGTTGAAGGGAAATGGGGTATTGGGGTATGTTGGGAAATGGGTAGGATCTTTTTTTTTTTTTTTTGGTCTGGTCGTGGGGCCTGAACTCTGGGCCTGGGCTCTGTCCCTCAGCTCTTCAGCTCAAGGCTAGCGCTCTACCACTTGAGCCACAGCGCCACTTCTGGCTTTTTCCTTTTTGCTTATGTGGTGCTGAGGAATAGAACCCAGGACCTCAGGCATGCAAGGCAAGCGCTCTACCACTGAGCCACCTTCCCAGCCCTGGGTAGGATCTTTAAGCTTAATGAGGACAGGAGTATGGTAGGATCTTTAAGCTTAATGAGGACAGGAGTATGGTGTCAAGCAATAGTAGGTGAGGAAATGTCCCAGATAAGAGGATTAACAAGATCAGGAGGGAAGAGGAAAGGGTCCTATTGGGGGCCATTAGTGGGGATTTATGTTCGGACAAGAGCAAAATAGGTGTTGGCTGTCTTGGAACTCGGAATGAAAGGGAGGCTTGGAATTTAGAGAGTAAGTCCCTTCCTAGAAGGGGTGTGGGACAGCAGGGTAAGATTAGAAAGGAATGTGAAAAAGGAAAGTTATCAATTCTATAAGGGACTGTTCCATTCCAGTAGCTGCAGGTCAAGTAGGAAGGCCATCTACACCACCACCAAGATCTGAGAGGGAAAAGACAGTTATTCAGATAACACTGATAACTGGCTCCCTTATCCAAAAGAAAGGATATAAGTTTACCTACAACCTGAAGAGATAGCCTGAGCCCCTCCATTGTGATGTTTGTGGGATCTAGTGGCTCTGGACACCATCAGTCTTCTATCACCAAGTCGAGTATCTTGGATAAATTGGGCTTCGGTGGGCATGCGGCTGGGGAGGGGCTGGCTCACCTTCACCTTGTAGAGAAGAGGAGGGACAGTCAACTTCCCAGTGTCCCGGTTGTCCACACCTTGGGCAGAGTCAGATGGTGGATGAGGAGTAGGGTGGCTTTCCTTGCCATACTTGAAGCACGGTCCGGGTGGTGTGCCTGGGGCGCCTCTTCTTTGAAGAGCCCAGAGGGCAGCTGCCAGTAGCTGGCGATTTTCCCTACCATAGGCAGCCTTATCAGCTTTTTCCTGTTCCTGCGGGTTGTTGAAAATCTTAAAGGTCATGTTCACCAGATCTTGTTGCGGGGTTTGAGGGTCATCCTCAGCCTTTTTAAACTTTTTTTCTTTTTTATATCAGGAGCTGATTGGGAGATAAAATGGGTATCAAGAAGTACTGTACCTTCTTTTGACTCTGGGTCCAGCTTAGTATAACACTGGAGTGCCACCGTGAGGTAATGGAGAAATTCGGCTGGGTTTTCAGTGGGTCTCTGGGTAACCTCCCTTAGTTTATCTTAGTTGACCATGCGGTGGGTTGCCTTCTAGAGGCCAGCCGCCAGGCAGGTTACCATCCTATTTCTGTTTCACTTTCCAGGGGCATTACTTTGGTAATCCCAATTGGGTTCTGCCCTGGGCACAGCCATCACCCCTACCAGGAAGATATTGTCTAGGCAGGGAGTCGGCAGGTGCCTAGGCTGCAACCCAAACCCTTTCCTTTTCCTCAGGGGTAAGGGAGGAGGACAGGATTGCATATAAGTCATGCCAAATGAGGTCATATGCCGGAATGAAGTATTTAGACTCTTTGGTATAATTACTAGAGTCTTGGAAGTATGATCCCAGTTGCTTCTTGATCTGGGAGAGAGACCTTCACCTTACAGTGGAGACTGTAAGCCACCAGTATGGGATCCGGTATGAGTCATGGGAGGTGAATAAAAAAGAGACAAAGGAGGAGGAGAAGGAGCAGAAGGTTCAGCTTGGGGAGGAGGAACAGAATCTTCAATGTCAAATAGGGGATCGGACACTTCAGGAAGAGGCTTTAGGCTCTTAGGTAATTTGGCAGGGACAGGCTGCCCCTGTGCCAGGAGGATAAAGAAAGTTGGGCAGGATTGGCAGAGAGAAGGACAAGCATGGAGAACAAAGAAAGCCTGAACATATAGAACCTCTGCCCATTTACCATTGAGTTGGCAGAAATTGTCCAAATTCCTGGGAATATTATAAGCCAAAATCCCGTTTTGGAGCATTGAGACTGTCTAGCCTAAACTGTGGCCAGACTCGATTGCAATAAAAAGAGAAGGCGTTTTGGCTTTATGGAGGCCTTGAGTAAAAGAGTATCTAGACAGCATAAAAGACATCCAAAGGGGGTATCCCGGTGTGAAGAAGAGGAGTCTGTAAAGAGGGCAGAGTCAGTGAGGATGTAGGAGGAGGAGTCTGTAAAGATGAAGAGGGCGGAGTCAGTGAGGATGTAGGAGGAGGAGTCTGTAAAGATGAAGAGGGGCGGAGTCAGTGAGGATGTAGAGGGTGGAGTCTGTAAGATCAAAGAGGGGCAGAGTCAGTGAGGATGTAGGAGGAGGAGTCTGTAAAGATGAAGAGGGCGGAGTCAGTGAGGATGTAGGAGGTGGGGTCTGTAAGAAGGAAGAGGGGCGGAGTCAGTGAGGATGTGGAGCCAGGGAGTCGGGCATCAAGGGCCGGAGGCGTGGGTGAAGGAGACAGAGGGCCAGCGGGTAAGACTCACTTACCGGATATAAACAGGAAGCAGGGTAGCAAATGCACGGCCGGCAGTGGTAAAGCTGAGGTCTGGCATGGCGTTCCTTCCTTCAGCAGTCTGGGTTCGAGGCGGGTGGGCAGGAGGCACACTAACCTCTGAAGGAGAAGCAGGGAGGATCCAGAGACTCCTGTCACTCCTCTCCCCTCTTGGGTAAGGGTGGCGGGAAGGAAGCGTTCACCTGGTTCTGGGGAAGAGTTTATTAGAAGAGGGAGAAACCAAACTGCTGACCTGCACAAGATGGAGGTCTCTGCAGAGCGAGGAAGCTTAGGGCAAGATGGGAGAGATTCTATAAGGGAGGGAGGAAGGGGCGTGGCCAACCAGGTGGGGCGTGGCCAACCAGGTGGGGCGGTGACCTCAGAGGCTGGGGAGATGACGTCAGGGCCTGCGGACCTCCCACTGCCCCAGGCATGCCAGTGGCCTGGGCTACAGGTGCTGGGCAGGGAATTCTGGGGGTACAAGTGGAGAGAAAGCAAAGAGAAGGGACCATTTCTCCCAGATATGGGATATAAAACTGAATGTACATAAAAAGCCAGAGTGCCAGATGTGGTAAAAACATGGGTCAACTCAAGGGACTGTTTTCTCATTTAAAAATGTCCCCAAGCCAGATGTGAAGATACACACCTGGAATCTCAGCGCTGGGCTGTGGAGGCAAAAGGATCCTGAGTCTGAGGCCAGCTCGGGCATCATAACTGAGTCCCTATCCCCCAAAACAAAACAAAAAGAACAACCAAGCAAAAAGATCTTGTTCTAAGATAATTGGATTGTGAGGCTTGTAATACAAATAGAAGTAAAAATGTATGAAGACACCAGGGAGAAGAATAAGAAGAAGAAGGAATAATAAGAAGAAAACAGTTTCAAGTTTCCTCAGCAAACTAAAGACGCCCATTTTAAAGTCAGAACAATCACTGAGAACAAAGACTCATAGCTAATAAACCAGAGACAAAATAGAATAAAAGAAAATCAATCCAAAAGAAGGCAAGAAAAGAGGAAACAAACAGATGGGCTAAGTAGAAAACACATACCAAGATGGTAAGTTTAAGCCAAACATGTCAATGATCATAAAGAAAATGAATGGTCTAAATATTTCAGTTAAAAGGCAGACACTGCCAGAATGGATAAGCAATCAAAAGCCCAATGCTATAAAAAAATCCTCATTTTAAGTATGAGTTAAATTTAAATAAGTTAATCACAAAAAAGGAACAAGTATATACCATTTAAACACTAATCTTAAAAATGTCAGAATGGCTACATTCATATCATATGCAGCAGAGGAATATTACCAAGGACGGAAGAGGGATAGGATGATGATGATGAAGGTTTGATTCTCTTCTCTGCTACTTTCTATCCAGCTGGATAATAAGGAGCCTGTCCCTTACTCCTTTGAGTTCCACGTTCCTGATTTACAACAGGCTCTGTGAATGTCTTCCTTGTAGAGTCATTACTGAGTATAAAGCACCCAGTACTGAGCCTGGCTTCGTGTGACCACCATGATGCTTGCTGGCATAGGCAAACCCTGGATGCTGTGGCCCCCTTTCCAGGGCACAGAACCCACTCTGGGCTGCTTGACAAAATTATTCGGGCCAGTGTTCACTCCTGGACACCCTAACAAGAGGCCATTGCCCTTGTTACTAACCTTATAGAGACTCTCCCATAGAATTCTAGGTTTGCTAGTTCAGATCAAGCTGGTCCCTGGCAGGGAAGACTGGCTTGTGAATGTCTGGTTATGGAAAGAACTTTGGGGATACATCATTTACTCCTTATGAGGACCTCCAAAGGGACACCCTTCAGTGTTCAAGTGTTTTTTCTAGGTTATTTCTAGACCTGGATCCTTGGCTTGAAACAAGAGTTTCTCTGTATGATGCTTCAAGATTACATCAAAGGACTTCCCCATCAAGGAATCATTTGCCACTAATTTTTTACAAATGTCAGAAGAAGGCTGCTGTGGTGCCCTGGGCTTGTAAGTTGTGCAGGACTAGATAAAATTTCCAGCCTTGCTATCACATTCATTTATTCTCTGAGTATTTCAGAGCAAGTCTGCATCCTGTAGGGACTGGAGACATACTGAAGGGAGACAGCAGTGATGGAGTTTATACTCTAGAGCAGAAACAATAAACAAAGATGGGGACATGCTACTTTGGTTTGAACATGCCCCCAAGCTTCAGACATTGGTCCCCAAGGCAGCAGTGCAGGGAGGAGGGATGTTTGGAATGTGACTGCCTAAGTGTACCCACAAATTGATCAATGCATGTGTTAACATAGAATTGGTTTTGGTATAAAAGTGTGCTCTCTCTAGGGTAACTGCTGTCTCTCCTCGTGATTCCCTTAGCCATGGACTATACAGCAATAAGACTACACCAGGTACTGGAGCCAGACTCTTGGACTTCCTAACCTATAGAATTATGAGCTAAACTTTTTTTTGTCATATCTGGCCTCAAGTACCTTAGTATGGCAGCTGAAAACAGCAAGACATAAACTAAATAGACAATTCTATGGAGTGATAAGGGTCACAAAGAAAATTGAGCAAATAAATGTGATAGATGTGTGGGTAAATGGAGAGGAGGAAGGGCAACTTCCTGAAAGTGTAAGTAAGGAGTTGCAAGACCTGAATAAAGGAGGATTCCACCAGGAAAAAAAAAGAGATGAGGATGAGCATTCCAAGCAGGGAAAACAGCAAGTGCAAAGGCTCTGGGGTGACTGAAGTATTGTGTGAGGAGGTGAGTGGAAGATAAGATCAGAGAGGTAAGGAGAGGTCTAGTCAACCCTTAGACCCTTGTAGGCATGTTAGGTATGCACTGAGACGATCCTGGAGGATTGGAAGGAGAGTTCCATCTCATTGGAGCATTCTCAGAACTTCCAGAAGGAAAGGGGAGTTGTAAAGGGAGAGAAAACGTTTGCAGCATTACTCCAATATGAAGATAAAGTGTCTTGGAAATTGTGTTGTAAATCATTGCCGAAATAGGATTCCATTTATAAAAATTCAATTTGAGTGCAATTTTCTCGGGAACACATACTTACTGTGCAGAGTAAGGTCAACTTACTCTCTGGCGAGAGCTCTCCTGCAGCTCAGCCTCTGGGGCCAAAGCCATCTGAGACCCCTCCGTGTAAGAGCTCAGTAATCTCCCTCTGACTGAAGACATCCCACCCCATCACCCCCAGGCTTGGGGCCAGGCAGAGCAGAATGAGAGGAAAACCTGTCAGGAAGAGGGGAGCTCTCAGGAAGGCCTGGCCCCCAAGGATCCATGGGGGAACCCTCAGAGGCAGCCCTGTGGAACCCCAGGGGACCCAGAACTCACCACAGAGCCCTGCTTCCGGTTGACCTCCTTTTCCCTGACCTTCATTTCCTGCTGACCTGAGCTGCAGCCTCTGCATCCTTTGCAGCTACATCCAGGCAGTTGCTGCCAGGTGACGGCAGTTGACAGATGACTCTGTCTCTTTGCCATCCCTGATCTGGTCTTACTTCAGATGTAGCACACTAAGGCTCAGAGAGGGGAAGGAATGTGCCCAAGGACACACAGCTCACCGATGGCAGAGCCTGGTCTCCTGGTTTTCTCTGTCTTCTGTTGGCTCCCAGGTGGGAGAGGCCATGATTGGCTGCTTCTGAGAGGGCAGCCATGTGGATTGGCCAGGAGAACTAGCAAGGGCTTCTGGGATTGTGGTCTTGACTCCTAGTTTTAGCATTAATAGGATGGCATTACTTTCTCCTTTCATAACCAACAGTGTCCTTGTGTGCTGAGATGTGGTTTGGAGGACTCAGTGGTTCCTACCATCTTCAAGGGCAGACCACCAGACAAATGGTGGATCTCTTCTCCCTGGCCACAGGGTTAGTTCATGGTGAGCAGTTAAGTAAATCAAGGCCAACGAGCTGCTATTCCAGCATAATCTCTGGCTCTGATCTTGCTGGCCACTGACACACTGTGATAGAACCAATGGCTTCTCTCTGGGCCTGTAGCCCCCAAGCTTCAAAGAAGTGTGTGTGTATGCAAGGACCTGAGGACCAGCATCACTACAGCCTCCTAGAAGTCCCTGGTTTCCCCTGTGTTTCCTCCGGCAGCTGTCATGGGCCCCCTTCATCACCTCCATTCAGCAGGAAGTAGCCAGAACAGAGCTCATGTCCTGACAACAGTTGGGGAAAACTCAGAGTAGGGGAAATGAATGAAAACATCAGGCAGCTTGCTCAGGCCAGCTTGCCTACGGGTGGCCACCACCTAGGGCAGGGTCTTGGGTCCTGCTGTAACCCAGGCCAGCCCTTCTGGAAGCCACCACCCAGAGGAGGGTCAAACTTGTTTCATATACACCAATCACCATCTGACAAATTGCCATGATGGAGGAGAAAAGGTTGGGGAGGGACAACACAAAATAGCCACAAGACGGGGGAAGACAACTGGCTTCCAGGTCTCACTGTTCGCTCTCCCCAGTGGCCTTTTCTTTCTCTTTACTCAATGTTTACTAAATAAACTATAACTATGTGTGTTGCAGGGGTGGTCTGGGGGGAAGGAAGATGTGTACCTGTCCACTCATTGGCAAGATTGTAGGTCTTCCACTGAGGTTGATGGCCTGGGATCATCTCACTTCCTGAGCACTTCTCTTACACAGACCTGCTCTTCCCATTTGAGCTTTTGATGAAGGTTTGGTTGGGAGAAAGGAGCATCTGGGAGCCCTAGGGAGAGGTGATGTCACAGACTCATCTACCTTCTTCTGTCCTCAAACATTGCAGAACCCCTGGGTCTGCACAGAGCCATCTTTTGGTTGGACATACTGTTTTCCAAAAAGCATTTATTCACTAAGTACTTATGGGTTTGTGTGTGTGTGTGTATGTGCACATGTGTGTGTGAGACAGTCCTGGGGCTTAAAACTCAGGGTCTGGGCACTGTCCCTGAGCTCCTTTGCTCAAGACTAGCACTTTACCACTTGAGTCACAGTTCTACTGGCTTTTTTTCTCTGATTAATTGGAGATAAGAATCTCACAGGCTTTCCTGAATGGGCTGTCTTGGAACCATGATCCTCAGATCTCAACCTCCTGAGTAGCCAGGATTATAGGCGTGAGCCACAGGTGCTCAGCCTGTGGGGTCTTTCTAACATGATACACTTGTTTAGAAAGAATATTGAAACATGGACATGCTTGGTGGGTGATAATAGAAAAATCACAAAGAAATAGTTAAATCCAAGCCAGGCACCTGATGGCTCACGCCTGTAATCGTAGCTACTGGGAAGGCTGAGATCTGAGGATTGAGGTTTGAAGCCAGTTCCTGGTAAGAAAGTCTATGAGATTCTTACCTCCAATTAACCACCAAAAATCTGGAAGTGGAGCTGTGGCTCAAGTGGTAGAGCATTAGTCTGGAACCAGAAGGCTCAGTCACAGCACCCAGTTCAAGCCTTGTTATCAGCACCAAAGCCAACCAACAACCAACCAACTAAAAGAATTAGTCAAATCTATCGGTTTGAAAGCAATTGCACCAGAGGTAACTAGTGCTGAGGTAACCACCGCCCAGTGCAGGGCATTGTAGGCATTGGGGGATTCTTGCAGGGCAACATAATATGTGGAAGGCCATCTTCAGGTGACCACTGTCCACAGCACAGAAAACCAGAGTGGAGAGGGAATGTTGCACACCCAACACTGGCAGAAGGAAGGCCTCTGTGGAGAGCAAGTTTGGAACCTGCTGTTTACAATTGCTCCCTTTGGAGGCACATGGTCCCTGCTAGCTTGTTAAATGTTCTGAGAAATCTTGCAGTAAAGAAATCTCTTTAAATGGGTGTTGCTAAAACTTTTTTTTTTTTAAATAAAATTCCCCATCTTCCAAGTGACAGATCCATTTTTGGAGCTGAAGTTGGTTCAAGGCCCTTCCTTCCTTGCAGAAAGGCTGAGGTCCAGAGCAGGCAGGGAGATACAAGGCCCAGATGGACCATTGCTCTGTGGCATGGACATTCCTTGTCCTTCTAGGCCTTGCTTTCTGGTCCTCTAGACTCCCATCTCTACCATCAGCAACGCCCTGATTCTGAGGTAAGCCTGGGAAGATCATCATACCCCTTCCCGTCTACCATCCTGGAGTGCCACTTCTAAGTGGTCTAAGAGCAAATTTTCTTCACTGGTCTGGCTAGCTGTGGAATCAGCCCCAGTGAGGGGGTGGGGGAGGCAGCGAGGGAAGGAGGCGTGCAGCAGGTCAGGGCGTTGTTAGTATGTCCGTTCTATCAACCTTGGTTTCTTTCCTTTGAACATTTTGGTAAGCATCTGCTCTTATACTATGTGGAAAATTATTCTTCTCCAGCCGTGATGGCAACTCCCTCAGATGTTTTTTAATAAAAAAAGATCTATCATTTTAATGCAGACAGCTCAGCTAATAAAAATGATCTGTGCCATTAGTAATTATTCTACGAATACAATGTAAACTTAGTGAAGAGCCCTCCTGGGGGCTCGCTGTCTAGAGAGGTTTTTCTTCTGCCCAGAGAAGAGTGGGGTGTGGCTCACACCTGTGCAAGAACAGGTGGGGTTGAGGAGTGCAGAGCCAGAGATTCCAGGTCTGACACCAGGTAGAGAGCCTGGCAGGGCCTACAGCCATGATCTGGGAGTTAGAGCAGAGAGGTGTAGCAGAGGTAAGCCCACCCCCTCCCCCAGCTTAATCATAGGGTGTCAGTTATTACCCTTTCCCCAGACCTTGCCTATAACTACCACCACCACCTTTCATTCTCCCAAGTGCCGTGTGGGAAAAACAGCTGGAGTGGCTCAGCCAGAGGTTGTAAACTTGAGTACTTCTGGGGGCCAGAGAGGTGATAGAAATGTCTAGAGGATTAAGGGTCTAAAGAAACTCAAATCGAATCTTTCAGCCTTTGCCAAACTGGAAGACACATTTCTCACTTCAAAACCTTTGAATTAAGAAACACACACACACACAAACACACACACACACACACACACACAGACACACACACACACACACACGCAGTCAGTCAAGATACTGGGTGAATTAAGAAGGTTGTCGGTTGCTTTGGCTGGACACCATCCATCAGAGTCTTGGTCTGAGCCATGGCCTGCTCCTTTGTTGGGTAGAA
>NW_012267341.1:2496363-2510980 GCF_000151885.1 Dipodomys ordii
ACACATTTCTCACTTCAAAACCTTTGAATTAAGACACACACACACACACACACACACACACACACACACACACACACACACACACACACACACACACACACACACACCCCAGACTGGGTGAATTAAGAAGGTTGTCGGTTGCTTTGGCTGGACACCATCCATCAGAGTCTTGGTCTGAGCCATGGCCTGCTCCTTTGTTGGGTAGAAGCTAAGCAGCAGTGGGCAGGGAGGCCTGGGTCTCTTCCACAGTCTCTCAGGCTGGGATGTCAAAGAAGTAAGGTGCAGGTAGGTGGGGTAGGAATCTCCATCCTAGCGCCTTGGGGTATACACACTTTGTACTCCAGGTTGGGGGATGGGGGCACTGAGAGGCAGACAGAGCTGCTAGCGGGCCCCAGCCATGGAACAAAATCAGGAATGGATCTTGAACCCAGTGCCTGTGGCTTCCTAAATCAGTCTTTCCAGATAATCTTAGGTTGGAATCACAACATGGGTAGAAGTGGGGAGGAAAAGAGAAGGGAGGTCCTTGGGTTTCAGGTTCAAGTTGAGCAGGGGCCTGAGCTCTGTGACTTCGCAGAGCTGAATGAGTTCGTTTGAGTTCATTGAGTTACAGGAGGACATCCATCCAGCTGGCTTAAAGAAAAAGCTCATGGGTGGGCTGGTGGAATGGACTTGAAAAGAGGCCCACTTGATTGCAACCTCCTCCGTGCTGCCATTGGATTGACCTTTGTGGGGCTGTGGAGGGGGCTTAAGCTCTGAGGTCAGGCCCAAGGCTCTCCTCTCCTCTCTGGTCATCATGTCCATCACTTGGTCCAGCTGTGACAGTCCTGCACATCTCTGCCTCTCAGGCAGCTCCAGACTGACGGGCAAGGGTGGGATAGAAAAGAGGATGCCCGACCCCCTTTCCCCTCTCCCCCTCGCCGCTTTCCAATCACACTGACAATTTCTCTCTGCATTGTTTCCAGTGCCATTAATATTCATAAGCGACTTTTCTATTGTGTTTGCAATTTTCCAGCAGACAGACAGGCCTGCACTCCCCCGTTCTAATAGGATGCAAAGCTCACCAGCTCAGATCTTATTAGCAAATCTCCATTAGATACTGGGCCCTTCTGGGCCGCCTGATAGGCGCGCTTCCCACCACGGGTGACAGCCAGAGCAGGTCTTAATCCAACATGACTTTCAATCCCCGCTGCAGGGACAAACTGGAGGAGAAGCCTGGGCAGGTGCAGATCAGGCTGAGCTGGGCATTCTATTAAGAGGTGCAAATGGAATCCCTGGGGGGTGCAGGGCAGAGGGGCCACCTGTGGACAGCTGCTTCTCTGCCAGGAAGAGCCACTGCAGCTGTCTATTCTTCCTATCAGTCGCTTTTCCGTTTTATTCAATGAAGTAATCATCCAGTGCGGTGCATCCGAGGCAGGCCTGAGCTGGGTGCTGCAATGTGGGGGTCATGTTTCCTCCCTCCAGAGCTCTCTGGCTAGTTGGGAGACAGCCGTACGTTTGGACATTGTTCGTTGGTGGGTTCTGTGGAGGGGGAAAGTCAGGGGTCTTGGATCCCCAGAGAGAGAGAGACAGCTAAATCAAGCAGGGGTTGATTAACAGCTCAGCCGAACTAATGTGGCTAGGCAAAGAAGCTGGGCATCGTTGTACAAGCTCAGCTCCATCTTGGACCTTGGCCAAGCCTCTCCACCTCTTTGTGCATCAGCTTTTCCCCAGCCTTAAAGTAAGAATAAAATCCCCTGCTCTGGAGTTGCTATGAGGTCAGCTGGAGCCTGGCACATGAAGAACAGTGTGTTTGCATAGCTGTCATTATTTATTGGGGTCTCTCGGGTCTCCCCAGATTCCGCACCCCTCCCCAGCTCTATGTTCTTCAATCCAAGCTCCAGTGTCTGTGTTGTGCAGAACTAGCCTGAAGCACAGGTAATCTGCTTCATCTGGGTACCTCTAGGCCTTGTTATCACTGTGGTTGCTTGTTATAAAGCCAGGAGATTGCTGGGTGCCCATGATCCATGCCTATAATCCTAGCTACTCAGGAGGCTGAGATTTAAAGATTGAAGTTTGAAGCTAGTACAGACAGAAAAGTCTCTGAGATTCTTTATCTCCAGTTAACCAGTAAAAAAAAAGCTGGAAATGGAGCTGTGGCTTGGATAGCAGAGTACCAGCCTTGATCAGAAAGGCTAAAAGCCAGCCCAGGCCCTGAGTTCAAGCCCCCCAGTACCCGCACAAAAGCAAGCAAGCAAGCTAGAAAGAAAGAAAGAAAGAATATAGCTAGAAAGAAAGAAAGAAGATAGAAAGAGTCAGGAAACAGGGGCTCTAAGCTTTACCATTAGCTGCTGGGGTCACCTTTGTGTGAATGAGGCTCAGGTCCTGGCTGAAGGACTGTCACCATCTATGAAGTTGGAGTAATGTCAAGATGACTGTACAACATCTTCCTGCACCTGAAATTTGATGCCCTTAGCTACAAGGCCCAGACCCCACCTTCAAGTGTTGTTGCTGATGAGAAGCTCCCCATCAATGTGCTATGATACACCTGGCATCATGGACTGAGAATGGGGTCCTGGGAATGGGAGGGAGGCCCTGATGGCTGGGACCTTCCTGGAAGAGATGGCACTGGGCTTATACTGAGCTTCTAAGAAGGAGCAAGCATGCAGAGAGGCAGAAGGAAAGTGCCTGGGGGGCCACGGCAAATGGAAGGTACCAGACTCCCTTTTCCCCAGGCTTCAAAGCATCATGGGACTCTGCCAGCCATCTCCAAATGCCAGAGGACCAAGAATGGGAGCTAAGAAAAGATGAGTGAGAGGTGGGAAGGGACTGTGTAGGTGGGTTTCAGGGCCAAGGGTTTATGTCACCTGTGAGTCTCCCTGTCCTCATTAAAGGCTGACAACTGGAGGCTCTGTGACTCTCTTGGGTCCAGGAGAGTTTGAAGTCACTTCCTAGTTTTTTAAAATGGAGCTGGGTTGTCCAGGGACAGTGTGCTGTGGGGAGGGGTGGGGAACAAGCTGGAAATGTGGGCTTTCTGAGTCAGTCAGCTGGCTTGGGACTGTCTCAGCTGTTGGATAGCTGTGTGGACCCTGAGCAAGCCCCGTAACCTCTCTGAGCCACTCATGGGACTAGTTATTAGGACTAGGCGAGATGATGCGTACCAAATGCTTAGCAACGAGCCTGCCATCTAATAGACCTCCTCAACCTAAGAGAGCTGTGGTTTCGATTGCTGTTATTTTGAGGCTGCCCTCACTGAAGCCTCAGATGGTGAACAGCTGAGCAACTCCATCTTTGTTAGAGTGGGCAGGGTCAGGACACTGACCTTTGACCATGGACGGGACAGAACTGAAAGATGTTCGCAGCCCAGAGCCATGATCTGGCAGCTGAGGGGAAAAGAGAAAACCTCAGTCTCCACAGGGTGCTGTATTGGACTGGCCATTTCCAGAAGGGCTCTAAGCTGGGCCACCCAGGAGCTCTCCCAGGGGGTCAAGGGTCATGTGGCTCTATGCAGAAGTGGAGCATGGAGAATGATCCAGCTGGCAGGCAGCTTGAGGGCCATCCTGGTAACCGCCTTCTTTTTTTTTTTTTTTTGACAGCTTGCCTTAGTTCTTTAATGTCACTTTATAAAATCAACACAGATTTATCCCATAGTTTTGGAGGTCAGAGACCTCAAATCTGTATCACTGGGCAGAAATCAAGGTCCTAGAGGCTCTGGGGAGGATCTATTGCTCACCAGGTAGACAGGTGAGTGTGTAGGGGCTGCCAGTGACCCTTGGCTAGTGGCTGCATCACTCCAGTGTCTGCCTCTGCGATCACATTGCTTCCTCCTCTTCTGTCTGTTGCAGTTTCCTGTCTGACTTCATCTTCAAAGGGTCCAGGTGGCTCATTAGGGCCACTTCAACAGTCCAGGGTATGACCCCTACCTCGAGATTCTTAGCTATTTAGATCTACAAAGCCTTTCCCCCATTTTTTTTTTTTTTTGCTATATATTAGTCACAAGTTCCAGGACTTAGGAAGTGAGTACTTCTGGGGACCAATATTCAGCCTATCACATCATTCATTTTTTTAAAAAAATAATTTTAGTCTTCATAAAGAGAAGCAGTGCTAACCCAAGTCCTAGGAACACTTCACCCAGTTTCTTCTTGGGTTCAAATTCCACAGAGTAAGAGGATATCTGTTAGAACCAGAAAATTAATCTTGTTACAATATTTGGAAACACATCTCACAACTTAATCTGATTTCCTCAGTTTCCCCATTTGTGTCCTTTTACTATTCCAGGGTCTAGCCTTCAACTTGGGTCATTTGGGGCCCTTCCAGATTGACTATTAGGTATATATATATATATATATATATATATATATGTATATATATGATCTTTCCTCCCTCCCTCCTTCCCTCCCTCCCTCCCTCCCTCCCTCCTTTCTTTCCCTCCTTTCTTCCTTCCTTCTGTCCTTTTATCTTTTTCTTTCTTTCTTCTTTCCTCCTTCAGTGTTCTTCCTTCCTTATTTTCACCTTCTCATCCCCAAATTGTCTTCTGCAAGTATAACTCCAGTCTCACTCCAGCCTTTCTGAGTGTGGCCTAAACAGGAGTGATGATAGTGGGGAGGACAGAGGTAATCTCTCTCTCTCTCTCTCCCTCCCTCTTTCTCTTTTTCCCTTTCTCCTCCTCCCTCCCTCCCCCCCTCCAGTCCTGGGTGCTGCTCTACTTCCAGGTTTTTTGTTTGTTTGTTTTTATAGTTTAGCAAAGATAAGAGTCTCATGGACTTTTTTTTTCCTGAGCTGGCTTCTAACCATGGTTCTCGGATCTCAACCTTCGGAGCAGCTAGGATTGCAACGCCTGGCTTTAGGTAATATCTTACTCCAGCATTTCCAGCACTTGGTCCTGGCTAAGCACAAAGAAAGAATATACTGGAAGGCAGAACTTCCCTTGGCTTTGCTTTCTCCTCAGCCCTGTGGCCTCCCCACAGGAGGTCTGGTCTCCCTCTCTCTCTCTCTCTCTCTCTCTCTCTCTCTCTCTCTCTCTCTCCCAGGCCAGCAGCTCAGGAGGTGGGGACTGTCAGGGCTTAGATTCAGACCTGGGCTTGTGGCTTCCTCCCCTGTGCCCTCTGCCTGCGACCTTGGGCAGCTGACCAGCCCCAGCCCCTCTCTGTGCCCCCATAAAATAGGGGTGATGTGGTTGACCTCAGAGGGCCCGGGCAACGTTGTGTGCCCAGAGAACAGGGCACAGCAGGAGAAGGGGAGGCAGGTGAAGGGGGGGTGGAGGGAGGGACTCAGAGCTGTTTGGCCCTTTCCAGAGGGACCCCAGACTTAAGCCTGCATTGTACACACAGGATTTGCTAAACAGATAACTAGAGGCCATTTAAAATGCACATGGGGTGGCCTTTTCCATACACATATTTACAGGTAAGAATAAAAAGATCCTTCATCGGACCATATGTCTCTTTTCCTTGTTTGCCAGTAGGATGCCTGTTTTCTCTGTTGTTCTGCCTGGGGTGTGGGGGACTGTGCTGTGGGTGCTGAGTTCAGGGGCCCCCAGCTGTGTCTTTGAGCTCCCTCCCACGAGCAGCCAATCCTAGAGGGGAGCAGATTCCTCCCCCACCTGTGCCCCCTCACCCCCACCAATGGCAGAGAAAGCTTGATGTATTAATGGCCACACTTAACACGCCTCAGTTTAAATCCCTACTTTAAATCTGGCACAATTGTTTTTACAATAAAGCCTGATTTTTCCTTTCCCACAATAGGGTGCTGAGGGTATGTACTTTCCATTCAAACAAGAAGAAAGCCCTTTTTACTTACTAAAAAAGAAAGAAAGAACTACAAATGGGCAATTGCCCGTTTGCTAGAAATTCTGCTTCGATGCCAGGCTGTGATCTGACTGAGCCCCTACTTCTGTATGGGGGTTGTGGGGGGAGGGGGCGGGCGGTGAGTGTAGCTCATGATTATCCCCCTGGAGGGAGAAGTAGCCGACCCACAGCCTGTTGCCACAGTATCTAGTAAAACACAGTGCTCACAGACTCCACCAGACACGCCTCACTGTAACTATGAATGGATAGAAATGATTTTTTATTCCAATCCTTGCAGGAGATGATCTGTGGTAGGGACCTGGGCATCAATGTTCTTAAGGCTGCCCTTTTTGATCTTCCACTTGGATAAGGAGAACAGGGCCTACCACACAGTCTTCCCAGGCCACGGCAGCTTTTATGGGAAAGGGACTCTGGTTCTTCCGCTGGAGATGGAAGGCCTTCCTTTTCAGATACACTCATCTAGGGCTGGAGGTGTAGCTCAGAGGTACAGCACCTGCCTAGCATGCACCAGATCCCGGGTTTCATCTGCAGCACCTAAAAATAATGGCAGTGGGGACAGGGAGGGATTAGACATATTCCCTTTAGCCTCTGTAATCTATTTGGGAGGCTGGGGCTGAAGGATGATTTGAACCCAGGAGTTCAAAGCTAGCTTGAGCAACATACAGAGACTCCCCCTCTCAAAAACCAATTCCAAGCTGGGTGCTGATGGCTAACACCTGTAATCATAGTTACTCAAGAGGCTAAGATTTGGGGAGTGAGGTTTGAAGCCAGCCCAGGCAGGAAAGTCTGTGAGACTCTTATCTCCAGTGAATCACCAAAAAAAGCCAGAAGTGGAGCTGTGGTACAAGTGGTAGAGTGCCAGCCTTGGGTAAAACAACTAAAGACCAGACTCTGAGTTCAAGCCCTACACTGGCACAAACAACCTCCCCCTAAATCCCTCAATTGGTCTATGCTCTTCATAAAATAACTTAGTGCGTGTGTGGTGTGCAGACACCGTGAAAGTCTAAGATGACAATGCTTCATGTTCATTTCCCAAGTGTCAATCCCCACCCCAGGTGTCTGTGCTTTTTACTTTTCTACCATGGGCCAGAGTGTGAGAGTCTTTGGAGGTCTGGCGAGGGGGACAGTGGTCAGTTCTATCAGCCGGAGGCTTCTCCATGGTACAGGCAGGTAGGGGGGGCCCAGGCAGACTCCTCTCCCCAAGGAGTATCCTCCCCCTGTTCTTGGAAACTGAAGCTTGTCTCTATTAAGAAAAAAATGACATTTCCTTTCATGGACTTGGCCTTGCTGCTACTTCTAAGGTGGTGATGAAGTGTTTGTGGCTTTGGACTGCAGAGATTTCCATAGGGAGAAATCTCTATGTCTCCCTGCAGGTGAGGTGACATAGAGAAATGACAGCACATATAGTGTGCCTAGAAGAGAACCCACTCAGCTCCGACGGGTAGGCTCTGACAGGTGAGCTCCAGCAGGTGAGTTCCAACAAGTGAGCAGGAGAAGTTCTCTGGTGCTGGGTCGAAGGCAAGTACTCCTGAGTGGTTCTTTCTGATTACCCAGGGTCACTCCAGAGACAATCCTGGTTGACAGATGTCACGTGGGATTTGGAGTCAGATACGGAGGTGGTGAGGGTTCTTTCCTGAAGCTTCCCAGAGCCATGCTCTGACTCTTCCTGAAAGAGGCCTTTCTCCCTCCTTTGGCTTTCCTTATTGGAGCCATGGGTGACTCCATCTTGCTCCCCTGGCATTCTTGGGGAGAATCTTTCCAGGGTCTCCATGGTGAGGTCTGCCCTCTCTCCCTGCGGTGAGTGGAGACAGGGGCCTGGCTTCAAGGCCTTGTCCTGGTCGGGTTCCCTGCAGCCCAACTGAGAGGGTGGCTGCTATGTGGGTGCAGTGTGCTGTGGGAGGGCTCTTGGGGGGGGAGCCGCCTGGGGCAGCAGCAGCTAGCTAGGAGTACCCTCGGCAGCGGTCCAGCCTTAGCCTGGCCCCATAGAGCCCTGGAGACGTGATCACACTTGTTCAGAGAGGCAAGATGGCCTCCCTGGTACATCCACACATCTGCCAATCACTGGCCGCGGGCTGCCCTGGGTGGGGTGGGGGTGACTGCCCAACCAACGTTGCTGCTCAGAGAAAGGGCACAACGTGGGCGCCTGGCACCTCTGTGTGGGGCGCTGACAGTATCTGCCAAATGCCCCTCTGCTTTGGGGAAAATTGTTGAGATCTATCTCTTCCTCCTCCTCCTTCTCCTCCTTCGCTACTTCCTTTCTTCCTTCCTTTCTTTCTTCCTTCCTTCTTTCTTTTCCTTTCCTTCCCTCCTCCCTCCCTTCCCTCCATCCCCCTGCTATCTTCCTTTTTCTCTCCTTCCTTCCTTCCTTCTTTCTTTTCCTTTCCTTCCCTCCTCCCTCCCGTCCCTCCATCCCCCTCTCTCTTTCTTTCTTTCTCTCCCTTCCTTCCTTTCTCTCTCCTCCCTCCCTCCCTCCCTCCCTCCCTTTCTCTCTCTCTCTCTCTCTCTCTTTCTTTCTTTCTTTCTTTCTTTCTTGTCATGGGGCTTGGACTCTGGGCCTGGGTGCAGTCCCTGAATTCTTTTTTTGCTCAAGGCTAGTGCTCTATCACTTTGAGCCACAGTGTCACTTCTGGCTTTTTCTGTTTATGTGGTACTGAGGAATCGAACCCAGGGCTTCATGCATGCTAGACAAGCACTCTACCACGGTGCCACATTCCCAATCCCTCTTCTTTTTCTTATGGAGGCAGAGTCTCACTATGTAAGCCAGGCTGGCCTTGAGCTTGAGACCCTCTTGCCTCCGCCTCTCAAGTGTTGTGATTACAGGCAGGTGCCTGTAATCTTATGTACTGAGTCAACCTGAAGAAGGAGGGACAATGAGGGGGAGGGTGGACATCCTGCCTCACAGTGGGCTGGGGCCAGAGAGTGGAAGAATGGCTGTAGCCAGACAAGCAAGTGGCTGGCAGGAGCCAGAAGTCAGATCTGAGCAACCCATAAACCAGACAAATGCATGTTTGATAGAGAGATAATTCTGGAGGATGAGGGCCGTTGCTGGCTCCATGGTGATATATAGTGGCAGTCTGACCCTGCAGAGGGTAAATCTGTCAGGTGCTTCTAGCTTGAGACCAGAAACCCCTAAGCTGCTGCTTCTGCACAAGCATGGACACTCAGGGCAGGCTATGGATTGTTGAGTGGAGCATTGGGATCTCAAGGTTGTTCTGACTTTGCTTCTTAGTTCCCTGCTGGTGTCCTGGGACAACATGAGGTAGTACTGAGCTGGAAAGAAATGACATCGGCCTCTGATACCTTGGCTTTTATTATTATTAGTTATTGACAGTACAGGGTTTGTTTAAAACTTTGTTGCTAGGCAAGAGTTACCACTTGAGCCACACACCAGCAGTCTTTCTGATTTTAGTTTGTTTTTCAGACAGCGTCTTGTGCTTTTGCTCATGCTAGCCTCAAACCAAGATCCTCCTACCTGTGCCTCCTGAAAAGCTGGGATTACAGGTATGCACCTGGTCTTATTCTCAAAAAAGGGGTGGGATTGCATAGTGGTTGTCTGCATGTGGAGGGGGTGACCTATGATAGCCTAGTTGCATGGCCTTGGGAGGTCACATACCTGCTTTGTTATAGCTTCTTCATCCTTCTCACAGGATTATAACTTCTAACCCCCTCCTGCAGCCCTTCCCCCCCCACACCATAGGGCTGTGATGATGATGGTTACTGGGCAGATGCTCCTGGAGTTATTTTCAGAGTGCCTAGAACAGAGTCAGAACATAGTGAAAGTCAACTTAATGATAACATGCCTTCAGAGGTACCAACCGTGTGCCCATCAGCAAAGCATATGTCCCCAGAGCCTTGTTTCCTTATCAAGTGTGCTAACCACACAGAAGCAGGGCCCAAAGCAAAGCCCATGGCCTGCTAAGGGCTTGGTAGATAATATTGTGGGGATGGGGTGATGATGATGATGATGGTGATGATGATTAAGTCACAGCTGGATGATAATGATATGAGATTAATCCCCTACCTGAGTAAGGGCCTGAACTAACTTTGCTAAACCTGGCTCCAGGACCACTTTGGTGAGTCTTTGTATTAGTTGTTGATTGCTGCATAACAAATCATCCCTAAATATGACCCAAGACAACAGTAATTCTAATTCTGTGCTATCTGTCACCATTTCTGGGCTTTGGGAATTCAGGCAGGATGTATTGCCTCCAATTCATTGTGTCTATAACTTCATCTGAAAGACTCAAAGACTGAGAGTTCCAGTCAGAACTCCCATGTCTTATAGTTGGTGCTGGCTTCCTAGGAGTGCTTGGTAGTAGCTCCTGGTCAAACTCCCCTCTCCCCCACCCCCCTGGCCATGTGTCTCTCTGTGCAGCCTTGGCTTCCTCCATCTGGTGGCTTCAGAGAGAGAGAACCAGAGAGGAGCTATAGTGTTTTATTTATTTATATTGTTTTATTATTTTATTATTATTATTTTTGTCGGTCATGGGTCTTGAACTCCGAGCTTGGGCACTGTCCCTGTGTTCTTCAGCTCAAGGCAAGTGCTCTACCACTTGAGCCATAGTACCACTTCTGGTTTCTAGTGGAGATAAGAGTCTCACAGACTTTCTTGCCCAGGCTGGCTTTGAACTGTGTTCCTCAGATCTTAGCCTCCTGAGTAGCTAGGATTACAGATGTGAGCTACAGGTGCCTGGCTATCCAATCCAGCTTTTTGCTTGCAATTTTGGAGATGGAGTTTTCAGGACTTTTTTTTACAAAATCTAGCTTTGAACCACAATCCTAGTTCAAGAGAGAACACAGAGCCACCTCTTAATGGAAGCATTTCCCCATCCTATTGTTAAAGAAGTATTGGAGGTGAATTTGTGTGGCCACCTTTGGACAGGCTATATCCATTCCCTCTCTCTTCTTCTTTCCAGACTTTCTGGCTGAATCAATCATTCCAGGGAAACAGATACCATCTGAGTCTTGTGCAACAGTGGAGAGATGGCAGCAGGAAGCCATCCCACCCCTACTAGAGTTTGAATGTGTCTCTTCCAAGATTCAGGTGATGGTATTTAGTGGTCATTGTGGTCTGTTAGAAGGTAGTTAGGTCCCAGAGCCTCCTCTTCTTTTACAAAAGAGTTCCCCCAGGAAGTAAGGAGGAGGGTGCTTCCCTTTCAGTTTAGAGATGAGGAAGTGGAGGCTCAGAGAGGTCAAAGGGCTGGCCTGGGGTGACACAGCATCACACTGGGGGTGATTCAGGCTCTTGAGTCCTTGTGCAGGTTCTTGCCTTTATACTCTACTAGCTCCTGGCCATGATCAAACACTCCCAGACTGTATACATTGATGGAAGCCTTACAAATTATGTTGGCCAATGGGCAATAGGTACTGAGACTCATAATGTGAAGGCAGGTAGAGCCCTAGCATTGTCCAGTCTGGTCCTGAGGGGGTGAATTCCTGCCTAGCCAGCCACACTCTGTGTGGCCAATCTAGAGCTTAGCAGAAAACAAAAAGCATTACAGCCTGAAGGTTATTTTCATTGACAACTGTTGGGATATGTTCTTGGCCCAAATACTTTCCAAAAAATCCTGGCCAACTGAGCAGACGGGCATCTGTCACTGGCATAACCAGGAGATGGTGGGACTTGCTGATCAAGCATGCCACTTAGAACAGTGCAGAACACCCAGGCAGGAAAAACAAATGTGTCTGGTGCTGAGCAGAGAGAGCACTGGATAGGAAACAGGAACCTAGAACACCAACTGTAACCTGGTGCCATTTCAGCACCCTGGACAGCTCCTCAGAGATCAGGAATGCAGAGATCCTATCAACCACCGCCTGGCCTCTCAGGGGCAGGCAAGGGTCTTTCAGTGTATATTGACTGATTGTCTTACAAAAGAATCAGAGTGTCCACGTTTGCAAACGTATGACTTAATTCTTTTTTTGAGTTTTGTTTCTACTTGGGCTTTTAGAAAGCAAAACACGTTAAGATGACATCCCGTATGTTGTGGGTAATGAGATGCATGCTAGATCCAATAGTGAAGGAGAGGGAGGGGGTAGCAAGTGGCTGGGTGATCAAAGGGGACAAGGAAGGGGGGAGGGAAGTGCATAGGAGAACACTGGAAAGACAGAGAGGACGTGGACTGGGCGTCTGGGAACAGCAAAAGAGAGGGGGTTTGCGGATTGTAGAGGTTTCTTGGCCTCAGCTACCTCTTACTCTCATCCCAAGAGAGAATAGGCAGGTTGGGGGTAATCTCTCTTGTTCCCATCCTTTTAAACTTAGTGCATAGATGAATCACTTTTCCAAGGTCTTCAACTGCTCTTAACACTTAATGCCTCAGGGATGCTACTTGGATTAGAACAATATCCTCCCTAGTGTGGCCATTAAAAAAATAAAGTCTCAGTGGGGCCCAACCAACCCAGGAGAGGAGGTGGGCTAGCTGTCTCTGTGGCCCTTCATTTCCAATCATGTGAAACTGGCCCCTGCGGCCACTCTTTGAAGGTAGAAGGAGGAAAACGGCTCTGCTAGGCCATCCAGGGCAGGGCAGACAGGCCCAGCATCTCCATGCAGCCAGTGAGGGCAGGCACTCATCCACTACAGTTCTGTTTTCAATGGCATTTAGTAGTCTCAGCCCCAAATGGTGGGAAGGCAGGAAACTGCTTCATCAAAATAATTGGAGTACAAAAACTTAATGTCATCAGGCTTCTGGGTCGGGAGAATTGACTCGTGTAACACCCGGCCGCCCACATAAGCTGGACAAGAAGAAAGGTGCGGTATGCTCAGCCAGGAAGGCTCACGCTCTCCTAATGAATGCTAACACATTCATCTGAGCTGTAAAACACAATACTGAGGTGATGTGGTCAGGCAGGGAATTAATGGCCCGAATTTCTATCGCGTGCCAGGCACAATGCCAGGGCCTCTTCATGCTGCTAAGGGTCCAGTTACTGCTCAGCTTGTGGCCATTCCCCTCTCCTCTGGGGCAGCCCCTCCAACCCCAGCCCAAGGCACTGGCCTCATTCGTGTGATTTGCTTTAGCCAATGGGAGGTGGTGCAATGATGCTGGCCCAGCCCCCAGCCAGGCCTGAGGACATGGTGGATGTTCGCATATTCCAGGATTCCCATGGCTTCACCTGGAGATGAGCAAAAACCCATTCAGCATGGGTCCTAGAAGAAAGCAAAGCTGAGCCTTATCTGCCCCCGCCCCCAAGTATGTGGATTCAAGAGTAAGTGCGTTTAGCATTGGCAACCCCTATATCTCATACCTCATTGTTGCGCAGGAATCGTGGTGGATGCAACATGTATGATTGTTGTATTCATTCCCTGCTCCACATCTGTGAAGTAAACCCCCACGTTCCCCGGCCCCATTTTGTAGGAAACTGGGGCCTGAGGAAAGCAAGTGTTGGTGGAGGCCCCAAGGGCCCAAGTGCTTGGTCCTCTACTTTGAGGTCCTACACTCTGCATTCTCCTCCTTTGGGGTGGTAAGAGAGTGCTTGCTTGGGCTCTGCTGGGCTGGGGTGAGACTCAGACACATCCATAGAGATACTGATGGGCGTTGGGATGGGGGCCAGCAGGGGCGGCCCCCTTTGGTGGAGGCGGGGGCAGGTGCTGGGGAGCTGTGGGGGAGACAGCAAAGCTCCTTTCAAAGAGCCAGCAGGGGCTCCCCGCCCTGTCGTTGCTGGGAAAAGGTCATCCCTGGCGATTCAACCCACAGAACAATGACATTTCGAGGATCAAAGGAAAGGTTAAAATATTCCTATAAATCTATTCTTGGGACTTTTAAGTATTTCCAATGTAAAGGGAAAATGTCATTTCTCTCTCCCCGCCCCCCACCAAGAGCAGTGGAGGGTGGGGGGGTATGCTCTCATGTTCTTGGAGAGGAAGGGAGGTAGTGAGAACTCGCTTCAAGTCTCCCGCAAGCGCGTGTAAAGGAAGGTGCATCTAACCGCCAACTTCATTTGTTTATGGAAATTGGATCCCACAGGGTCGCTAGCTTCCCTGAGAGGAGAGGAGGTCTGAATCCTAGGGTTGAGATCAAGAGAGGAGCGGGGAACAGGGAAGGCCAGAGCACCCAGAGGCCTTCTCTGAGCTTCCCACGCTGTAGCTGTGTCCCAGACTCTTCCAGCCTAGGGGAACCCCGATGAACAGCCCATCTCCTCCTGTACTCCATGTCTCAGTGAGATATACACCCTTCTTCCCATTGGGTCACCAGTCACCAAGCTAATGATGAGTGAGGGGTAGGGGAAGAGGCTCTGCCCTGGGGAAAGTGTTCAGATGATTTAGAGAGACAAGTAGAAAAAGGGACAAGGACCTCCCTGTGTGTGAAGGAATAATATATTTGACAGTCGAGTCCTGAAGAAACCCAGAGAAAATGGGTATGGTAGTTCATGTCTGTAACCTCAGTACTTGGGAGGCTAAGGGAGGAGAACTGCAAATTCAAAGACAGCTTGGGCTATTATAGTGAGACCTTGTCTCAAAAGAAAAAAAAAAGCAAGAAAAAAGAAAAGAAATTAAAGAAAGGAAGGTAGCCAGGCACCAGTGGCTCACGCCTGCAATCCTAGGCTGAGATCTGAGGATTGAGGTTTGAAGATAGCCTGGGCAGGAACGTCTGTGAGACTCTTGCCTCCAATTAACCACCAGAAAACTGGAAGTGGGACTGTGGCTCAAAGTAGTAGAGTGCTAGCCTCGAACAAAAAAGCTCAGAAAGCCGGGCACTGGTGGTTCACACCTGTAATCCTAGCTACTCAGGAGCCTGAGATCTGAGGATCAAATTTAAAGCCAGCCCAGGCAGGAAAGTCCATGAGACTCTTATCTCCAATAAACCACCAGAAAACTGGAAGTGGCGCAGTGGCTTAGGTGGTAG
>NW_012267341.1:2511810-2523347 GCF_000151885.1 Dipodomys ordii
CTCTACCACTTGAGCCACAGCGCCACTTCTGGCTTTTTTCTTTTTGCTTATGTGGTGCTGAGGAATCGAACCCAGGGCCTCATGCATGCAAGGCAAATGCTTTACCACTGAGCCACCTTCCCATCCCACAAGGTATGGTTTCTGAGTGTGACACCTGAAGCCCCTCCCTGCCAGTATTGCTGTCTCTCCCTTCCTTCCTTCCTGCCTGCCTGCCTTCCTTCCTTCCTTCCTTCCTTCCTTTCTTCCTTCCTCCCTTTCTTTCTTGTGCTGGTAGTAGAGGTTTGAGCACTGTCCCTTAGCTTTTTTACCCAAGGCTGGAGCTCTACCCCTTGAGCCACAGCTCCTCTTCAGTATTTTGCTGGTTCACTGGAGATAAGAGTCTCACAGACTTTCCTGCTGAGGCTGGCTTTGAACCTCACTCAGCCTCCTGAATAGCAAGGATTACAGTGCCCCAATATTTTCCATCTACAGCTTTGTTAGGAGATGTCCATGTGGTGTTGTCTCTCATGGAGTAGACACTTCACCAGGATGGAGGCCTTCCTGTGTCCTCCGTCCCCAGTCATGGCTGGCACAGGCAGGAAACAGAAAAACAGAAATGACCCTTTGCAATAACCTTGTGATGCACACCCCATTTGTGGCCCTGTGGCACACATGGGGAAACTGAGACTGGGGTAGCAACTTGGACAGCTTCTTCAGTGCTCTGATTCCAGGCCTGTTCCTGGGAGCTGCTCAAGGGCTTGGGCCATTGTTGGTTCATTTCCAATGGGCCCCTTGGAAGTCTTCCCTGCCAGTATGTATGTGTGTGGGTGGTGTGTGTGTGTGGTCAGTACAAAGACAATGGGGCAGCTGAGGTCATATAGGAGTAGCATGAGGGGACTTCTTAGCTTGGCTTTCCAGATCCATTTCCTGGTGGGGATGCAGGGCAGTGATGGTTTTCCTTTGCTCCTAATTGGTACCAGGTTGTGGGGAGCTGCTGTGGGCAGGTGCGGATGGCTCACCTGTGTGCCAGGATGGTCCAGGATGGATGATCTACAGTTCAGTGCTCAGCCTGCAGGGCTTCCTTCCAGACCACCACTCAGTGCTGAGACGAGGCCCCCTCCCCTCTGAGACCCAGGTAAGTCCTCCA
This sequence comes from Dipodomys ordii, assembly GCF_000151885.1. Lineage (NCBI taxonomy): Eukaryota > Metazoa > Chordata > Mammalia > Rodentia > Heteromyidae > Dipodomys > Dipodomys ordii. The sequence continues at coordinate 2,512,937 of NW_012267341.1, forward strand.
GCGGAGGGGGCTGAGGACATGAGCAGTTGCCTCCCGTCACCCCTTCACGGGCAGTTAATAAAGAAGTGAATGAGTACACACACAGTGTCCAGATCACCCTCTCCCCACTGCTGAATGGACTGGGTGACCCCACTGCTCTTGAAGACAGAAATGTGGCTACTTCCAACCTGGCTTTGCTCTAAAATACTCACTGTGATCTGAAAGCTTGGTATGGAAAAAATAGTAAAGTCTCAAGTAATTTCTTTATATAGATTACATGTTGATGGGATAATATTTTGGAGATATTGAGTCCAATAAAATATACTATTAAGATTAATTTTGCCCATTTCCTCTTACTTTCTTTAATGTGGCTACTAGAAAATTTAAGATTACATCTGTAGCTTGTATTTTTTTCATTACTCAGGGTTGATTTAGAGCAAAGCTACACACATTTGGTAGGTAGAAGGTTAATGTGCACACACACACACACACACACACACACACACACAGTGTTGGGGATTGTACTCAGTATTGCACAATGTGGGTTGCAGGTAGCAACCTCAGAAAACTGGGTATAGGTTCAGGTTGGCAATGCAAGGAGTGATCCACTTTAGCCATGCTTCCAGTCCTTCTAGAAATTAAACTCTGTGTGTGTGTGTGTTTGTGCATATGCCAATACTGGGACTTGAACTCAGGTCCTGCGTACTGTCCAAGAGCCCATGGCTGGTACTCTACCATTTGAGCCACAGCTGGCACCCAACTCTGTACTTTTGTGGGGTTTTTTTTTGGTGTGTGTGTTTTTTGTTTGGTCCATCATGGGGCTTGAACTCAGGGCCTGGGCACTGTCCCTGAGCTCTGTCCTGAGTACTAGCTCAAAGCTAGTACTCTATCACTTTGAGTCACAGCTCCACTTCTGGTTTTCTGATGGTTAATTGGAGATGAGAGTCTCATGGACTTTCCTGCCCAGTCTGGCTTTGAATCACGATCCTTAGATCTCAGCCTCCTGAGTAGCTAGGATTACAGGTGTGAGCCACCAGTGCCCAGCTGTTCTTGTTTGTTTTTGAGATAGAGACTCACTAATTTTTCCCAGGCTAGGCATCTTCCCGCCTGTATTGCTTGGGAGTAGCTAAGATTATAGGCATGAATCACAACCTGGCTTGTTTGCTATGATTAGTCATTGGGTTTGAGTCCAGAATTCGCAATACTCTATAGTTTTGTTCAGGGAAAGTTTTCTAAGCCTCAGTTTCCCCCTGTGTAAAACGAGACCAATGGGATTTAATGGATCTGTGCCTGCACATGTCTGACACAGCATCTGGCGCTGATGCATGGTTCTAGGATGCATGGCTTTCCACCTCTGGGGTGGGACATGAGGTCCCACTCTGCCTCAATGGGGCAGGGCTTGTCTGTGACCCCCGAGTGCCAAGCCAGGGCTGAGCTTGCTCTCCTCACAGATGGGACCTGAGTTCTAGGCCAACTCTCCCTGCAGCCCGAGGTTGAGCCCCTTGGCAGGAATCACTCAGGGAAGGGTCCAAAACCCATGAAGGGACTGAGGCCCCACTCAGCATCTTCTAACAGCCACCGGCTTTCTCGCAGCTTCCATGTGCAGTCATGTAGTCTTGATTCTGGATTACTTAAGGTCTATAGAACCATCGACCTGCGTCACAAACATAGAAATACCCATCTCCACATCATGGCTATTGTGAGGACCTGCTACGTTGACAAAACCCAAGATTCTACCCCCCCACCTCACCTCTGCAGGACTTGTCAGAGCCTTGGACTGATTGCATGCCTTGCACTCTCTCAGAAGAACTTGCTGAACCCATCTGTTTTTCCATTTGCTCAACTTGCCAAGCACTTGGTCTTTTCCTTTGGGAGGGCATCCTGAAGGCCTGATGCCCACCTCCCCTCAAAATTCTTGAAACTTGTTGACTTTCTAATTAAATCGTACACCTCTCAATCAGGCCCATAAAATGATCAGGCATCAGTGTTCTGGGCCTTGCTGTGAGCTAGCAAGTGTGTGTGTGTGTGTGTGTGTGCAGGGAAAAGCCTGATCTGGGAGGGGTGTTGAGAAGGGGGTTGAGCAGGGCCCCCTAGTGCTGTGATCTGACACCCTGTGTTCCTTTACTAGGGATGCTGTACTCCCTGGAGAATTCCTTCTTAGATCCTCTGGGGCTCTCTGCCAAGACTCTTCCCTCCATCCACCCCCAGCCATCCCCCATCTTTCCTGCCCCCGAATGTCCCTCCACACTTGCAGCTCCTGCCAACAGTGCTCTCCTCTCCCCTTCCTCGGTGGGCCTCTCATGGGGACAAGGTCTCCATGCCCCCCAGACCCCGTCATCTAGGAGCTATGAGCTGCTGGGGTCATTGTTTAGTTTCGGGAAGGGGGCAGCTCCACCCTGCAGCAAGAGCCTGCTGGAGCTCAGGGCCCAAGAGGGGAGAAGGTGGCGATTGGCAAAGATGGCGGGAGGAGCTGTTGGGAGGGAGGACCTGGGCCTTTGGTGGGGGATTCTCCGAGGCCAGGCCATGTGGAGAGGGCACCTCCCACTCCCTCCCCCTCCCACCCAGAATGTGGGTGCCCCCACCCCCAGGTGTATGACTGACCAACTGCCAAACCACAGGGCTGCCCAGGAAGCGGTAGACAGCTGGGAAGGGGTGGTTCGGGGGTAAGTGGCAGCCTGGTCTCTCCCGGGTGAAAGGGAACCGGGCAGGGGGCAGGCCAGGTTTATTCTGATGGGGAGACACGAAGGCAAGCAAAACTCACATGGCATTTGCGTATCCACACAATCCTGCGAGATAATGGTTATGGTTCCGTGCTTCTGAGCCCCATTTCTTCCTACTCCATCTGCCCTTGCCTCAATCACTCTCTGTGTTATCCAAAACTGCCAGCCGGGACAGGTGGAGATCCCAGCCCTGTGTGGGCCTTGTGTGCACCGAGGCTTCCAGCATCCTGCCATTGCATCACCCTTCCTTTCACCCAGCCGATCCCTACAATTCTTCCCTGTGGAGCCATCCAAAGACTTGGAGGACCCAAAGTGTTCTTCCCCTCTACAGCTCTTCCACTTGGTTGTGTGTGCCAGCTCCACTGAGCAGGGGCAGGAGGCCAAACTGGTGGGGTTGCCATTTTCTCTCTGACATTTTCTGTCTATGATAAAAATTGCAATGAACACGCGGCTGATATTTTGCCATGAAGTTCAATTCTGGCTAGAACTGAGCAGCCATGGAAAACTTTAACCAAATGGAACAAATCGTAGAAATGCCCCCTGGAGATCAGGCTGTGCCCCGGTGCAAGGTCTCTTCTCCTGCTGTACCTGAGGGCCCAGGGACCTGGGAGGGAGAGGCAGGGTGAGGAGGAACTGCTTTGGAGATGTAATTAGGGTGTTCGAGTTTTATTGGAAAGAGTGATTTCTCCTCCTAGAGATATTGGGAGGCTCAACGAAGTCTATCACCGTCATCTCCGCAGCCTGGAAAGACAATTGAGATTTTATTACAGGCCAGTGACCTCCTGTAAACACTGAGAGAGTCGAGAGTCCAGTAAAGCATGCGTGGGAGCTGCGGTGTGTGGGGGGGGGGAGGGGGGCTGGGGAGGAGATGTTCTCAGGACACAGAGGAAGACAAACCCATGCTTGATGATGACAGTGTCTGGCTATACCGCATAGGTAACTGTTCATGAAAAATCCTTCAAGATTTAAGACCTCAGGGGTTTGGAAGGATCCTTCTCTTTCGGGGAGTGCAATTTCCCGAGCACCTACTGTGTGCAGAGGGGATGGGGGTAAATAAGGAGCTGTCCTTGCCTCTGGGGAAGAGGAGTTGGGGTACAGTGAATTTTAGGGACAGCCAAGTAGAGAAGGGGGGTTGTGTGTAGGAGAGAGGAATGAATTCCATGGTGGGGGGGGGTGGTGGAGATCCTGGAGGGCTTCATGGAGACGGTGGCCTTTGAACCAGGTCTTGGTGGGTGAGAGGGCTACGCTGATCTCTGAATGCTGAGGTAAATTTTGTACCTTCTGTCTTCTTCATCCTGACCAGTTGTCCAGGCTACCTTCCCAGGCCTCTAAGCCAGGAACCTGCAACCGCTATCTACCTCCCACCTGCCATGAGTTCCACAGATAGGACCATCGAAATATATAACATCTTCCCCTTCTTTCCACAGGGGCTTTGTCTGGGTTGAGTCACCATCAACTCACAGGAGCTTTTTTTGTCTAGTAGACATTTTCCATCCAGGGCTGCCCAGCCTCCTCTCAGCTCACTTCCTGCAGAGGCCCCTAGATCGGACACACCTCTTCCTCTCCTAGTCATGAGGTTCTAAGGATGCTGACTCTGCCCCCCCCCCCCCGTGATTGGTTCTACCCCCCACACATAACCCACCTGCCCCCACATCCACCCCCCCCAGACTTGCACCCCCCCCCCCCCCCCCAGTGATTGGTTCAGGGACCGGCACATAATCAACATCAGGAACCCAAGGCAACAGCTGTGTTATCAGGCAATTGGAATCAACTTCCTCTTTTTTTTTTTTTTTTTTCTGTCTGCACCTGAATGAGAGTGGATGTGAGATTGGAGCTGTGGCAGCCATCTTTGCCCTTGTGTGGCATGGTCTCAGGAATGGAGAGGAAATGATTCTTTTGAGAAGGGGGGGGGCAGGGGGCGGTAGATGGAAAGAACCTGGCTTGTGGAAACATTGAACTCTGATCAAGGTTTACCAGAATTCCTATTCTATCTTTGGAATTAACGGCTACCTTTGTCAAAAAATTCTATGTTTTACAAATTTGAATCAACTTAAAAAAAATATTTGCCTTCAAAAGAATGAGGTAGCTTCCTGAGAGTCTCCTCACAGCCTCTCCTGTCTCTGCCTACGAGTTTTGCACACCACGGACTGTGTAAAGCCCTTTAAGTGATTGCCTGTTGCTCAAAGGATGAAGTCCTCAAATCCATCACTTGGCCCATGAGACGTCATCACGGGAGGCCGCCATGCTCCGCGGACTCATTCTCTGCTTCCTGCTCAGGCTGCTTTTCTCTTAGGTTTTCCAATATGCCAGATACTTTCTAGCTCAGTGTCTTCCTCCTCCTCTTCCTCCTCCTGTTTTATTTTTATTTTTTTAAATTTAACTTTAAATCCAGGGCCTTGTGATTGATAGGCAAACACTCTGGAGTGTTTGAGCCACACCTTTAATTCCACTTTCTTTTTCTTTTTTGCCCATTCGGAGACTTGAACTTTGGGCCTGGGTTCTGTCCTGAGCTCATTTTGCTCAGGGCTAGCCCTCTACCATTGGAGTCACAGGGCCATTTATGGCTTTTTCTGTGATTTAACTGGAGAGAAGGGTCTCATAGACTTTCTTGCCTGGGCTGGCTTCAAAATGGAATCCTCAGATCTCAGCCTCCTGAGTAGCTAGGATTACAGGCGTGAGCCACCCGCGCCCAGCTTCATTCAACGTTTTCTGACCATGGCTGACATGCTATCGCTTGAGCTCCATCTCCACTTCTGACTGTTTACTGGTTAACTGGAGATTCTCTCAGATGTTGTCTGCCCAGGCTGATATCCAGCCCCAATCCTCAGACCTTAGCCTCCTGAGCACATAGGGTTATAGGTGTGAACTATCAGTACCTGGCTACTGGTTATATTTGGGACAGGGTCTTGCTTCCTGCCTGGGAATGTGCCTGGACCACAATCTACCTATTTCAGGCTTTCTGTCCTAGCTGAGGTCATGGAAATTCACCACTTCTACAAGCTTCTCTCCATTGAGATGGAGTCTTACAGGTTTTCCTGCCCAATCTGGCTTTGAACCATAATTCTGTTCTCAGCCTTTCAAGTAGCTAAGACAATAGAGCCCTTGGTATCCAGCTCCAGCTCTGTCTTCCTAAGCGCTACTCCCTGCACCCTTGCTTTCTATTGAATAGCTCTAACCCTCCTCTGGGTCCAACCTCAGTGGGGCCTCCTCTAAATGCAACAAATACCCTGCAACATTCTCCTTTAGAACCTGCTTTTATTCTGAGCAGTTTTCAGTCACATGCAAACATGTCTCCAAAGCCTGGATTGGTGGAGTGAGCAGATGGGAGGGGCCTGGCCATCATCAAGCCCTACATCTAAGCCTAGATTGGTAGGGTGAACAGAGGGGAGGGGCCGAGGCATCAATACAGCCCCACCTTCACAGCCTGGATTGGTGGAGTGAGCAGATGGGTGGGGCCCCAGGCTCTTCATAGCCTCACCTCCAGAAGCCTCCTGGCAGAGACAAAGGTTGGAAATGGTACTGGCAGTAGGAGTCATTACATCCCTGCATCTGCTCTGAATTCAGTCTGCTGCCCATGGGACCATCTGTTTTCTCACCCCAGCAAAGCACTCTGCTCCAAGGGCACCACTGATATCAGCCTGCCAGGTAGTAAAAGTGACCTGGCTTCCTCTCCCTCTGGTTGAGAGCAGATGCTCTCCCCAGGGAGCCTGTCACCCTACCCACTGCTGGATGGAAGCTTCCCCTATGTCTGCCTGCACAGCTACATCATGAAGCCACTAAAACAAGCATAGTGACAAATCCTGGTCACAAAGACTAGAGGTGGGGTCCTCATGGCTTTTCTTTCACATAGGTTTCGAAGCCTGGGTCACTGTGTTTCATGGCCTGAGTATAATGAGTCTGTGCTGGGTGGTCCAGGGCTCCATATTGGAGTGGATATCCTGATTAGGCTGCTGTTCCCCACACTCAGAGGCATAGGTGTGAGCCTGAAGAGTATGGTGGGTCAGGGTGTGGAGGGGATGTAGGGAAGGATTTAGGACCCTTCCTCTGTTGTTTCCATGCACCCCCCACCCCGTTCCCCTCTGGCCACTTCTGAACCGCAGGAAGGCAGGGTTTTGAACCCAAAGCCCATTACAGAATTTTGCAGCAGGAAGAGATCACAGAGATCTCTTTTGTGACAGCTGGAGCCTTGAGACCAGACAGGGTAAGAGATGTGCCTGAGATCACACAGCATATGTAGTGCACCGCCAGGACTAGAACCCAGGTTCATAACAACCCTGTCTCCCTTCTCCCAGGAGAAGACGCAGGGCCGGCAGAGCGGATGCCAGCCTGCTTCAGTCACACAGCTAGTAACCTCAGGTGAGTGTGTCTCAGAGAGTGCCCAAGGACATCCAAGGAGAGATTCAGAAGAAATGGGCCTGAATTGGGTCCCACTTCGAAACAAGGTTCCCCAGAGAGGGTGAGTGACTGGGCCAGAGCTACCCAGACTGGCACCTTAGTGGAGGAGGCTCCTCAGGGCTAACCTCTCCAGCTACAGTTGACTGCTTTGTCACTTCCCTGCCCTGACCATTCATGATGCCCTCCCCAGAGCCGGAAACACACTGAGCTACTGTCCGGAGGCCCTATTCTGTGTCTCCTACCCCTCCCCTTCCCTTCCCATGCCACGCCCCGGCCTTCAAGAACATTCAACACCACCTCCAGGCACCTTTCCTCCCCGGTCAGCCGAGGACAGGCAGAGAGATGGGAGTTCTTGCAGACAGAAGGCCCAGTGTGGGCCAAAGCCCTGGGGACACAGGTCTTGATCCATGACCTTCAGTCTCCAGCCCAGCTGGGACCATACTCTGGCTCACAGAGACAGCTCACATGCCAGCTCTGTCCTAAAACCTCCTTTAGATTCCTTACTTCTTAGGTCCCCTTAGAAGTGATGCTAGACCATGTTAGTTCCTCTGGGTAGACCCTGAGGGCTGGACTAGTGGCCAGATCTTGGGGGAGCTGGATGATTGTTCTGTGGCTCAGCATGGGTCCAGGATGGCAGGTTTCCAGGGCTAGATGGTGCCCTGGGAAGGTCATGTGGTTTCTTTGCCCTGTGTCTCATCCAAAGGGAATCTCTGTGCCTCCACAAAGCACTGACTTGCAGAGTCCCTGAGCTGACTACCAGAAAAGCTGGTAAACATTTTCTCCAAATATAAGTTCATTGTCATCGTGAAAGTGTTGTACAGAGGGGTTACCATGTCCTGAAGTCAGGTAACGAGTACAATTCTTTTTGGATAACGTCACCCCTTTCATAAGCATCTAAAACAAAACAAGGATGTCCCTGGGAACAGACTTGAGATTATGGAGCAAGGATTTGCCTTGTGGCTGGGTGTTGTGGGAAACTTGGTACTTGAGTCTCTAACTTGCTTCATGACCCAGTTTTGGCAAGGCCCAGGGACTATGGGTTCTCATGGAGAGGGTCTGGGGAGCAGGGCAGAAGAGAAAGCTCTGCCTTGTGCTTTTAGGGGGGTAGGAGTAGGAAGGGACATTTGGAGTTATGAAATCAATTGTGTTTTGGAAAACATGCTCACACCTGTCATCCTAGCTACTCAGGAGGCTGAGAGCTGAGGATCACAGGTTTGAAGCCAGCCTGGGCAGGAAAGTCTGTGGGACTCTTATCTCCAATTAACCACCAGAAAACCCGAAGTGGTGCTGTGGCTCAAAGTGGTACAGCCCCAGCCCGGAAGTCAGGACATCGCCCAAGGCCTGGAGAACAGAGCAGAGAACGAAGTGGTGGAGCCAGCCCCTGAGCTCAGAGAAGTTTCTAGAGGAAGGTGCCCTGCAGGCTTCTCCATCCAAACTCCTGACCATCCTGGGTGCAGCAGGCCGGCAGCAGGGTGTGCAGGCCCGGAGTTCTGGCCAAACCTCTCCACTCTTCTGTGATGATGCTGATCTTCCTTCTACTCCATGTCCAGCTCCACCAACTCGCTCTCCCCCCCCCCCCCCCCCCCCGCAGCTTTGCCTATATACTTGCCTTGAGCCACTTTCTACCCGTCTGCCATGGGATGCTAGCAGATCCTCTTCCCTGCCACCCTCTGGCCATCCCTCCTCCTCCTGGAAGTCTTCCTTGGTTCAGGCCCTGTCAGGATGGTGAAGATGCTCAGGAAGCTCAGGAAACTGCAAATGGAGACCAGCTGTGCCCTCTCTAGAACCTTCACCATGAAGCACACTGACTGAGGGAAGGGGGGGTGTCTAAGAAGCCACCAGCCAGCACTTCCTTGAGCTGCTCAGGCCTACAGGCCTTGGGGCTCCCCTTAAGGCTTCCTCCCCAGCTCCTTCCTCACCTTACCCCCCCCCCACTGGAGGCTCTGGAAGGCCAGAGTCTTGGGAGAAGGGCTGGGGCTGATTTTAATGTAAATGAATCTCTCCTGCTAGCTCTCCAGCGCCAAGCTGTTCTAAAAAGATAATTAATTGGAATGAAAACACTAGCTGTGGCTCCTCCTGGAGAATTTGAAATTCCTGTCCTCCCTGCCTCCCTCACCCCTCCCACTGCACAGGTAGCCCCAGTGCCCCCTCCCACCCTTCCCAGAGCCTCTGGGACACTCCATGGCATGGAAGCTTCTGACTAGCTGGCCACAGGCAGGTCAATGTCAAGTTCAAGGTCAGGAGAAGATACTGACCTTGATTCAAGTGAGAGGAGGGGCCGGTAGACTTGATGAATTCAACGCTGTACAGGCCCTTTCCAATGGAGCTGGGGTCTCTTTCCCAGTCTGTACTCTGACCCCTTCCTTTCCTCTTCCATTTCTGTCCCTTAGAGTCAGGAAGACGGTAGAGCTGGGACAAAGGTGAGATTGTGAGGGGCAGACATTACCCGCAATCCTGCCCACATAGCCTTGGTTTGTTTTCTAAGCTAGGCAGGATTAGAATTCCATCTTACAGACTGGGCAGCAGAAGCACAGAGTGGTTGGATCACTCACTCAAAGTCATACAGCTATGATGCAGTGGAAACAGGGTCCAAGCTGGGAAGCGCGACTTCAGAGACCTTTACCCTGAAGCCCTCCAACCCATCGGTCCCTCTCTCCCCACAGCTCCGCCCCTCAGCCCTCTCCCTGCTGCCATCTCTCCCATAGTCAGCCTCTCTCCTCTGCCTTCTCCATCCCCATCCTGTGTGAGCAGGACACCAAGGGCCTGTGCATTCTGAAGTGAAATTAGTAACTAATGGAGAGCACGAATGGTGAGCTCAAAAGCCCTTGAGGGAACCCAGAGGTCCCTTCCAGACTGGACTCAGGGTGGGGGGTCACCCTCTTCTAGGTTCACCTGGCTTTTCTTCTGGCTTGGGCTCTTGTCCTACCAGCCTGCAGAGGACAAGGGATTGGTCCCAGGTCCCTGTGCTGAGGGAGCTCGACACCCACTGTTCATCTCTTTTGTTGCTGTGGACTTGGTGTGTTCAGTTTAACATCTGACCTTCTCTCATCTCCCGATTAGCTTTGATGCTGTTGAGAATGGCTTTTAAGTTCATCCTGGCCACAGATTCTGCCAAGATAATAGAAAAAAACATCTGATGAATGTGTGATCTTGCTTGTTTCAGAGTGCCTTCACTTTGTATGTGGGTTTTTTTTTTCTTTCAGTGATGGGGTTTGAACTCAGGGCTTTGCCCTGGCTATGCAGGCATTTAGCTACTTCCCTCCCCTCCCCTCCCCTTCTCCTACCTTCCTTCCTTCCTTCCTTCTTTCTTCCTTTCT
>NW_012267341.1:2523418-2530075 GCF_000151885.1 Dipodomys ordii
TCCTTCCCTCTTTTCCTTGTCTCCTCTCCCCTCCTGTCCCCTCCTCCCCCCTCCCCTCCTCTTTTCCTGTAACCTGTTATCATTTGATGCCCTGTGCCACCCAGGGAATGTGTTAGCAAGAAGGCTGTTACCTGTGCCCCCCTTGACCTTGGACCAAAGCCTTATGCTAGAATAAACCTCTTTCCTTTCCAATATGCTCATTCTGTGGTATTGGGTTGTTAGCAACAGAAACTGGACCAATTTGGAGCTTTTAGCATGTAGACAGATTCTCAATCATGGACCACAGCCAGGACCTGCAGACGTCCAGCTGTTCTCCTCCATTGTGTGTGTTGGGGTGGGGGCATCACCTCCACATGAGGCTCAGTAGAACTTCCTGCATGCTTTACTGGATACACCTCAGCCCCCTTTCTTTTCTTCCTTCTCTCTGCCCTCTTCTATCCCATCCTTTCACCCAAGCAGGGGCTGGTGAACCTCAAGCAGCCAGGACCCCAGGGCGGGTAGGGCATGGGTGAGGGAAGCTGGGATGAGGCGATTGAGACAGGAGCTGTTCTGGCCCCACCCCACCCTTGATCTGAAATAACGACCCCTCCCCCCATTGCCATGGAGGAGGAAAAGGTGGAAAATTATTCCTGTTCTGCTCCTAGAAAACTTTAAAATGCTATCACCATGGAAACCACTCTGAACAGCCATGGAGCATGCTTGTGGAGAGGAGGAGGGGACAAGGAGAGAGGAAAGGAGGAGAGGAGAGGGGGAGAGGGGGAAAGGGGAGGGTGATGTTGGCATGAGATGCTCACAGAGGCCATTCACAGCATGGCTGTCCTGGCTTCGCTGGATCTTTCCATTTAGGGTCCCCAATAGGACAATGCTGGCTACCTTCTTCTGAGGTGAGCAGGCAGGGGCCAAATCCTGGACCACAGGGATGTAGGGGTCACATCTGGGGTCACATCTGGGGTCACTGTGATTGATTCTTGCCTAACAACACCACCTTATTCTCCCAGCTCTGTGTGTGAGCAAGCAGGGGGCATGGGGGTATGGTAGGGGATGTAAGAAATCATACATGACCTTTACTCTCAAAGGAACTTTCTAGAGGAGATAGACACTTCTAAATTTCCTACAGTCCATACACTTGGTATACATTTTAAAAAATTCATTATGTTGACTCTGAAATGGCAATTGCAGTCTGTCCCCCCCATCTTACAGAAGAGGAAACTGGTACAGGAGAAGCATAGGAATTCAGCAGATATTTGTGTCAGACACTGCACTACTTAGAATAGTTATGGCCTTGTTCTTCTCCCCAAGTCACCTGAGGGGAAACCGAGGTACAGTGAGTTCACTTGGGTAATAGTTCCAGGGGGTTCTGGATTATCCAGGTGAGGTATTGCAGTGAGCACAATTCATGGGGTCTTGCAGTCAGAAGTGCAGTTTCCATACACCATTACTGGATTATCCATTACAGCAGCAAGCAGGTGGGGAGGCTGGCAATTTGGGTCAGAAGATGGGGAAGGCAGGATGGTCAGGGTAGAAAACCTCAGGATACTGAGGTGTCATGTAGGAAGGACACCAACTTGACAGGAACTTGGCAAGGCAAAGCTTACTCTGCAGAAGGGTGTGCTACGGACAGGAAGCCAAGGTTTTATCCTGGATGCTTTACTGCCTATGTTCTGATTGGTGAGAACTTAGGTTCACAGTCTTCTGTGATTGGCTATTTTGAAACCATTTAAAAATTTGCCTGAGCAATCAATCAAAACCAGCACACCTGTCCCAAGCAGGAAGATAATTCTTACTCAGCTGATATTCTAATGAGCCACACCTCCCACTCCTAGAAAAACAATTCCTATAACAGAATAGGATGTGAATTTATGGTTTCTTGTAAGATGGTAGCTAGCCTTAACATAGTGGTGCTTATGTCAAATAACCATAAGATCAAAGATTTCAGGGCCAGGCCTGGTGCTGACAGTGCCTGGGTCTGTCTGGTAGCAATTAATGTTCACTATACCATTACTGTCTTTGTCTATTTTTACAGTGAGCTGGGAACTGAGGGAAAAATAACCAAATATGGTGTTCATGATTCAAGATGGCTGTGGTTTAGGTTAAGCCAAATCCATATGAGGGCCAGGATTAAAAGGTGACAGGAAGAGCTGGGATTTGAACCCAGGTGTGTGTGTGTGTGTGTGTGTGTGTGTGTGTGTGGTGAGAGAGAGAGAGAGAGAGAGAGAGAGAGAAAGAGAGAAAAAGAGAGAGAGATGCTGAAGCCAGTGCCTTTTCCCATCATACTTTGCAGCCAGGTTTGCATAAGAGAGTGAAAAAGATTAGAGAGGACCAAGTTTTGGCTGAGGCTGGCCTGCTTTATTGTAAGAATCTATAGTGAACTTTGGAGTCATTACACAGACATCTTTGATATACTCTCTCAAAGGCCTAATCAATCTGGAAGAGTTTGGCCTTGAGTGGGATTGAGGAGAAGGCTTCTGGTGAGTTTGATGAATATTGGCAGGGGGACTATGGCAGAGAAGGAAAGGTGGAAAAGGAGGGAAAGCCTACATCATAAATCTCGCAACTTCATTGGAATGTACTTCAATGTATCAGTCAGCATGGGTTAGAGTTTGCTGCAGTAACAAACATCTCCAGATATCAGTGGCTCAATATAATAGGTTTATATTCTCACGATGCTACATTGTACCAGTTATATTTTCTTGAGTGCAAATCATTTAACAGTGTCTGGGAACAGCAACTAGGTAGAAGTTTTCAAAATTCTACAGGTTGCTTGGGTGCTTCCTTGGCTCTGTCACTTTTGCATGCATCTGTTTATATCACATTTTCTGAGACCTCCCACAGGCCAAAGCTGAGTGCGTCAAAGGGGTATGGGAATGCTCTCATCTCTGGACAGGGGGTGCAGTCCAGGCATATTACAGAAGGGAGGCAGATGGACAGAGGGAATTGTTACAGCCATCTTCCAGTCTTCCCTGCCCATCTGTACTGTGGCCTGGCTAGAGGGATCTGTCCCAGGACTTCCTCATCCCGGGAGGCTGGATGAGGCTCACCTGTGGCATAAAGAGAGGCTAGAGAATGGCACTTGTGCTTGGACTGCCCCATCAGGGAATTGAAGAAAATCACCTGGTCATGTTTAATTTCAAGGGGGTCCTTAATGCACTTGGAGGAGGACTACACACTCTCCAGGCCTATTATCTGCTAGGTGATTAGACAGTTTTGTCTCAGACTAGGGTTGTAATTAGGGATTATTACCTGTTTGGCAGCTCGTGAAATGGAGCAGCTAAGACCACCCATGGTTACCCACACGGTAAGAGGCAAAGCCAGGTCTGGGACCCAAGCATGAGTCTGACCTCAGAGGTGGTCTGCTTGCTTGAGTGCTCCACACTTCTTCAGAGAGAAGACAGAGGGGAGGACCCATGGGTGGCTAGCACTTCCTACACTGAGTTGCGACTCTGATATGATGTGTCCAGTCATTCTTTCATTTGGTTGTCATTCTTTCATTTGCTATGGTTTCTGATATGAGGCCTTGCCACGTTGTCCAGTCTGGCCTTAAACTCACAATCCTCCTGTTTCTATCTTTCCAGTGCTGGGATTACAGGCATGCACCACTATGCCCAGCTGGTTGTAATGATTTAAATGTCACTACATTTAAGAAGAAGAGAAGAGCAGTGGGCAAAACCATCTTGGCCCCTGTGATTGAGGGGCACATGGCTGGGAGCACCTACTTCTGATCTAAGACTACACTTCCACTTTTGGAAATGGGGGTATATCTTGGGGTCCTGAACCTCACAGAGTCTTTGAGGATTCCAGCTGCTGGGGTCCAGTGTCCCAGCTTCCATCCTTCTTGGAAAGTTGGGTGGGGGCGACGGCAGGGGGTGGGTAGGGGAGGCTGGCAGTTTCCTGAGTCTCCCCATAGGAACCATGGTTTCTGGGTGTGGTTACAGAGAGACACTTCCACACCAAGGGAGGAGCCTGTCCTGGGTTGTTGGCTCTTCGGCAAAAGACCTAGGAGCCCAAGCAGAGGAGGAACTTTCTGGACATACAAGAGCTTGGGGGCGGGGTCACAGTCTCCCTGAGTCACCCATGGCCCCAAGAGACCCCACCTGGGTCACTTCGATGGATGCTAGGACTCAAAGAACTTGGAGGTCAAATGGTTCAGCCTTCTCTCGCTGCCCCCACCGTGTTTCAAAGCCCAAAGCTTGGCTTCTGTGTGCCTGTCATGTGGTTGCCCAGGTGCCCTGAACCCCCCCCCCATCCATCCCCTCCAGGGACAAGGAGCTTACCACACCCACAGAATGAGTCTGTTCCCCAAACCCTTTCTGATTCTGTGACTACCTTGCCCAACAGCTCACACAAGCCGCGTGCCGGTTGGAGCTGGCACATGCCGGGATGCGATGCCCTGGGTGTAGTGACACTTGGGGGACAGTGGCGACTTGATGGGGGGTGGTGGTATGGGAGCATGCCCAGCTCCAGCAGATGGGCCTGGCTTTGCCCCACACTGAGCGATGCCGGAGCTCTACACGCTCTGGCTCCCGGCAAGTACAACTATTTATAAAAGAGGCAGTTTGCCAGGAAGCAGGGAGGGCTGAGACAGCTGCTCCTGCTGCCTGGATGGTCTGTGCTCCCCCAACTCCCCCAGCCTCAATGCTCTGGCTAGAGGATGCCCCAAGGCTCCAGGCCCGCTGGCTCGGGGGACCCCTTCCCAGGCTAAGGCTGCTGCAAAGTCTCTCTGGGCAAACTCCCATGTGCTGTATTTCCAGGTTGGCCAGGAGCATGTGGAATAATGGGTTGAATGCCAAGTGCTAACCTCAGGACCCTTGAATGTGACTACATCTGCAAAGAGGGCCTTCTGGATTATAGTTAAGTCAAGGATCTCGGGGAGCAATGATCCTGGAATCAGAGTGCACCCTAAATCCAATTTCTGGTGTCCCTGTAAAAGTAAGGAAGCCAGTCATAGTTGCCTATATCTGTTATGTAACCTCAGCCCACTGGAAGATGGGCTGGAAGATGGGCTGGACGATGGAGAATTTGGGTCCGGTCTGAGCTACACAGCAAGACTCCAGAAGGGAGAGACAGAGAGTGTGAGTGAAAGGAGGGAGAGAGAAGAGGAAAAAGCTACATGATAATAAAGGCAGAGCCTGGAGCTAAGCAGCCAGGAGCCAAGGAATGCTAGGCATAGAGGTAGGAGGAGCCTGCAGCCATTGGAGGGCGTACAGCCTCACCCACACCTTATTTGGGACTTCCGGCCTGCCTGAATCCACACACAGTCCACTGACTAAAGCCTCTGAGCTGGTTGTGTTTGTGATGGACGACTCTCACCAGTCGGTTGGGGTTGAGCAAGGACTTGCCACAGCTTAGAAGCGCCTGGAGGAAGGCGAGAGGTGAGGGGAGGGCGGGTGCTGTGTCTGCTGCCTCAGGGGCAGTTGTGGGCCAGCCGGGGCCCTGGTGAGAGAGGGGGGTGCCAGATGATATTGTAGGTTTGTTATTGATCACCCAGGTCCTCCCAGTGGCAAATGCGGGGTCTCGGGTCTTCCCTTGAGCAAGTGGATTACTGAGGTCTTCTCTTCTACTTCTGGGGCACCAACTCCTTCCATGACCTTGGGCAGACAGGGATGTCCCTTGGGGACAGTCAGTGGAGGGGGTGGGTAGGGTGGGCAGGCACTGAGTGGGAAGGAGGGGGGATGGGGAGGGCCCCCTCTCGGCTGTGGATCTGGGATTAGACTGCTAACGGAATGTTCTTGGCATGAAAAACAACCAGCTCTTGAGACTTCAGGATTATGCTAAGAGACACATCAGAGGGGCCTTGGCTAAAGATGTCTTTCTCCCTCAGGGAGGGGCGGGGTGGGGAGAGGCCTTGGGGTGTGGGTGCAGGGTGCTGGCTGTCAGGGATCCTGCTGCCTGGGAATCCTGGCTTTAGGGGTAAGGAATAGGATATGGTGCTCCACCTCTTGGGACAGATTTATGCCAGGCCCTATTTAGAGACAGGATAAAGGACTCTCTTGTTCTAGGTCCTCAGGTGAAGGGTGCAGTGGGGGTGAGCAGCTGGAATTGGTCTTGAAGGCTGGTGGGGCAGAGGTGCAGCATGGACAGAAAGAGGTCCCCAGCCTGGACAGAGTTAAATGCGTGTGGTAACCTGGCAGGAGGGAAGACAAGAGGGGTGGGGGAAGCACAGGGCAGGTTCTCCCGTGGCTGGGGAGGCCAGGTACCAGGCTGGACTTCCCAAGTCTTAGTGTATCCTCAGCAGAGTCTTGCAAGGTAGAGGCTGCTGTGCCCACTTTACAGAGGGGGGCCAGAGGATGGAAAGGTAAGTACGTTTCCCAGGGGCACAGTGTGTTGGGTGAGCTGACTAATTCATGTGGGGACTATGGTTTGTAGGCTCTTAAGAAGCTATGTCCTGAACGTGAGGCCACAGGCAAGAGGGAGCCATTGTAGGTGTCTGAGTGAGAGCAGGCAGAGTGAACGGTACACCAACAGAGACTGGGCAGCTGAGGGGAAGGCTAGTAATTAAATAGGAATGAGAAATAATAGCCAACACAGTAAGAATGAAAGACCCAAGACCTAGATATATCTTGGCTGCTTTAGTGGCTTCTGCTTCTTCCTCTTCTCCTACTTCTCCTCCTCCCTCCTCCTTCTCTGCCCTCCTCCTCTACTTCTTCTTTTCCTCCTCCT
>NW_012267341.1:2530269-2560040 GCF_000151885.1 Dipodomys ordii
CTTCTTCTTCTTCTTCTCCTTCTCCTTCTCCTTCTTCTGGTCAAGGTAGGATAAAGGCATGTTTGGAGATAGGCTGAGGGCAAGGGCTGGTGGAGTGGGAAAAGAGAGAGGAGGTAGGGGGAGTTTGTAACTAGCAGCTCAGTCAGAGAAAAGAAGATGGAATATGAGTTCACTGGGGTGTCCATACCTGGCTAAGACCAGAAAGGCAGCTGGGCCAGGCCTTTGTTTTACTGTGTGATCTTGAGTAAAGTGCTTCAGTTCTCTGAGCTTTGTTTTGAGTAAAGTGCTTCACTTCTCTGAGCTTTTTTTTTTCTCATCTCTAATACATAGATATTAGAATACACCCCCCCCCACTTGAATCATACACTCAGCCCTTTTTGTTTTAGTTTGTTTTTCAGATAGGGTCTCATGCTTTCACTCTGGTCAGCCTCAGCCTTTTCTCCTTCTGCCTCCTGTGTAGTAGGGTTTACAGACATGTACCATCATGCCTATGGTGGCACTATCCTTGGAATGGAATGCCTGAACTAGCTTCGAAGGCAGAGATAACATCAGCTGTGAAGGGCAGGAAACGGGCTTCAGCAGGGAACAGCAGGACTAAAATAGCAGAGCCAGAATGCAGAGCAGAGCAGAGCAGTCTTCTACTTTGAGCCTCTCCTGAAGGTCTGCTCGGGGGGCCTCCTCCAAACACTTGTGAACTCATGCTTAGGGAGCATCTGCCAGGGGTTTGCACCCATTGATGGGCTGGGATAAGTCGAGGCAGAAAGAACAAGAGAGAAGAGGGTGCAGAGGCCTGACCAGCCTGCGTTGGGGACACAGCCCTCAGGGAGGGGCTGGCGGGGCCCGTGTGACTCCAGTCCTGAGAATGTGTGATACCCAAATTGAAATTAAAGATCATTTCCACTCCAGATGGGATTTTTGTCAATGCTCTCCTTCTAGATTCAATTAAAGCAATTTAAGGTAATTAATTGAATTTGTTATTTGATTAATAAAGATAGAAATTCAGCTATGTTGCTGGCGAAGGAGGCAGCTGTGTTGGGAAGGGCTGGCAGAGGACTGGCGCCATCTCAAGTTTCCTGTCACTTCTGTCTCCCCTTGGCTTGCTTGACCCAACCCCATGGTCCCCCAGTCATTCTAGCAGGGCCTCTAGCCCTGAGTATGGTTGTGTTCTAGGTGGGAGGAGGGAGATAGTGGAGCAGTGTGGTGGTGGGGGTGGGGTAGGAGGGAGCTGGGGAAGGGAAGGGCCTGGCCTACCATACCTGGAGGGGCTGAGCTGGGGCAGAGGCTTTGCTGGGGTCAGGAAGAAGCCAGGCCTGAAACCCAGGATCTCCTGCAAGAGCTGGGCCAGTGGATGGAGAAGAGGAGGGGAGGAAGTGGGGGCGGGGCAGAGGAGTCTGAACACAGACAGCAGGTGGCTGCATCTGCAGGATACCAGTATCTCTAGTCACTAATGGAACAAGAAGCAGAATGGTGAGGATTATTATTATTATTATTTTTTGGTCAGTCGTGGGGCTTGAACTCTGGGCCTGGGGTGCTGTCTGTCCCTGAGCTCTTCAGCTCAAGGTGAGAGCTCTACTACTTGAGCCACAGCGCCACTTCCAGTTTCTGGTGGTTAATTAGAGATAAGAGTCTCACAGACTTTCTTGCCCAGGCTGGCTTTGGACCGTGATCCTCAGATCTCAGCCTCCTGAGTAGCTAGGATTACGGGCATGAGCCACTGGCACCCGGCTTGGTGAGGATTTTTAAATACGACTCAAACTTCAGTAGCTCTGCCAACTCTAGATCAGCAAATTTGATGAGAAAATAAACACCCACCAATAGAATCAAAATGTACGCATTATCCTGCCCATGTAATTGTAACCCCTCTGTACAGTATGTTCACAAATAAAATAAAATAAAATATTTAAAAAAAGGAGAAAAAAAAGACAAGACAAAGCAACACTTTCAAAACCTATTTGAAAGCTTCTATCGCAGACAAAGGCTAAATTCCTGCGTATACGAAGAGTTCCTCTGGGTCAATAAGAAAAAGGAAACAAAGGAAAGTGGTGGAGGGAAGTAAAGGTCAGGAGTGGGCAGTTTGTATGAAGGAACCGCAAATGGCTTCTAAGCGCATGCAGTTGCTCGTTCTCTCCTATAATGAGGAAAATGCAAATGAAAAGTGGGCAGAGATAGCCATTTTTATCCATCAGATTGAGCAAGCTTTAAAAATATGATATATTGTGTGGAGACACAGTGGCTCTCCTGCCATCTATTAACATGGTAAAATTTCCTACAGGTAACAGGGTGATGGGTATAGTAGCAGCACTATTGTCATAGCTTGAGGGGAAACAGCAGATGAATTCTGCAAATTAATGTTGTTCCCAGGTGGTGGAATACTACACAGGCAGCAAATAGAAAGAAGCAGCTGTCCCTATCCTATCGTTAAGTGGTTACTGGGTGTTAAGAGGCTGTTGGGTGAGAAAAGAACACAGGGTAGAAGAATGCATAAGATTCTGTTAGCCAGAAACAATGGCTCCTGCTTGTAATCCTAGCTACTTGGGAGGAGGTAGAGATTGGAGGATTGAAATTCAAGGCACTCCTAGGGCAAAAAGTTAGTGAGACCCTATCTCAACTGATAAATGGCTGGGTGTGATGGGGCATGTGCTTCTGATCCCAGTCACTGTGGAAAGTGGGAACAGAAGGATTACAATCCAGGCCAGCTTGAGAAGAAACACAATATCCTATTCAAAAAATAATGAAAGCAAAAAGGGCTGGAGGCAGGGATCACATGGTAGAAGACTTGCCTAGCAAGCACAAGGCCCTGAGTTCAAAGCTCAGAATCCCTCTTTCCCCCAAGACACTACTGGTTACAAGAAGTTGAAATGACTGTGTATTACACACATGTTTTGCTTATGCAGGTGTAGACAGGTTGTCACTAAATCACAGGAGTCTGGGACCAAGGGCTGCATGGAGGGAAGGAAATGGCAGCCAGGAGATAGATGCAAGAGGAGACTTAACTTTTCTCTGTATAAACCAAGTAGGCCTTTGCACACTTGTCCCGAGTACATATGTTGCTTATTCAAACAGAAAAATAAGTTGGGATATAGGTCAGTGGTAGAGACACAGGGATGTGACAAAGATAGGGTCAAAGGAGCAGGGGAGGTCAGAGCCACGGTGGTTTCCAGGCCCAGAGGAAGTGGGAGGTTGAGAAGTAAAGGTGAGGGTCATGTCCCTTTGGGACACTGTGTGTGTGTGTGTGTGTGTGTGTGTGTGTGTGTGTGTGTGCTGGAGCTTGAACTCAGAGCCTGGGCACTGTCCCTGAGCTTTTTTTTTTGCCCCCTCAAGAGTGGTGCTCTATGACTTGAGCCTCAGCTCCACTTCTGGCTTTTTGGTAGTTAATGAGAGATTGAGAGTCTTATGGACTTTCTTGCCTGGGCTGGCTTTGAACTATGATCCTCAGATCTTCAGATCCTCCTCAGTTGCTTAGGAGTACAGGCATGAGCCACCAGCACCCAGCTCTCTGGGACACTTCTTAAACAAGGAGTCTGTCCTTGGACAGCTCTGAGAAGAAGCTATGCTGACCCTCAATGTACAGAGGAAGAAACTGAGGCTGGACTCTTCCAATGTCATCTCCAGTGCCCTCACCTGCAGCCCTCAAGGATGGGCTGGGCTGGACTTGTGGCATGGCCCGTTCTGTCTTGACTGGGGATGCCCCCCCCCAGCTGGCCTGGCCTGGGGGCTGCATTGGGCATCTGTAGGCAACTGCCCTGTGATATGCCTGAGGAAGGATTAGCTGAGCTCAGACCCTTAGGCTCTCCTCCATTGGGGACAGCTGTCCCAGAAGCCTCTGGGATGATGAAATGTTAACATTGAAGGAGTCAGGGATTCATAGGATGCCCACGGGGGAAAACATAGCCCTAAACACTCTGAGATGGACTTTGGATTATATCTAGAACAGAAGCAATTTAATCTTCCTCCGAGAACTGGGATGGAGGCAGGGTGAGGGAGCTCCCTTCAGGAATAGGGTGAAGCCCTGGGTGACCTCAATCAGGATAAGGGCAGCAGCTGTGATTAAAGGGACCCCTGAGGGCTTTTAAATGTCTGTTGTACCCCTCCACGGGCCACTGCCAGGATTTTACATTCTGTGAAACACAGACACTACATGGGGGCCCCCTGTGGAGGCCCAGCCTCCTCCTGTGGTCAGTACTAGCCTCACTCACAGAGGGGAGTGGATCAGACGGTGGGGTCCACCTCCCCATTGTGCGGATCACAGTGGAGGGGGGGTGGGGTACAGGTCGGATGAGCAGAGGTTAGATGATAGCGTAGACCTGATATGGACCCAGTGAGACTCCTACTGGCTCTCAGGGTCTGGGGAGAGCCCCCCCCCCGCCTCTTTGTAAAAAAAAAATCAGACCATTTGGGCTGGGGTGCCTCTGCTGAACCCTTTGGGCTCTTGGGAATGGGGTTTAAGGGGTGTCATGCGGGGTGGGAGAGCAGCAGGGGTTGCATAGCTGAGTTCCTGTGTTCCCTGGCCGCCTGTGTCTACAGCGCATCTGTGGCTGACCATAGCTCCTCATGGCATGTTCTTACTCAGGTCTCCTGACAGCCAATGAGCTACCTCAGGCTCATTTACTTTCCAGCTGAGCAACACACTCAGAGGGGAGAAACTAAACAATCCTGACAGGTCCAGGACACTGGCATCAACCCCGGGGCCCAGTGACTTCAAGGCATTGTCCACAGGTCAAGGCCACTGCCTCTGTTTTGTTGTGTGTGGTGTGGGAAGGGCAGGAAAGCCCTCATCACACCCCATCTCTTAAGAAAAGTAGACCACAGTCTGAGGTGTGTAAGTCAGGCCTGGGCCTCAGCTGGACCTGGAGCCACCCTTCCCATCCAAGTGGGGCCAGAGGGTCCCTGTCTTAAGCTGGATTTTGAACACTACCGTGGTCCATTTTCAGTGAAGCATTCCATGGATTACCCAGGATGCTTCAGTGGATAGTCAGTGTTCTGTGCCAGATGACCTTGCCCAGCCATATGCTAATAAATCTGTGCACATTTAAGGTGGGCTGGGCCAAAGCTGTGGTATGGGTAGGGTGGGGGGTGACTGTTTAAGCACAGGAGCACTAGCCCTGTGTGCTGGCCCCCCTCCGTGGTCTTACAGTCACACTGGCAATGTTTGGACAAGTGACTTGCCTCTCTCTTGCTCTAAAGCCCATCTTCCTTCCCTCATGTCATGGAGGCCTCTCCTGTCCGTTTCTGCTCTTACCTGGCCAGACCCTCCATACGGTCCTTTCTCCCCTCAGGCTTCCGGTGAAACCATCTCAAGTCTGTGTGGGAAGCCATTTCTCCAGATTTACAGCCGGCACAGCTTGTATCTGAGCTTGGTTACCGTCCTTCCCCATCTCCTGTGGCCTCTAAGACAAGACAGCTCCTGCTGGGCCGGGCAGGAGGGAGGATGAGGGAGGTAGGCAGGGCCAGATTGGCAGCTGTGGCTCACGGGCTACAGGAGCCACCACCTCATGGTGAGAGGGAGAAGGTCAGATGTTTTTGTGAGACACCGTGAGATGTGTGGTTTGGAGGCACCAACCGACCGACAGACAGGCTGCTTCACAGCCCAGGGCTCTGGGTTCGTAAGCTCCAGCACTGGCAACTGCAGCCTTCACAGAGTGCTGGGAACGGAGTAAGTGTACAATCAGAGGAACTGACCTCATGTTGGCGAGCTGTGTGGCCTTAGCTGGGTCTCTCGTCATCTCTGAGGTTTGACCCTCATCCACTCATGGGTTATGCCACAAGTCCAGGTGCTGGTGGCTTGCACCTGCAATCCTGAGGCTGAAATTTGAGGATCAGGTCTTTACTGTCAGCATCAGCAGAAATGTCTATTGGTCTCTGATCTCTAGTTAGTCAGCAAAAAGCTGGAAGTGGAATTATGGCTCAAGTGGTAGAGCACCAGCCTTGTTGAAAAGCCAAGTGAGAGTGTGAGGCTCTGAATTTAAGCCCCAGTAACAACAGGCATGCATATGCGTGTGCACACGTGTGCGCACGCACACACACACACACACACACACACACACACAGTAGCCTATAATGAAAAGAAGTGTATTTTGCAAACTCTGATACTTTAGTGCTAAAAAGCATGAGCTCCATGGCCAGAGACGCTGTGTATGGATCCCAACCCTGTTGTGCAATCTTGATCGGGTGACGTCACCTCTGCTCTCTGCTCTGTGGCACAGGCAAGCCAGAGTTTTGATGCCAACTGCATTCTTTTTTTTTAATTTAATTTAATTTTATTTGTGAACATACTGTACAGAGGGGTTACAATTACATGGGCAGGATAATGCGTACATTTCTTACCAAGCATTGCAGCCTCCTCCTTTGTTTACCCTTCACATCCCTTCCCAGCCTCCCCCCCCCCCCCCCCCCAATCCCACCACCTGCATTCTTGTTTGATGGTCCAGAGCCTCTGTAGCTTTCTGTGGGCTCAGCTGAGTTGTTCAGACCAAACAAGGCTTGGATGATCTTGGCTGGCCTCACTCATGGGTCTTCCACAGAGGGTGGATTCCTTTGGACCTGGATGGTGAATTTAGCCGGAAGTTGAGGCTGGGCTTCTCCATGGGGCTTGTATGCCTGCAGCAAGGATTGGTGCAGAAGCTGGCTCCTTTCTCATTGGCCAAGGTCTGTCACATGGCCAATCCTGGACCAGGGTGGAGGTCTGTTCTCAAGATGGGGCATGAGCAACAGGATCCATCTCTGCAACAGTCGACTGCAGCCTCTCCGGGCCACAGTTTTCTCATCTATAAAATGAGCATTTGCTGTGCTTTCCTCAAGAGATGACTGTGAGGAATGAAAAGAAGCGAGCCAACGTGTGTGAGGTGCACTCCGGGGCTGGACACGGGAAGAGAGCCATGATGTTCGTATTGTTTCTCACTGGGCAGAGAGACAACTTACAGGCCCACTCCACGGGCTCCATTTTGGGAGCTGTGAGGTGAGGGCCAGCGGTCTGTGCTCTCTCCAGAGCACTAAGCCGGCCCTGGAGGAACGTGCTGTCCCCGCTCGGCTCCCTGCTGGAGAAGGTGGTGTCTGGCCTGTCCTAATGGCTACTAGGCTTTGTTCCTACAGTCCTTCCTGGCTCCAGAGCACAGCTATTCTTTTCTCTTCCTTTCTTCCCTCTTCTTGGTCTTAGAAACAACTTCTCCTCCTCCTCCTGCTTCTCCTCATCTCCCTTCCCTTCTACACCACCTCACATTCTTCTCCTCTCTTCTATCTCTCCTCCTCTCCTCCTCCTCCTTCTCCTCCCTGCCTTGCCTCCATCTCCTCCTTCTCCTCCATATTTACAGGGTATCCAATGGCCTTCCCATGCCCTCTGGGCACAGCATGGAGACAGACAGCCCCAGGCATGTGATCTGGAATTGGATTGGAATCTGGTAGTCCACAGCTGCCAGAGTCCCTGGACAGTTGTGACCCTTAGCACAATCAAAGAGCCTGGAACCTTCTAGAGCTTGTGCGTGCTGTCTGAAGAGAGGGGTGGACTTTATTAGACATTGTGGGGGTGTCTGTGTGTGTGTGGATGCGCGTGTTCATGTGCTGGTTAGTACTGGGGTTTGAACTCAGGCCTTAGCTTTTTCAGTCAAAGCTACCTACCACTCTACCACTGGAGTCACAGCTCTACTTCTGCATTTTTGGTGTTTAATTGGAGATGAAGAGTTTCACAAACATTCCTGCCTGGGCTGGCTGTGAATCATGATCCTTAGATCTCAGCCTCTTGAGTAGCTAGGGTTGCAGGCAGGTGTGAGCCACCAGTGCCTGGATTATTAGATGTTTCAAAACTTTTGTAAACAGGATGCACTCAAATGACCTCATGGGCTCCAGTTGGACCAGCACCAATTTGGTGGCTCAACTTTTGTTGTTGTTGTTGTTGGTCATGAGGCCTGAACTCTGGGCCTGTGGTGCTTTCCCTCAGCTCTTGAGCTCAGGGCTAGAGCCACAGCGCCACTTGTGGCTTTTTCTGTTATGTAGTGCTGAGGAATCAAACTCAGGGTCTCATGCAAGCAAGGCAAGCACTCTACCACTGAGACACCTTCCCAGCTCCTCAACTTATTTTGTGAGACCCCTGAAGGCCTCAGGAAGGTGAATGGCTGTGTTCTTCTAATCCCAAGAGTTTGGTCCCTCCTTAGATATCTGCAGCAGGATGATAAGCCACAACAGATCGGCTTCTACCCCTGTGGAGTTTGATGGTATAGCGGAGACAGAGATTAATTGATTGTAAGAGTAAAGGTGAAATTATATATGTAATTATATTATATGTAATATATAAACATATATTATATATCATATAAAAACATATATACATTGTTCTGAGCGGCGAATCTTCCTTTCTCCCTGGTATTTCCTCTCTTTTGGACGGGCTTCTGGGCTTTTCAGATTTCACGGTTGACCCTGTGGAAATCAGTTGCTTGTTCTTATCTTGTGGGCATCAAAACTGAAGACCAGCAGTGGTGGGAACTGGTGCAAAGACCAATGTGAAAAGCATCGGATGCACATGGTGGCTGCCTCCCTCTTCTTTTCCTTGCTCTGCTTACCCCTAAAGGAAGTCCTTCTGTGGGGAGCCAGGAGACCAAGGATGGGGAGCACCAGGGTCCTCCTGCCTTTGGAGCCACCAATGGGTACGGCCACCATCTGAGGGCTGGCCTTCTGGACAGACTGCCCTGGAACTGGTGTGGAGGCATGTGAATAAGACATTACTCCCCTGGACTGGCCACATGATGTGGAAGTCTCATGCTCTCTGCTTTCCTCCAGCCTGGTTCGTTGACAAAACAGGGACAGTCTCAGTGTGGTCAATGAGCTGGAGAATTTGAAAGATGGAGTCTCATCATCATAATGAAAATAGATTTGTTGAGCATTTACTGTGCTGTGTCAAGAGGTGGCTTAGATGATCTCATTTATGAAGCTCTTCATTAAATAGAAGAGGAGACAGCAGCCCAGAGAGCTCCTACGTTCCTAACATAAAGTTAAAAAGCAGATAGGTTACGACATAGCGGGGCAGGGGTGTGTGATGCCTGAGCTCAATGTTATAAAAAGGAAAAAACAATCACGTGTGCCTGGTTGTGGTGTGTGTGTGTGTGTGTGTGTTGTAGTTCTCACATTTCTGGAACTTAGACGATTCTTGTAGTCAGACCACAGAGGAGAGGGGGCGGTCAGCAGGACAAGGTATCTGTCTCGGAGGGGGTTGGGGGCTCGGCAGGTCACCGCCAAGGGAGGCAGGGAGGTGCTCCAGTGCAGACAGCACGGGGTGTGTGAGCTCCAAACTTTCTCAGGAAGTCTTTCTGGTCTAAGGATGGAGACTCTAGCTGAAAATGGGCCATTGGCTACGTCAACATATGGCAGGGAGCAATCACTTTTCTTGACACTGGGGAACTTGTATTTAAGAGGAGCCCACTGATAGGCTGGCCTACTCTTCCTTCACTTCCTTCCTTCCCTCTTTACCTCCTTCCCTCCTTCAACCTCCCCCATCCTCCCCTTCTCTTCCCTTCCCTCCCCTTCCCTTCCCTTCCCTTCCCTTCCCTTCCTCCACTCACTCAACAAAAGCCCAAGCACCTCTCATGGCCATAGCACTGTTCTCAGTGCTGTTAATACAGTGGCCAGTAGAACAGTATTATTGGGGCCTTACAGAATGTGTGTGTGTGTGTGTGTGTGTGTGTGTGTGCGTGCACATGTGCCCCAACATGTCCACTTTCAGCTTTTTGTGGATTTATTGGAGATTAGAGCCCCAAGATTTGTCTGCCTGGGCTGGCTCTGAATCATAATCCTCAGATTTCAGCCTCCTGAGTAGCTAGGATTACAGGTGTGACCCACTGATACTTGGCCAAAACTTGCAGTGTTCTTATGACAGCCCCTCAGGTGGCATTCCCAGGGGCCACTGGCTTTTTATTTTTCACTTTTTTTTTTGCCAGTCCTAAGGCTTGAACTCAGGGCGTGGGTACTGTTCCTGAGCCTCTTTGTTCTCGAGGCTAGCTCTCTACCACTTGGGCCACAGAGCCATTTCCAGCTTTTTCTGAGTAGTTGATTGGAGATAAAAGTCTCACAGCCTTCTCTGCCTTGGCTGGCTTTGAACCATGATCCTCAGATCTCAGCCTCCTGAGTAGCTAGGATTACACGGGCACTCGCTAGCCGCTGGCTTTTCAGAAGATCCTCTGGTATCTGCAGTGCATGTGCGTTCAGCACACCCAATACAGGCTTGTCGGTGGCTGGTTCCATTTTCTTATTTAATGTTTTATTATACAACATTTATATGAAACCAGAGTTCTTAGGTCCCAGACTCCAGTCCAGGAGTCCCACATCCAGAAGATCTCCTCAAAACACCAAATCAAAGGAGGCTTATTACATGACATGGGAAAGCCTGTTGGGAGAGGCAAAGTGAGCACTCCAGCCCACCTTGAGGTGCAGATGTGAGCACAGGTTTAAATGGAGGAAGAGCTGGGGCCGGGGTGGAGGGGTGTGGGGGGGGAGAGGCACCATTATTACACAGTCCTGGGCTAAGTGTGGCTTGATCTGATGCAGCCCTGGTTCTGCCCAGAGTTCCAGCGATGTTGACACTGTCATCATTTGAGGGAGCAGTGTGACTCCTGGAGCTGGCCCCTCCTGCCCCAGGGTGCCCCTCACGATGGACAGGCTGTCTTTAGGGAGGAAGGCCCCAAGAGGCCGTGCTGCTGGTTTTCTTGGGGGCCGTTTCATAGGGTGCCATCGATCCCTCCTGTCTTCCCTGTATTCCAAGGTGGCTGCAGGGAGAGCAGCCCAGAGCAGAGACATGTGCAGTGTGAAGGTTGGGAGGCCCAAGCCTATCTCCTGCTTTTAGTTCATTCGTGGGCACCAGTAAGGAGTCAGTGATTTCTAGGAGAAGCAGTTTCTAAGTCCCTGCTATTACTGCCCCCCACCCCCACATCCATAGAGAAACCACCTTCAACAAGAATTCATTTTTCATGTTTACATCTACTAAAGCATCATTTGGAGATAAAGCTCAGGTAATACATACTTGATCTGTATTCATCTCAGTGCACTTTTCTACTAGTTTCACACAACTATAACGTCAACATCCCATGAACAAAAATTAAGACATCTTTCATATGACCCAGTACCCATGATTGTTTGGCTTTCCAGTTGCTTCATCTGTAATATGAATCTGTTATGCTCATCATATTTATTTTTCAGTCCATTGATTCAGGATCCAACAGCAGTTGACAGGTGTTTCTAAATCTTTTGGAATCTTTGTTTCCTTTCTTCCTTCCTTCCTTCCTTTCTTTCTTCCTTTCTTCCTTCCTTCCTTCCTTTCTTTCTTCCTTTCTTCCTTCCTTCCTTTTCTTTCTTTCTTTCTCTCTCTTTCTTTCCTTCTTTTTTTGTTGGTCATAGGGACTGAACTCTGGGCCCAGGCGCTGTTCCTCAGCTCCTCAGCTCAAGACTAGCACCCTACCATTTGAGCCACAGTGCCACTTCCGGCTTTTTTCTGCTTATGTGGTGCTGAGGAATCGAACCCAGGGCCTCATGCATGCGAGGCAAGCACTCTACCACTGAGGCAACTTCCCAGACCCCTGGAATCTTTCTTTTAAGAGTTTTTGCCTTTGTTAGTTGTGGGCTGGTGGCTCACATCTGTAATCCTAGTCACTTGGGATGCTGTTTGTGCTTCCAGGTCAGCTTGGGCAGAAAAGTTCTTAAAATCTCTTCTCAATCTAGAGCTGTCACCCTCTTCTCAATCTAGAGCTACATGGGAGGCTGAGATTGGGAGGATCCATACACCAGGCCAGCGCAGGCAGAAAAGTCCACACGCCATGTCCATGGAAGAGAAGGCTGGCTGTGGTGACACATGCCTGAAATTCCAGCAACTACAAGAAATCCTAAGCTAGGCAAATTGAAGATCAGGTGTGCACTTTGGCAGAAAGTAAGACCCTATCCTAAAAATAACCAGTGGAAAAAATCTGAGCTGGAGATGTGGCTCAAGTGATAGAGTCCCAGTATCCTTCTTGCTTTGGAAAACCCTGAGTTCAAATTCCAGCACCACCTCAAAATGAAGATTTCTCTTCGTTGAAGAAATCAGATGATAGGCTTTTTTTTTTTTTAAATCACTGGGTGACTTATCTACTGTAGCTCTTTGGAGCTTTCTAATACACTCCTGTGTCTTCCGTACTTCTTGTAAAGTGACAATTCATTTTGGGGGCTTGATCAGATCCGATTTTGGCTTTTTGAATTAAGGCAAACTCACAGAGCTGTGGGGCTCTATCCAGAGGCAAATCACGCCTGTTGTCTCCAGCAAGGAGTGTTTGGGGCTGTGGCTGCTCAGTGCTTGCATCCATGAATCCATTAGGGTTTGCAAGATGACCAGTTTCTAATCCGTCATCCCTTCCTCCATTATTAGCTGGAATACTTCTAAAGAGAGACATGTCCCTCATGTCCAATTTGAGTATCCAGGGTACAGTTTGTCTGGGCAAGGCGGGATAAAGGCTCCATTCTTCCCCTTTATTTACCAACTAATTATCTTCTAATAGAGTGGTGCTAACAGCCATCATTGTGAGCACATCCAGATCTACACTATCTCATTTAATTATCACAACCATCCTGAGAGGTAGATGAGGCAGATGGTGTTACACAGTGTGAGGTTTTTTTTTTTTAATCTTTTCTTTATTATTTTGCAGATAAGAGAACTGAGGTCTAGAGAAAGGAAGAAGATTGCTCAGGTATGAGAATGATTAGAATGATCCAATTTCCTTAAGTAACTCTAGGAGATAGGGAGAATCACTGTCCCCAGGTCCGGAGGGGCTCACTAACTTACTTGAGGGTCACATGGTGATGATTACTCTGAGTTGAGTAACCCTTATTGGAAATGCATAGGAGCAGAAGTTTTGGATTTCAGATCTGGGGATATTAACATATATGCAGGAAATTTGCTAATGTTTCCTATACTCTTTGTATGCATAGCCTGAAGGTAATGTTAGGCAATATTTTAAATGATCTCGTGTGTGAAGTAGAGCTTCATAAGCTGTAATCTTCCAGTAATGGTATCTGCATTCAAAATGTTTTGGAATTCAGCCAGATGCTGATAGTTTCTACCTGTAATCCTAGCTACTCAGGAGGCTGAGATCCGATGATTACAGTCTGGAGCCAACACAGGCAAAAAAAAAAATCTTTGATACTTCATGCCCACTTAATCAGCCAAAAACTGGAACTGGAGGTGTGGCCTAAGTAATAGAGCACTAGTCATGTATTGAGTTCAAGGCCTTGAGTTCAAGCTCCAGTAGTGGCAAAAAAAAAAGGGTTAGATCACCCCACCCTCATCCACCCAGCCTTACAGGAAAGGAATCTGGGGTTCATTCACACAGCTTTATAGAACAGTGCTGAGGCTGGCTTCAAAGCGAGTTCTAGTTTTCCTCACACCAGCTACCCTAGAGTCTCTTCCTTCTGACCTGAGCCTCTTCTCCAAACCCTCCCGTCACCCTGGCCAGGGCAGAGGGTGAGATCTCAGAGAAACCTCTTTTCCCTGGGTGAGTGCTGCTATGCTTGCTCACTGTCCTTTTCCAGGTTCTGCTGCTGCTCATTGACAAGCAAGGAACTGTCGACCTAGAAGGGAGGGAAATCTCATTAGATGGTAAAAGGATCAGCGGTCCTAGTGACTCCATCACACCCTCTTGATGTCACTGCCTCAGCCCCTGATGCTGTCCCCTCCACTTTGCATCCAGAGCTGCAATATTAGGTCAGCTACAGATGGAGTGAAAGGACTGGAGGAGCTCCTAACCTAGCAAGGGCGGGGTGAGCAGCCTCCACAGGCCCGTCAGCTGCTAGGGAAGCCCTGCTGGTACCCAGAGGCCATCTGTATCCAGGGCCAGCCTGGATGCTCAGCAAACATCATTGCCTGGCCCCATTCATGATGGCCTCTGAATACTAGAGACCTGGGTCATGATTTAGCTGAAGCAAGCCACAGTGAACAGCCAGCAGGCCGGGCAACTGGCTCTCACCAGGGGCAGCAGTGGCCTGCACAGAAGAGAGGCCCATGTGGAAGGCAAGGAAGAAGACGGGAAGACACAGGAGGAGGGAAAACAAGAATCTAATTAAACCCTCAATTCAAGCAGAGTAAATGAATTTGACTTTAGGTGATCAAGAGAGAGCAAACTTCTAATTAGACACCCGGCGATCCTGGGGCTGAGCACGCTCGTGACCCACCCTCATGCTCGCCCCTGTCACTTTTTTAGATAAATGTTAAGGATTAGAATGAGACGTAATTAAAATCCATCAATCCCTTTAAGCGGGCTGCTGCTGGGGTTTGATGACTGCTGAGAGCCCCGCCTCCTCTTCCCATGCTTGTCACAAGCTCCACCCACTTTGGGCTCCTGTGTCCTGATTGGATCTCACCACCTGCCAATCACCTCTTGGAGCAGAAGGCAAGTTTACAGCCCTTAGGTGTTCCCTGGTTCAAAGGCCAATCTTGAAGAGTGACAGCAGCCCTGTGGCCCAAGGTGGCACATGGGGAGCCTGTGGGTTTTACAGAGGGGGGTTTAGTACAAACAACAACAGCAGCAAACCCACTGACGTACGCTTTGTCACTGCAAAAATGTCTGGATGGGTTTTCTGGTGTCATCTGAAAACTCTTCTGCAAGGTGGCCACCTCTGCAGGCTGTGGTGCAGGCATGGCGCTTGCTGCTCTCCTCTCTGAACCCAGGAGCTTCCTACCTTCTTGTCTGTGTCTTCCTGTTTCACAGCTATCTTTGCTCAGGACAGTGTTATGGTGTGTGTGTGTGGGGGGGGGACAGTGGGACACCCATTTGTTCTTCCGAGGATTAAAAAAGTATCTTAGAGCCCTTTAAAAACCCCGGGTTCCACTTCTCCAGGATCCATTGTCATCTGTCCTGTCTCTTCCTGTGACCCCCTTTTCTCTTGACTTTTGAACGCTTTTGTGGTGCTAGAGATTGAACCCAGGACCTTCTGCTAAGCAAGGGCTCTGCCTCTTGAACCCTGTCTTAGCCCAACGGTTTCTGTATTTTGTTTCTGTGATGGGAGGTGTGTGTGTGTGGGGGGGTGTCTCACTAATTTCTTTCAGGTTTGAACTCATGATCTTTCTGTTCCTGTCTCCAGAGTCGTTGGGATTACAGGCATGTGCAACCTTGCCCAACTTCCCAACTCTTCCTACTTTCTTCCTAGACCCTTACAATGCATTTCTCCAGGCCTCCTCACCACACTTTGGGGTTCCCTTCTTCTTTGTCTTGCACAAGTCCCAGATCATTCTTTGTGAATGCCTGCACTCACTCACACATACACTGGCTTCCCAGTGCCCCGAAGGAAAAAAAAAAATCAAAGCCACCGGTCTGGCTCTGTACTTCTCACCTCTCGCTCCTCCTGACTTCACTTAACATGCCTGTCTGTTCCCAACTCACTGTCCTCCAACTCTGTGTCCCCAGACCTGGTGTCTCTGCTCCACCTCCACCCACACTGCCTCCCGAGGTCCTGGTGGCTGAGTCCTTCTCTCAGTCCCAGACACCAGTGACACTCATGTGGGAGGAGTGAGGGACTTAGGAGCCGAGCAGATGCTGCTATAGCTGAGACACAAAGATGCCCCGAGCCTCCGCTTCCCTGTGTGGGAGAAGAGAGCAGTATTTCTTTTGGTAATATTGGGGCTTGAACTCAGGGTCTTAGACTTCTCAGGGCTGGTTGTGAGACCATGCCACCAGCCCAGCTTTTTGCTGATTAAGTCTCTTGGGTTTTTCTGGTCTCCAACAATGATCCCTCTGAACTCAACCCGTCCAGTAGCTAGCATCTAGCACCCAGCACCCAGCAACGGAGTGGTATACACCGAACGGAGCTGCTTCACATCTCTTGCCCACAATATGCCATCCACGAAGGTGACCACAGGCCCCACCCCACAGTTCCCTCCACAGACCGAGGTCTTGGAGACCTGGAACTTTGGTGGGCCCACGGCCCTGTCCATGGCTGGCCTGTGAGCCACACCAATGCCTGTGCTGAACTCAGTGCCTGGCACCTGTGGTAATCACCCTCTCCCTCTCCCCACTGTCTTCCTTTCAGCATTTCCTCTCTGGTACCCCCACCTGCAGGCCCCGTCAACGGGGGTGTCATCCCTAGTTGACAGGGAGGGTTTCTGAGATGCAGGAAAGGGATTTGATCCACTTCACATGCCCTGCAAGAGATAGAACTGGCGTGTGAGCCCCTCATCCTGCCCCACCCCTGGTGCCCTCGTGCTTTTCAGTGCTAGGTGCTAGGTGCTGCCTGGTGATGGGTGGAGGATGGGCAGGGTTGTGAATCCTGGAAAGATCTGAGCACACAGCTTCCCCCCAACTTGGTAGCTATGCAGCTTTGGGAAGATTCCTAACCTCTCTGAGCCACCTGTACACTGGTTCATCCTTCCCTTAGTGCTCTCCATGTGGGGAGAGCTGCTCATGCCGGAGGTGGGGTGAAACAGAAAGCCGCTGCTCTGGGTGAGCGGAGGGCCCCCATCAGCCACTGGTGAGCCGCCCTTGGCTCTGTCCCTCCCTCCCTCTGGACCTCAGTGGACCCTTCTGGAGAGAAAGGCCGTGGAGGGGTAGGCTGCTGGTCTGGTGCTGCAGGTGGGTGGCTGTTTCGGCAGTCTCCGTCCACCTTCCCCTCACCCTCGGCTGTCCTCCAGGGCTGGCTGTTGGGGGTGGGTGGGCAGGTTCTCTGAGGGCCAGGCCATTCAAACCCTTGGCATGTAAAGATCCACAGAGAAAGCCCCCTAGCACCCTGTGTGGCTGCTCTAGCCTGCTGGAGACCCCAGGATCCCAAAGCAGCTGGCTTCTTTCAGTCTAATCATCCTCCTACCCAGAGCCCCAGACAAACGTTCACTGTGACCATCTCCATCCATCTGGTGACCTGGAACAGGACAGAGACAAGAAAGCCTGGGTGCTGGGGATGGCTAATAGAGAAAGGCCTAGAATGTGACTTTGGGGAAATTATTCATCATGGTGCTGAGCAGGTAGGCTTCTATCCATGCTGTCCCTGTCTGTCCCCGCAAAGGGCCAGGCCTGGGTCTGATTCATGTAGCATCTCCAGTGTCCTGCGCAACAATATGGCATCTAGTTGGTACTCAGTGGTGGAGTGCTAAAATGAATAAGCAATGGCCAAAGTTTGCTACTAAGTATTTATGTTTTCTCTCTTCTCAGATTGCTGTCTGGGCTACTTCTTTGCAAAATTGAGATGAATAGAGTTTTTAAGCTCAGAGCCTTTCTCACTTTACTTTCAGTGTCCTTCTCTCTCCTTATTTGGAATTGTCTGTCCTTCCCCATCAACTGTCAGCTGTCATGGAGAAAATGACCAGTGTATCTAATTTATACTAAAGTGGAAATGACTGATAGGACCATCTATTATTCCTTACATTTCTGTAATGACCAATCGCTAATCCACAGGGCTGAGACTTAAGGGCTCAGTGTCAGGCAATTCCATGCTTCTTTGTTCTATCTCCTCTGGTAATACTGTTTTGGTTCCTCCCCATCTCATTCTCTTATATTTCTGGCTTTGCCACACAGCATGACTCAGTGGGTTCTGGGTTATCCTGATGATCCCAGCCACTCAGAAGACAATGCTCCTCTAGGCTTTTCTTGAGCTCCCCAATGGCAAGAGGCAGAAATGGTGGGAGTTTCCCAGCTTACACAGCTGAGCTGTCCCATTGCTGGACAGAGGCTGGCGCACCACTGCTTGATGTCTGAAACTTCCTGTGGGACCGGCGCTCCATTTATCCTAGCTCTGCCCCTAGATAGAGCCCTCCTGACTCGTTGCTTTCCCCTTTGTGCTTTGCCCTCTCTGCCTTCAAGGTCACCTTTCCTATCGAAGGCCATCCTGTGCTCTTGGTTTATTTGTTCAGCCATCAGGACGGACAGTACCCCAAACCCAACGGACGTCCACTCAGATTCTCAGACAGCTCTTTGGGGGAATGGGTTGGGTGAGTTCTGATGTTTTCCCCAGTTAGCTGAGTGACGACCGCAGCTCATGTTGCAGCAGCACCATGCCGTGGGCACCGTCATCATCTATACTTCCAAGTGGGGAAACCGAGGCACGGGGCCTTTTTTTTAAAGTGCTGTCTCCCAGATCAAATGGCTGGAGGTAGTCTAGAGGTAAAACTAGAACTCAGGCTGTCAGATTCATAGGCCACACTGTGACCACTGAGCTCTACTAGACATCTAACATTGTGCGCGCGCGCACACACACACACACACACGCACACACACACACAAAGGCTGGCCAAACCTGGAGCCTGTAAGCGTCCATCTTGCCCCCAGTTCAAAACCTTTCAGCAGCTTGTTCGCTGCCATGTGCTTAGAGCTCCCTTTGCTCTGGAATGGACGCGCTGCTGGTGAGGTGCGCAGATTAGGGGCTGTTTGTTATTGCAGTGCTCTTAGGCCTATCCTGACGGCTACTGAAAACCAGCTTCAAGTCAGTCACATGACTGTCTCCTCCAGTCCCCACACTTACACGGAGAAGGGGTGGGTGGCCATGGTCGCCCCTGGCATCATCGTCAGTTGTAGATGAGGAGACAGACCAAAATAAAAATGGCCTACTCAAAGTCACCCAGCTAAGCCAAATGTGAACACAGATCTTTAATGGAAAGACCTGTATCACAATTCAGTAGTTTGCCTTGTCCATGGGGTACTTTCCTAGTGGTGCCCCAAATGTGGGCAGAACCAACCCACTACATAACATTGTCTTCTATATACACACTCGTGGTGATGTTTACTCCACAGCTTAGGCACAGCAATGAACAGCAATAACCATGACAAGAGAGGAAGCTATCAAGCGAATTCAGGGATGAGAAGGGATAATCAGAGAGAGGTTTCCCCTACATGTTAATGTCTACACCTGGGTATCTGACGTTGAGCTCTTTGGAACTGGTGTGGAGGTGATCCTAAGGCCCCAGATACAAAGTAAGCCACCCTTGGGTGCTAGTCACAGCCATGTTTAACTTCAGTCCTTTTCCTTTGCTTCATCCATGGGTATTTCTTCCCTCATCCATCTACAGGTGCTTTTCTCCTCATTCAGCTGAGGGTGAATCCCCCATTTATAGGACTTTATATGATCCTCTGTCCATTCTTTACCAAGTAATCCTTCCTTCATTTGTCCTCAAGATTTCTACCTTCATCTATGCCTGGGAACCTTCCCTGTATCTATCCAACCACCTGGAGTGCAAGGTGGTCTTGCACTCACCCACCACCTGGTCCCTTCACTTGAGCCTCAATCTCAAGGCAGTGTTACTACAGTTGGGTCTCCACCGGCTGCGACAGAGGCCCCTCAAGCCACAGCAGGTGCACCCCTGGCTTCCTGCCTGAGACCTCCTGGGATCTTCCTGTAGATGGCCTAGGAGCCCTCTGACTTGTGATCACCTGCAGATGACAGGCAGTTAATGCCAGCAATGATCCCTTGGAATAATGAGGCCAAGGGCTGATGGGTGAATACGTCACCTGGTGAGGCCCTTGGGAGGATTTCTCTCTTTCCCTCCTGCCCTTGCTCTTACTCCTCATTCCACTGTCTTGATCATGCTTGTCCCAGTGCCACTTTCTAGGAAAGACTTGTCTTGGACTCTGCTTTGGGGGAGAATCCAGGCCGAGACAACTCAATCTTTCCTCACTCTGGGACAGATGGCCCTCTTGGAGGAGGGACACAACGTGGCATTTACCCTGCTTGTGTGAAATCAGAATCCCTCGGGGTCTGGTGCCAGAACTAAGGCTGAGGGATGAGATGGGAGGATTAACCTGCTGATCTTGCAGTGTGGTTTTATTTCCTCAGGGAGGGAGAGGGGATCTATTTCCTGTGGTCATTCAGTGCTTCTGGGGGTAGGGCTTGACAACGCTCACTTGCTTCTAGAAACGTTGAGAGGTTTTCAGATGCTCCCTTTGCAGGTTTGAAATTTAAACAAACAAACAAATAAATAAATAAGGAAAAGGTTATATTAAGTGAAGTAAGCCAGGCCCAAAGAAACATAGGGCCCATGGTTTCCCTTATTTGCAATAACTAGTATATGTCTGAGACAAGCAGAAATGGTCAGATAAGTTGATGTTAGGTGAAATGAACCCCAAGATAAGGACTCAAATGTTTTTTCTTTCTTGCTATTGTTTCTAACATATTTATAAGATATTTTGTTGTTGCTTTGTATATTCCCTCCCCTACGGTATAACCTCTGTTTTCACTGTATTTGATGTTGGTATAATTTGTGGAGGGGAAGGGCAAAACAAATTGTTTAAATAGGGATATAGGTGGACCCATTGCACCAATGAGACGTACAAGTCGTTATGTCGAAAAACAAACTTTAGAACTTTGGCGGGGGGGGGCAGAAGGGGGGAGTGGAGATGGGAAGGGATGGTAAGAGGAAACAAAGGAGGAGGCAACAATGCTTGATAAGAAATGCACCCATTACCTTGCCCATGTAATTGTAACCCCTCTGTACGGTATTTTCGCAATTAAAAAAAATTAAAGATAAATAAATAAATAAAAAGGTATCAACGAACAACTTTCACTTGTTTTTCCCCCCAGGTCTCTGCACTCAAAGAAATAAAACAATCCAGAGATTTTTATTTTCTAGGAGAATTATAAAAAGGGCAATAAAATGACAGCCAGGCAGGAGGGATGAAGGGAGCAAACTCCCTGCTGGGAAGGAAATAGAGAGAGAGAGAGAGGGTGAGACAGCATCTGAACAGAGTCTGAGCAGGAGCGCTGGTCACTGAGGGGCAGGAGGAGGGAGGGAATCCCTGCAGTACAGAGGCTGAGGTGGTACCAGTACCATAAGGAACATGCAGAAATGCAAGTCTGGTGGGCCTGATGTGGGAGAAGGCTGAGCCTTTTCTGGTTTATCTTGGTTATCAACTTGCTTGGATTGAGAAATACCTAGAAGATTAGTAAAGCTCCCCTCTTGGTATGTCTATGAGGACTTTCTCCAGATAATTAGATCCTGGGGACCCACTCACGTCACAGGGAATGACCCTGTGACAGGGTTGGGGTGTGGAATTGTTGAGAAATGGTAAAGAGTAAAAGACAGGGCTTAGCTTCAGGAAGTAGGCCAGTGGGGTGTGTGTGTGTGTGTCCTTGGGGCTATGTCTTGCCTTCCTGTGGTCTTTATCTCTACTTCCTGTCCACCAGGCCATTCCTCATCAGGATAGATCGACACTTCTAAGACTGTGAGCCAAAAGAAATCCTTTTCCTTTAAGTTGTCTCTGTCAGATGGTTTCACCACTGGCAGACAAAAGTAACTAACACACTTGGGAAGAGATAGAATCCAAGTTTAGAGGTATGGTTTCTACTGAACGGATCTTACTTTTCCACCCGATGTTGCTTTTCTACCCCTGTGAGGTCAGACATGTGTGGAACCATCATAAATTGGGAGCGTCTGCACATAGCCTGCCATTTTATTTATAGAGAAGTCTAGAAAAGGCAAATTAAATCCACTGTGAGGTAAGTAGATCTGCAGTAATCCAGGGCTAGAGTGAGGAGATCAAACAAGGGGAAGGAAAGCTCAGGGTACTTTTCTGGAGTGATGTAAGGTGTACACACCTGAATGTTTGCATTTGCTAGGATGCTCACATTGGGCTCTTACAAACGTGTACAATACTAGGTGCTGGTGATTCATGCCTGTAATCCTAGCTACTCAGGGGACCAAAATCTGAGAATTGAAATTTGAAGCTAACCCAGGCAGAGCAAAAAGCCAAAAGTGGAGTTATAACCCAAGTGGTAGATCCGGCCTGAGCACAAAAAGCTCAAGGACAGTGTCTGGATCCTAAGTTCAAATCCCAATAGTAACATAAAGAAAAAGTGTTCAATGGGTAGTGGAATAACAGGGTGTCCACATGGAAAAGAATGAAGTCTCACCTCTCCCTCACATTCTACTCAGAAATCAGCTCAAAGTTCTACCGAAACCTCAGAGCTAAAACCATAGACTCTTAGGAGAAAAGACCAGAGCAAATCTTTGTGACCTATGGGTAAGCAAAGACTTCTCAAGCTATGACACCCCAGAGAGCACAATGGACTTCATTAAAACTAAAAACTTGGAAGAAAGAGAAAAGAGCAACTGGCAAGATGGGGGGAAAAGATCTGCAAATTATGTGTGGTCTGATTAAAGGCTTACACCCAGGATATATAAAGAATCATTGCAACTTTGTAATGGAAAGAAAAACAACCCAATTTAAAAATGGCGAAAAGATCTCAGATACTTCCCCAAATATGGCAATTCATCTTGATTATCCTCCTGCTTGCACTGGGAGGCACCTAGAAGACTGGTACAAACCCACCTCTGGTAGTATCTATGAGGGCAGCTGCAGACAGGATTAACTAAGCGGAATGCAGCAGCACCTACCCTTAGTTTTGATGCTCAGATAGAATAAAAGGACAAAAAGAGAATGCCACAGTGCAAAGCCCCCATCTCTCTCTCTCTCTCTCCCTCCCTGTCTCTTTCTCTCCTCCCTCCCCCCCACCAGCTTCCTGCCTGCCATGAGGTGGGCAGCCTCTTCCTCTTCTACATAGCTTCAGTTGCCATGATGGCTAGCATTTGTGCCCAGCCCAAAGTGGTGGAACCAGCCTACCATGGAATGAACTTTCTCTCAGAAGCCACAGGAAGCTAACTGACACATCCATTGAGATGTAACAGTGGCCAATCAGAAGGAGCTTGCCGTCATTAGTGAAGTGCAAAGCTATCGCAATGAGAGGCTGTGTCACACCCACTGGGACCAGGATAGCTGAGAAGAATGATAGTGAGACCAGCGCTGAGAGGATTGGAAAGTCCTGGGCATGGGGAGGCGCCTCAGCCTTGGATTCCTGTTTATAAAGAATGGGGGGTGTATAGGTTGGGGTGATGTCTGCCAGCTACTCTGGAGAACTGTGGTTCAAAGACAGCCAGACAAAAACTTAATGAGACTGTCATCTCAAAAACTAGCCTGACATAGTGACACAGGTCTATCATTCCTGTTCCTTGTGAGGCAGCAGTAGGAGGATTCTGGGTAGAGATTGGCCTGGCAAAAGCACAAGACCTTGTCTGGAAAATAAACTAAGAGCAAAAGGGCTGGGGAGGTGGCTTATGTAGGGCCCTAAATTCAATCCCCTGAAAAGCCACACACACACACACACACACACACACACACACACACACACACAAAGCAGGAGTAGGCAGGGGTGGGTTGCATAATGGAAGACCCCCTGTGACTTCAGATGTCCTGTAGCCCCAGAGCTGTGATCAGCTGGAGGAGCGGATTTCATGCTTGGGAGCTGTGCAGGGTGGTGTGTGTCCCCAGCCCCTTTGGACATCTGTGCCCAGGCCATGTGCTGGTCAGTGGATCCTGGTTCAAAAGCCTGAGTGTCCCTTTCCTAAGCCTCTTTAGCTTCAGGAGCCGTCTCTGAAGGCTTGGGGCAGAGCAGGGTTGGGATGTAGGGGTACAGCACGCTTGCTTTTTCTTTCAACCCAGGCAAGGCAAGGCCTGGAGGAGCCCCTTGGCACCCCTTCATCATGAGAGCTATTTTTAAACAGCTTCTCTCCCCCCGAGGGTCTCCCAGTTTTCTGACATTGTCTGTTTTTCTCTTTCCCGCTGGCAGGACAAAGCGAGTGGGATTTACAAGAATTAAGCTGGGATGCGGCTGAGTGACCCATCGTTAATGCCACCACCACACAGTGTGGGGCTCAGAGGCCACACTGGGATTTGTTCCTATGTTTAATTCATGTTCTAAGACTTTAGTTCAATGGCACATTCATCTCCAGAGTGAGGGGAGAGACATGAAGCAGAGATGTCTATGTGAGGGGGAGTGGGTAGGGAAGGGGAAGGGGTGAGTGAGGAGGGGAGGGGGGAAGGACTGGGTGGGAGAAAAAGGAAAACAATGGAAGAGGAAGAAGGAAGGGGAAGGGAAGGGAAAGGAGCAGAAGGGAAGACACTGTCTAAGTAAGTTGAGGCACCCAGACAGAACCTGACAGAACCTGAGGAGTGAGGAGATGTATGCAGGTAGAGTTGGGTCCAGCTGTATCCCTGGGAGTGAATCTTGTCTTTATATTTTACTGACTTCAACAAACAATAAGCATAAGCTTATTGTTTTCCTTTTTTAAAAAAAATCATAGTATCAGCCCAGTGCCAGTGGCTTATGCCTGTAATCTTAGCTACTCAGGAGGCGGAGATCTGAGCATCGTGGTTTGAAGCCAGCCCGGGAAGAAAAGTCCCCATGAGACTCTTATTTCCAATTAACCACTCAAAAACTGGAAGTAGTGCCATTACTTAAGAAGTAGAGTGCCAGCCTTGAGCACAAAGAGGCCCAGGGACAGTGCCCAGGCCCTGAGTTCAAGCCCCACAACTGACCAAAAAAAATAAATATATCAATTGAAGGTAAGTAGCTCCTAGAAAAGGGCCTCTCATGCACATAACACAATGAATATCTCATGACTATGATTTTCGTCTTGACAGACTGCTTGCCACAAGGTGGTGGAGCAGGAAGGGTCTCGAGTCTTGTTCAGCTTTGCATCCTGCACAGAGCCTTGTGCACATTGCAGGTGCTCTGTAAGTGTTGACTGTGGAGACAGAAGAGTGGGCACAGTCTCCAGGGGAGGGAGCCTGAGAACATGTTGTGTAGCCACCTGGGGTAGCAGCTGTGGCTAGAGAAGAGACCTGTATAGCCTTACTCCCATGTCCCTTCCTGCCCCTAGCTCAGGCCTCTGCGTGATCCAGGATGTGCTGGTGAAGACCCTCTGGCCCTCCATTTGGCTCCTTGATCAGGTAGGCCTGGTCGTCATGGAAACCAGCGGGTTTCCCACAGGACCCTGTACAGGGAGACTCAGCCAGGGACCGACACTCGCACACACATTATGTAGCATTAAAAAAAGAAGTCTGGAAGGCTGTGGGGTGCCATCAAGGTTTCACTGCCAATTGTTTAGGAGAAAAGAAGATAACAAAACCTCCACATGCCTCAGCTGGAAAGAGTTTTATCGACACATTTATATTCGTTTCTTTCTTTTCCTGTTATTAGATTTTCTTTCTCTTTTTCCTAGGAAACATCTACTAGCAAGCTGCAATCTAGGGGTGCTGCTTCTTGCTCAGTCATCCCTGTGGCCCCGGGCTCTTCCTCTGATGACCTATACTGACAGTACTGCCTGGCTCAGTGTTCCTGAAAGCTGTCCCCATACTGTGTGTGCCACACCAGCCTGGTTCTCCCTTCTTTATAACAGGCCTGGATGGGGCTGGAGGGAAGTGGAGACCAGTTCTCCTCTTCACAAGGACTATGACCTTATGTGGGTAGCAGACTCCTCCTAGGTTAATTTAGTGTCTTTGTCTAAAAATTGAGGAGAGCTGGGGACTTGTGTTTCTAGTCAAGAGACAGTAAGAGAGTCCAAAGGTACTCTCAGACTGAAAGCATCAAAACAGAACAAAACAGATGAAACAAGCCCTTGTTAAACATTGGAGAGCAGGTGATGCCAGGCTGTGAGACTTGAGGGAAAAGAGATAAGTGAGGGAGTCTGGGGCTTGTCCTGGTGGATAGCTGAGGGAGTTCCAAGAGAGAAACCCACGGGCACCCCACTCCCACCAACTAACAGGTACTGAAAACGTGCTCCGAATGCCCAACTATGTGGAGGAAAACATGGACAGAATGGAAGAAGTGAAAAATATGAAAAGGCTCAAAGAAAACTTTCAAAGGAAAAACTACTCTGTATGAACTGAAAACAGACCAGATTAAGAGTAGATTAGAAACTGGAAAAGATTGGTGAACTTGAATACAAAAAAAGTCCAGATACAGCACAGATTTGAGCATAACACCCACTCACATTGACCTATGGGTCAGTATCAAGTAGTCTAACATTTTCTAGAATGAAGAGAGATAGCGGTAGCAAAAAATAGCAATATGGGGCTGGGAAGGTGGCTCAGTGGTAGAGTGCTTGCCTTGCATGCCTGTGGCTCTGGGTTCGATTCCTCAGCATCACATAAGCAAAAAGAAAAAAAGCCGGAAATGGCGCTGTAGCTCAAGTGGTAGAGTGCTAGCCTTGAGCTGAAGAGCTGAGGGACAGCGCCCAGAGTTCAGGCCCCATGACCGGACCCAAAAAAAATAAAAAAAAATAGCAATATGGTAGATTTACATCCAAACATATTGGTGATCACATTAAACATTAATGAGTTAAATGCTACAATTAGATGGAGATGGCTGTTTGGTCATTTTTTAAAACTCAGGCTCAGTAATATGCTGCCTATTAAAAATTTTACTTTAAATACAAAGACTCAGATTTAAAGTAAAAGAAGGGGATAAGATATACTATGTAAACACCACCAGAAAGCTGGGGCAGATATATCAAATGTTACACTAGATGGCCTTCAGAACAAGGAATATCAACAATTTATGAGACACAACAAACTAGTTTGCATATGTAATAAATGAACCTCAGAATACATGAAGGAAAAGCTGAACTGGAGCTGGGGCTCAAGTGGTAGAGCACAAA
Source organism: Dipodomys ordii (assembly GCF_000151885.1). Lineage (NCBI taxonomy): Eukaryota > Metazoa > Chordata > Mammalia > Rodentia > Heteromyidae > Dipodomys > Dipodomys ordii. The sequence goes on from NW_012267341.1 coordinate 2,556,680, forward strand.
AGCTTAGGGGAAGCTCCCAGGCCCTGAGTTCAAGCCCCAGGACCAGCACAAAAACAAAAAAATCATAGGAAGGTGAGTCTGGATGGCAGTGTGGTGGTTTATCTACCCAACACCCTCACCTCAGAGGAAGTGGAGGTGGCTGGGGACACGGGTGGGACAGAAAGAACTCCACATGTCCTGGAGACCTACCGATCGGGAGGGTGACAAAGGGACTCGTTTGACTGGAGCACAGGGGAGTTAGACAATATGGGATGGGGGCTGGGAAACAAGGCAAGCATCATAGCCAAAGCTAGACAGGGTTCAGAACTTCTGGGCAGGATGAGCTCCCCTTGTGCTCACAAGAAAAGCCACTGCTTCTGACATGAAGGGTTCAGGAAAGTTCCAGAATACACCTCTGGGGAGAAATAGCTCCAGCCTTACTCATGGCATCTTTGGTCAAGCATCCCTACACAGTGCAAGACCTGGGGTCTGCCTGAAGCCCAGGTGGCCCCCCGCCCCCTTGGGTGGTGGTTCTCAAGGCTGACAGGTGTTTGCTCAGTGTTTTGTTGTCATCCACTTACCCACTCCCAGCTTGCAGCTGCTGTCTATCCCTCGGGTGTGAGTTGGCTAAGCCCAAGTTTACATTATACTTGCTTCCATCCTGAGCATCTTTCTCAGTGCACACAGTGTAGCTTAGAGTATTTCTGCAAACATACAGCTTAGAGTATTTCTGCAAACACACTCTTCTGCATATGGCCCCCTGGGAGGTCATATGGTTCAGCTCTTAGCTACCCTCTAGCTCTCTGCATAGACAGCATCTCTAGCCACACCCACCTGGCTCTTCTTGGGCCTCCTGTGTGTGTGCTGCACTGTAGCTGTCTCTCTACCCCCACCTTCTTGACACAAATATGCTACAGCTTTCTCCTCCCTCCTCCCTTCCCCCCACCCCTTACCTACCCTCTCTCTGCCACCAAACTCCTTTTAGGCAGACACTGTCTCGTGAAAAGCCAGTGTGTAAAATCAATTAGTTCCCATCTCAATCTGAAGCTATTTATTCTTTGGAGAAAGCAACTGGGGTACTGGACTTGCTTGTCACCATTGACAAATGCCTTCTGAGTCTCTTTCTCCCCTTTCCTCCAAATCTGCCCATGGATGTCAGTCTCTGGTCCTGAGCTGGATTTTGGAGTGGTGAGAGAAAGGCTCCCACTCAGCTGGAGAGAAGACATAAGACCTCATGCCAGGGGCAAATGCCCATCAGAACCATATAAGCCAGTTTTCCAGAGCTTCCCCAGGTGGGTCTTCTAGGGACTCATGACAGGCAGGCCAGGCTTCAAGCAGCCTGACCCTATACGTGTCAGTCATTGGGAGAGAGACAGCTAGCCCACTTCTCAAAGGTCAATCTCCACCTGACCCAGGGGAAAGGTCTTCAGGGATTGTATCCTTGTTTCTCAGGGCTGTGCTGTAGGAATTCATGTATGAATGCAACACCTATTTCTAGAAAGTGGTGTGTAGACACCACTCAGGATGCCGATTTACACAGCAGTGGACAGAATAGATGAAGCCCCAGCATGCACCAGGCTTCCTTAGCAGTCGGGGAGACATTGATGAGCAAGTCAGCACCTGTCTGTTGGCAATAAGAGCTGTGCAAACAACAGATCAGGGAAAGGGGTGTTATTGCAGCTAATGAGATGTTCTCACCCAGGGGCTGATGGTGCAGCAAGGCCTGAAGGAACTGAGGTGGGATCAAGTCAGTGTCCACAGCAGCAGTATTCTGAGCAGAGGGAACAGTTGTAAAGAGCTGGGGATTGCAGCCTGCTGGAGTGTTTGAAGAGGACAAGAAGGTCAATGTGGCTGGGATGAAGTCAGTTACTTGCTGAACACAGCCCCAGTTACTCTGAGATACGCCTCTAAATGCACCTCAAATCTGTTTTGCTCTGTTGTTAGTGAACTCAGGCCACCGTGCTCTGTACTTGTTCCAGTCATTCCTCTTACCTTCTTCCTTCCCACTTGTCTCATGCTGTTAGGATGTTCTTGCTCTCTCTCTCTCTCTCTCTCTCTCTCTCTCTCTCTCTCTCTCTGTCTCTCTTTCTCTCTGTCTTTCTCTGTCTCTCTGTCTGCCTCTGCCTCTGTCTGTCTGTCTGTCGATCTGTCTCTCTGTGTTTGGGAATTGAGCTCATAACTTCACACTTGCTACAATGGACTCTCTACCACAGAGAAAGTCCTCCAATCCCTTCTTTATAGTGGTTATTCTTCAGATAGTATCTCACTTTCTATCTGGACAAACACCTAGTTGTGATCCACCTATTTTAGGCTTCCCATCACAACTGAAATAACAGGTGTATACCACCACTCCCAGCTTCTTTCATTGAGATGATCTTGAAGATTTTTCTGCCCAGGCTAGCCTGGACAGAACCAGGATCTTCCAGATCTCATCCTCCATGTAGCTGGGATAATTAGGCATGTTCCATCTATGCTTAGTTGATGACTGACAAGAAGTCTTGCATCTATACCTAGCCTGGTCACAAACCACAATTCTCCTATTTTACTGAGTAGCTAGGGTTGCAGGCATGAGTCAACCTAGCCCAGCTGGATTATTATTCTAAATCCTTTATTTGTTCCCTATAATAATGGTATTGCAATGTGACTCTTCGGCACCTCTCATAAGATGTGCTGCATTTGTGTCCTTGTCTGGTTGATGGGTCATGTGCCTTGCTTTGGTCAGGGGAATAGGAATGGACAAGCTCATTAAACAAATTTATAGAGATTGCTTGGCCCTTCGTCTACGTTATTCCATTAGGAGAAGATGCGTTGGCAATCACTGATCCCAGAATGAGAAACATATGGAGAAGATCTAAGAGCAATCATTGGTGTGACTGACCCGTAGCCATCCCAACTGACCTGTTGCTGGGAAGAGAGAAAATGGACTGAGGTTGAGGCCACTGAGCCTTGGAGTTTGCTATGAGTCAACAGCTGACAAATACACTTCCCATATCATTTAAAATAAAATAGAAACTACACCAGAGATTGTGAGACTCTGGGTTATGTGACTCTGCCCTGCCTGTCTGTTCTCTTTGATGCCTTCTGGGCACTGCATCTCCCCTTCCACTCAGCCACTGCTGCATGCAGGTTTGCTCTGAAGCACATTAATGAGCAGTACTTCTTCCTCAAGCTTTTGCATGTGCTCTTCTCTCTGCCTAGAAATCTCTTTTCTTATCTCTATAATGGTGGCTCTAGTTTTCCAGGTTTCTGCTTAAATGTCACTACCTTTGAGGAAGCAGAAAACCCAGTGCAGCTCCCACTATTTTCTTTACTTCATGTCTTACTGCTTGCTGGATCTTTATTTCCTTTCTGTCTCTGTCCCTCCCTCCCTCCCTCCCTCCCT
>NW_012267341.1:2560295-2582291 GCF_000151885.1 Dipodomys ordii
CACACACACACACACACGGATCAAACCCAGGGTCTTGTGTGTGTGCTAGGCAAGTATTCTATCACTGAGCTATATCTTCATCCTTGAGATGAAAAAAAAATACATTGGCTTGTTTGTTGCCTCTCTTGTTTCTGTAAGATATCAAATCCAGGGAAGCAGAGAAGTGACACTGAGTGTTCAGATTTTATCCCCAGTACCTAGAACAGTATCCATTAAAGTCAGCCCTTAGAAAATTATACTGACACTCATTAACCCTAGCACACCAGTGGGAATGAGAGAGACACAGACTACCAGAGACTGAAATGAGAAGAGGTATTACCACATACCCTACAGACTTAGCAGTTAATTAAAGGATAAGGTGAACAATTTGATCTCAATACATGAAAAATCTTAAATAAGTAGATAATTCCATGAGAAATACAATATAACAACATGGATACAAGGAACAGAAAATCTAAATAGTATTGTCTCTATTAAAAATGGCATCCATACTTTAAATTTTTTTCACCAAGAAAGCTACAGCCCCGTATGGCTTCACTAGTGAATTCTTCCAAAGCTCCATGTAAGAAACAAATGGTGTCAGATTCACTCACTCTTTCAGGTAAGAGGGAAACAACAGAGCATTTATCTGGGTTTATGATGCCAGAATAGCATCATAAACTATGCTCCAGAAGAACAATGGAAATTGAATCCATATCTCTATCTATCTAATTGATAATAGGTCACAGTAAGTCCCAGGAATGTATTGTTAAGATGATCATGTAGTTTTCTTCCTTTCCAATTAACATCATAGATGGTAAATACTGGATGTTAAACCAACCTTGCATTCCTGGAGTAAACCTAAGCTCAGAACAGAGTCATATCTGCATGGCCCACAAGTTCCCTAATCACCTCTCTAAATATACCCCTACTCCTCTCCCTGACTGTCTCTGCTCCAGCTCCATGGATCCTTTTGGTCCTGAACAGCCCACCAAGGGCCTGCCTCTGAGCCACCCCACTCACTCTCCAACTGTTCTCCCACATACCTGGCTCCCTCATTCCCTCCTTCAATGCTGAGGCAGCTTTCTCACCTATTCAATCTAAAATATCTCACCCGCTTCTGCTCCTACCATTTACAGGTCCTTCCTGCTTCTGTTGTAAGCTGTAGCCACCACCTCACATACTAGACATCCTGCCTGTATGTTTTGCTATTAGATGTGTAATCAGAGCAAAAGCTTCATCCACAAAGATGAGGTTTTGGCTGTTTCTATGCTGAGGCATTTCAACTTCTAGAACAGAGTCTGACACATGCCAGACCCTCCTAGTAAATATTAGCGGAATGAATCAGTGAATGCCTTAGTGACCTTCACAGCAAGAAATTCACTCAATAAATGTGTACCAAGGACCTACTTATTCCCATGTGTGCTGGGAATGCACACATGAGTCAGGCCCCATCTCTGTTCCCCAGCACATCAAGGGGAGCCCTAGGAGCAGGAACAGTGCAACTCCATGGGTCAGACATGGCTTATTTCCATTTTTTCAGGGAGTTATAATCTGTAAAGCCCCAGAAAATGTTGAATTAGAAATACCAAAACAACAGTGCTAAGGAAAATACTAGGCTGGGTTCTTGCAGGTTCTGTTCACAATATTTCTGTAACTATTTAATCTATAACCTTGTTTTAAATGTATGTCACCTTGAAGACATCTTACTTAGTATATACATACTGTTGATTTGCTAACATTGAACTCACAGTGAGCAGTACTGTATTATAGTTCATATCTGAATGAAACTTACTCAATATACATATTTTTCCCATAGGTCACATTGATACTTTCTCATTCTTAAGGATACCACAGAGCACTTCAACACTTCATCTAGGGGCATTTTAAACAGGAAAAAATCACCAAGAAAAAATGCACAAAGTGTGAAAATTGTGGTACTGGGTAAGCCACGGAAAGGCAGAGTGTTTGTTTGTTTTGTTGAACCTCAGTGGAGAATATGCAAAGAGTGATGACTTTTTTTTGGGTCAGTTATGGGGCTTGAACTCAGGGCCTAGGCACTGTCCCTGAGCTCTTCTTGCTCAAGGCTAGCACTCTACCGCTTTGAGCCACAGCTCCAAAAAAAATTCAGGTTTTCTGGTCGTTACTTAGAAATAAGAGTGTCATGGGCTTTTCTGTTTAGGCTGGCTAAGAGCCATGATCCTCAGTAGTTAGGATCCTGAGTAGCTAGGATTACAGGCATGAGCCACCAGTGCCTGGCAATAATGGCATTTTTGAGCCTTCTCCATAAATGTTCTAGAGTGTTGATTTGGGGGTTACAAGTAAGTGTTAGTGAATAGATGGATTTGCAAATAGGAAATCTGCTGATAATGAGGGATCAGCTGAACTTAGTGGAGCATCTGATCTCAGGCTAAGAGGGGAGGGGAAAAACAGAAGCAATCAACAAGAAGGACAAGGCTGCTGCTAAAAAAGTTCATCACAAAAGGAACCATAGTCAAGTGACCTGGCCCAGCAGAGCAGAACCTGTTCCCATGGCTCCTCCTTGGTTCCTGCCACCCACTTCTGACAAGCACATTTGCAATCTGCTAACCATGGCCGGTTTGAATGACTTGAGTTGTCAGGTCTGATTTTTATTCTCTGAAAGTCAATTGTTATTTTTAATTCTTCCGTTCGCTCCGTGGGGCTGACAGCTCCTCACAGCATGGGAGCCGCGCCTCAGCCGGGGCAGATCTCAAGGAAGAAAGAAGCTCTTGGGGAGCCAAGCCTCGGATGTGAGTTTTCTGACAGCTTGGACTAATTGTCTTGTCTCTGCTCTCTACACTGAGAATATTTACACGGGACTAACACCGAGGCATTCATGACTCAGAGCCGATTCCCAGGGCTGACAGTGCACCTGAAACTCTCATCCTCCATCAACGTTGCAGTGGTTTCCAGGGCAACCACAGGGAATGGCAGGGCACGGGGGAGACAATGGGGGATCTTATCAGACCCCTCCATGGGAGCATGAACCTTTTCTCCAGCTCCTCTGCAGCTCAAACTAGGTAAAAGAGGGGAGGAAGGCTTCTGCATCCTTCATTATTTTCTTCTTTTTTCTCCAGGATCCCATGTGACTCCAGCACTCATGACTTAAGTTTGTCAATGAAGAAACGTTTATTGAGCATGTGTTCATTCCTGCCAGGCACTGGGGACACTGAGATGAAGGGGAGAGATATATGGCCCCTGCGGAGTATCCTGTCTCTAAAATGGGAGAAAGGACCCCATTCATAGTGTGTTCTGGGAACGAAACGAGACATGAGCATCCTTCAAACCCCTGCTGCCATTTTGTCTGTGATGATCAATGTCTTTCAATGTCTTTTTTTGTGCTCTCTCTCTCTCTCTCTCTCTTTCTCTCTCTCCCCCCAGGTAGTTATTAATGTATTAATCAGCTTTCTTTACTATAACAAATTCCTGAGATAGGCCAAGTTGAAAAGAAGAAAGGTTATTTTGGCTCATGATTTTGGAGTCTATGTCCATGATGGATTGATCCACATGCCTTGAACCTGGGTTTGCACAGCATCTCATGGTAGGGACATATGAGAGGAGAACATTCACCTCATCCAGGGCAAGAAAGGAAGAAAGGGGGTTAAGGTCAAACAATCCCCTTGAGGGCATACTGATGAACCAAGACTTCAGACTAGGATCCACTTCTCCCAGGTTCCACTGCCTCCCAACATCTCCAAGGAACTAAGCCTTTAACATATAGTCTATGTGTGTGTATGAGGGGGGTACTTACCCAGTCAATTGGCCTAAGCCACAGGGTGTCCTCCTCATTTTTAGTGAATCTGAGAGAGTGGCTCAGGAAGAGACGAACAGTTGAACTGATAGACTAAGGAAAGCAAATGTCTTCCACAATGAGAACGGACCTTGTTCAATCGGTTAAAGGCCTGCACAGAGCACAAAGGCTGAGGAAATGGGGCCTGGCTGTCTAGCGAGTTGAGCTCAGACTCCTGCCTTTTTCTGCCTTTTGACTTTGACACATTGACTGTCCTGGACTGTCTAGCCTGCTTACACCATTGGCTGCCTGGGCCCTTGGGTCTTCAGATACAGACAAGTACCATAGCATGGGCTTTCCAGGGTCAGCAGCTTGCTAGCAGCACTTCTGGGGGCTTCTCAGCGTTCCGAATTGTGTAAGCCAATTCCTTATAGTACGTTTCTTCTCCTATATCATCACGTATCACACAGCTGGGTTTTTGGTCAGTGATGGAGGACATATTCCTATTGCCTAGTACTTTCCTATGTTGAGCTACACAAATACTGCTCATGGTGTTCTAACTGCCTGTGGGATTCAGAATGGGGGGCATGCTGTTAATAGCCATTAGTGGGTTAATAGCCTAAGAGAGAGAGATGGAGACACACAGCCCAGATGTGCAGTGGGCTATGCCACCTGTGGTGTTCACACAGCAAGGAAATCACCAATGACATACTCATACTCATATTCTCCCCACCTTCCCCACACACAGTGTTTTTAGGCAGTCTGTCATCAGCAGTCCTTCTCAGCCCCTGGCTCCTCCTGATTCTTTCCTGATTCTACCTCTGCCTTGGCAAATGCCCTGGCAGCCCACTTCCACACAAGGGGAGAAAGGCCTTGGTAAAGCAGAGACATCCCAGAGTCCTGGGTTCTAGCTCTGATTCTACCACTGCTCCACAGGTTCAGAGCTCTCTGGTCTCACCCACTAATGGGTGCACAGGCCCTTATTGCTCACCCATCAGGGCTGCTAATCAGGATGAAATGGAACCTTATACTCTTCCTTTGTAGGCCGGAGGGGTGTGTCCGCAAGGGCTACTCCTTGGCTGCCTTTACATCCAGGTCCCGATACCTGGCTCCAGTCCTTCTTCCATAGCACACTCCTGTGTGTCTGATGCCTGACTGAAAGAGCACACAGGAATCACAAAGCAATTATAGGAGACATTCACTGAAAACAGTGGATCCTAGAAAAGCCCAAAAACATTCTACTCAATGAGATGGAGATGATATAAGAGGCCAAGCAGAGGGGAGGAACACCCCAGAGCCCAGGATGACCCTGGGCTCTATCCCAAATGTGTTTTCCAGAAAATGGTAGAACCCAGTGAACCCTCGCCATGGAGCTCTTTCTAAACAAGTCTTTAATAATTTAGTTACACAAATTGAGCCTAATTAAATTGTACCCGTTGAAAATGCACAGCCGTAGATCTCCGTGATGGAATTGGAATCAAAAGGCAATGTGGAATAGATGCGAAGGTCATTTTCCACTTGTGCTAAGCGAGCTGATCTTTACATTGCAGTTGTGACCAGTGCCTGTCCGAGCTTCTTAAGGGGCCAGTCCTGAGGTTAACGATTTCTCCAGTCCCACGGCCTACAGGGGAAGTGGCTCCCAAGAAGGGCTCCCAAGCTTCTACTCTTGCTCCAGGTGTCCCTTGCTATGGGTGCTCCCCAGTTGAGCTGTTTGTGGCTCTTGTCTCTGTCATTCTTGCATCTCCCGAATAAGCTCCCGAGATCCCAGATCTGCTATGCCTGCCTCCAGTAGCCCACTCATTTGCTACCCTATTTGCCTCGAAACACATCACCCATCTTTTGGTCCCATCTCTGCATCTCTCTCCCAAACTCCACTTCAGTACCCAGAATGCAACTCTCAGAGCTCAAAGGCCTCATCTGTCTGTCTGTCTGTCTTGTTTCTCTATCTCTTCCTAAAGCTTTAACATAGAAGAGATGCTGGCCAAATGCCGGCTGCATATGCGAATGCAGAATCGAACCGAGGATCCCCTATTTTGAAGACCAGAGAGGGAAAAGAGCTGCCCAAGGCCTCCCAGCAAGTTCAAAATCAGCCAGGGTGGCTTTGGCTCATAACTTCCAGGCTCCTCTTCCTCCTCTTGCCTCCCATGTAGTAGTTGAGGGTGTGGACTCAGAAACAGTCCAGTCACATTCAAATACCAGCTCCAGCTTCACTGGGCTTCACTGGTTGTCTTGACTCTGTGCAAACTCTCCCTTTCTCCTTCCTCACACCCAGCACTAGCCCAGCTGGTCCTGCAGTGTGTGTGTGTGGGGGGGGGGGTACTTCCCTGAGATTTCACTAGACAGAGCAACAGCTTAAAGACCCAGTGGTGGGGCTGGGAAGGTGGCTCAGTGGTAGAGTGCTTGCCTTGCATGCCTGAGGCCCTGGGTTCGATTCCTCAGCACCACATAAGCAAAAAGGAAAAAAGAAAAAAGCTGGAAGTGGCGCTGTGGTTCGAGTGAGCTAGCCTTGAGCTGAAGAGCTGAAGGACAGCGCCCAGGCCCAGAGTTCAACCCCCACGGCCAGACCCAAAAAAAAAAAAGACCCAGTGGCTTGCTCAATGTGACACAGCCAGTAGCAACCATGATCATAGGTCTTTGCCCTTGACCTCAGCACTAGACAGCAGTGTCCTGCCTCCCACGGTCCCTGTCAGCAGCCTCCTCTTCCCACTCTGGACTGGGTGGTGAGGCTGGGGCTGAGTCTGGTCCTCTCCACAGGTAGGCTGCCTCTGTCACTCTGAATGTCAAGTTCACAAGTCCACGGAAGCAGACAGGGCAGCTCCATACATTTCTGCCTTTGGGAAGACAGGCACTCCCAGGAGTCTGGAGATCCAGGATGGGATGATAGAGGTACAAGGAGGTGGCAGCCTACGCTAGATCTGGGGTTCTCTGACTCTTCCCCCAGTGGTCCCTGCTTAGTTCTTCCTCTTTCCCTGCTGGTCCCCCTTTCCAGAACTCAGGGTCTTACACTGGTAGGCTGTGATTGTCTCTGGCCAAAAGATGAATCTGAGATAACCCAGTGACTTTTTAAAAAGAATGGAACCAACCAGGTGCTGGTGGCTCACCCCTGTAATCCTAGCTACTCAGGAGACTGAGATCTGAGGATCGCAGCATGAAGCCAGCCTGGGCAGGAAAGGCCATGAGACTCTTATCTCCAGTTAGCCACATACATGCAAGTGCATGCATGCATGCGCACACACACACACATACACACACACATGCCAGAAGTTGTGCAGTGACTCAAGTAGTAGAGTGCTAGCCTTGAGAAAAATTGCTCAGGGACAGTGGTCTGGTCCAGAGTTCAAACACCAGGGTCAGCGCCCCTGCCCACACCAAATAAAGAATCAAGGAACATTTAAAAAACAGATGGCTTCTTTTTGTTTGTTTTTATTTTTTAATTTTTATTATCTTCAAGTAGTTACACAAAAGAGTTTCAATTCAACATGTCAGTTTGTGATTACACTGCATCTTGTTCAGTGTCACCCATTCCCAGATGGTTTCTCATGAAACAAAACAAAAACAAACCTGGATTTCTAGCTTGTTTTAAACATCAGAAGAATTACCAGTAGCCACACACACAGACACAGACACACACAGACACAGACACACACAGACACAGACACACACACAGACACACACAGACACACACAGACACAGACACACACACAGACACACACACACACACACACACACACACACACACACACACACACACACACACACACCATGGCCATAGCCCTCTCTTACAGAAAGCCAGTTTCCTCAGTGACCCAACTCCCAGTTCTCCCCAGGTCCCTTGTTTTATTTTCTGACTCTCTCCCCAGCCCACTGCCTCCCCAACCTTACCCCCCTGTGACCTGTCCAGTCTCATTCAACAAACCAGGATACAGAGATAGAAAGATGGGCCGGCAAGCTCCTGCACAACTAGTTCTGGAGCTGGGTTGTCCATCCTCTTCTCCATGGTGGGGCTGAGGCATCCAGGCTCCCTTCTTGCTTCACATGGCAGCCCAGCCTCCTTCCAGGCTGCCCGAGAGCTGTGAGCCAGCAGATTTCAAGTCACTTACAGTGCCATTCTAGGCAGGCCCCAACCTATTTGTCCCACCTCTTGGTTACTCTGTCCCTCACCACGGCTTGTCTTGCTCACATTGTAGGACTACTTGCTCCCTTTCAAGTCTCCCTCTGGCCGTCTCTCCCTCTAGCTGTCCTCCCCTCTGGCCCCCATATTCCTTTCTACAGATAGAGCTCTGCTCAGCCTCCAAAACACCCACCAGCTCCTTTCCTTCTGGCAGCTTCCCTGAGCCCTGGCCTCCAGGCTGGGGCCCCTGGCAGAGCCAAGGATGCCCTGTTCTCCTTTCCTCTGTACCCCTTCACATCACAAGTGGCGTAGCACTCTTGCTCTGGGGTTTACACTGTCCACTGGGGCCTTTGCATGGATGAGCTTGTGGATCCCATAGATCACTGAAAGACATATGGAGAAACTGGAATGGCCCACTGAAGTGAAATGCAAAGATAACTCAGCCTGAAGTGACACGGCCCAACTTGGATCTGGAATCCCAGGGTCTTCTACCCCCTCCCCCCCACACCTGGTACAGGGATGAGTTGCTCAGGGGAAAGAAATAGGGCGTTCTGGGCCCTGGTCATTTGGGTCCCAAAGGTATCCTTGGGCTCAGAACCTGGGGATAGTATCTGGTCATTTTTCTCCTCGGATGGGCACTGTGCGTGTCAGGAAGGGCCAGTATGGAAGTCAGTATCTGGCAGGGCCTCCCCCCCCCACCATCAAAGCCAAGAAAGATGGAGGATCCGTAGAGTAGGGGAAGGGGCAGGAGGGGTGGAAGAAGGCCACCCAGGGCTACAAAGTGCATGTGTAAGCAGAGTCACCACAGCTGTCGGATAAATACCACCGTGACCCCGAATCACAAATTAGCGTCAGGGCTGCAGATCAGCCCAAGAATTAAGCATTGTAAGAATTCAAGTGGAAAATATTTATGTAAGATTGAATTTAAGAAGTAACAGTCTTACTACTGGCAGAGCCATCTTCCCTCAAAGATTAAGTCACTCCGTCTTAGATCAGCCCGCTCACCGGAAGGTCCTCTGGCTATGGGGTATGCGGCAGGCTCACCTTATACACCTCCGTGGCACTAAACCGCATGCCACCTAGTCCTGGTGCTTCTATAAACGCCTTTGTCCAGGAATCATTTCCTTTTTCAACTGCCTGGAAAATTCCAAAATCCTTCCCATGGGTTATTATTTGTTTTCCTTAGTTGGGTTGTTTGCTTCTGTATTCCACTTAAACATTTTCTTTCTCTTCTCTTTCTATCTTTTTCTTTCTATCTTTCTTTCTTTCTTTTCTTCTTTTCTTCCCTGTCTTCCTCCCTCCCTCCCTTCCTTCCCTCTTTCTCTCCTTCCTTCCTCCCTTCCTCCCTCCATCCCTCCTTCCCTCCCTCCCTCCTTCCTTCCTTCCTTCTTTCCATACTTCCTTCCTTTTTTCTCTCCCTTCTTTCCCTCCTTTTTCTTTCTTTCTCCCTTCTTTCCTTCTTTTTCTTTCTCTCTCTCTATCCTTTTTTTCTTCCTTCTTTTCTTCCTCTCTTTCCCTTCCTTACTTCTTTTGTGTGTGTGCTGGTACTGGGGCTTGAACTCAGGACCTCACATTCTCCTTCAGCTTTTTCAACTCACAGCTAGCACTCCACCACTTGAGCTAGGCTCCAGTTCTGGATTTTTTGCTGCTTAATTGGAGATTAGAATCTCTCAGATTTGTCTGCTCTGAACTGGCTTTGAACTGTGATCCTTGTATCTCAGCCTCCTGAGTAGGTAGGATTACAGGAGTGAGCCATGCATCATCATCTATGGATATGCTTTTGTTGTGCTTTTTCTCCCCCTTTAACTTGGGGGCATTCACTTGTCTATTTCCCCAGGAGGAAAGGGACCAGATCTCTATTACTATTGGTACCTGGGATGGGGCTAAACAGAACACAGAACAGAACAGTTGTGACTGGCTGATATTTTTTTAAAGACAACCAATGGGAGCCCACTTTCCAAGTCCTCAAGTCACTTGCCAATCAGATTGGAGAAACCACCTTGAAAGATGCCCTTTTTGATGAGGCTCCACCAATGCCTGAGCTTGGCTGTGGAAACTCACCAGTTGAGATTCACAGCCTGGTTCTGTCACTTCCTACCTGACATTGGTCCTCAAACTCCCAGGTCTCAGCTTTTTTGGTTGTTGATGTGATACCTGTAAAGAACTTGGAGCTTTACCTGGCACGTGGTAAGCACCTTGTCATACACAAGAGGTGGAGTTATTCACAGTGGAGAAAATGAGGTGACAAAATTAACAAGAACTTTAATGACAACCTCTTTGTACCTGGTTTCATAGTAAACTGTATTTTATGGGAGTGCTCACCAGACTGCCCTGTTTAATTGATTTCCAAGCCCTTCTGCAAGTGTACTGCTGCCCAGAGCACAGGTATGCCATTTAAAGGCAATTAACAAAGATGTTTGTGGTCATTTTATAAAATGTTGGGCATCAGGTCTTTCACGAGGAAACATCACTACATCATTTCTATGGGGGAATTAGATTTTATGGAGATCGTTTCGACTAATAAGTGCATTTATAAGTCCAGGCTCTCCCAGCCTGGGGTGGAGGTGAATAGTTCAGAAATGGAGATGCTTGTCACAAAACCAAACTAGCCTGCCCCATGCTGCTCTGTTCTTAACATCCACTTACTAGACCAGGCAGAGAAACACCAACTCATGCACTGGGGTAGACAAGGAACATCTAAACTCTCCAGAGGAGTCAACATTCTGACAGAACTTCTAATGATTTTTTAAAAACTAAATTTTATTATTACTGCTGCTGCTGTTGTTGCGTACAGGTACTAGGACGTAAATCAGGGCCTCACATTCTCGCTTAGCTTCTTAGCTGGTGCTGTAGCACTAGAGCCACACCTCCACATTCAGGTCCTAATGCGCTTTCAAAGGTACCTAAATAGACTCCAAGTTCTTCTGGTACCAAAGCATTCAAAGGGAGGAAGGTGAGGCAGAAGATCAACTATAGGTGTTCCTTTGATGTCAGGTGCTATGTTTCAGGGTACTGTTTTAGTAAGCCTTATAAAGTATTCCTGAACAAAGTACCATAAGTAAACTCACACACAGATAAGAAAACAAAGACCAGAGAAGTGAGCCAACACACCTGAGATCACATAGCATTATAACATGGAACAGAAACCAGGGCTGTCTTGTTTGTGCAGTCCCCTTCATATTACTCTTGGAGTACCTTGGGGTGTCTTATACAGGCACCCCAGCCAACCTGCCCCAGCTAGATGCTGAACCAGCTGGCTACCGGCTCCCTAGTGAGTCCTATAACACGAGTCCTGGTGGAAAATTCCAGAACAGTGTCCCTCTTGTGTAGAATATATATATATATATATATATATGGAAATTCTCTTTGTGCTGTTTTGAGGCCACTGGAACAAACTTCCAGCAGGTTCTTTCCATGACAAATGTTTGCAGAGGAGAGAAGACCATGTTGGGGAGAATAACTCACAGCTCTTATCTTAATGGGATCTGTTCGATAGGTACTGTCCCCCACTTGGTTTCCAGCGCAGCCATATTTAGAGGTGATGGGCTCACGCTCCAGCCTTGTCTTTGGATACATTCGTGGGTCGGCTCCTACCTGGATGGGCTACTGGGAGATGACAGACATTTCGGAGGTGAGACTTGGTCTGCGGCCCCAAGGGCCATCTCTTATCCTTCTCTGGTTCTTCCTTTTCTGATCTGTTTCTGTCTGTCTGTCTGGCTGGCTGGCTCATGCTTCTTGGCTGCGAGGAGGTGAGCAGCCCTTTTCCACCATGCCCCTGGACCCCAGTATTTCTGCCTCTCCTCTCCACAGTCTTGAAAGTAATGGCACCAGTGTTCATAGAGGAATCGTCTGGAACTCTGAGTCAGATAACCTTGCCCTGTGAGCAAGCTGTCTCTCAGGTACTGTGTCACTGTGACAGAAAGCTTCAGATGCTGGCATGATAGGGAGGTGATGGCAGCCCACTGAGACGCTTCTGTGTGTGTGTGTGTGTGTGTGTGTGTGCGTGTGTGTGTGTGTGTGTTGGGGTAGGTAATCACATGTGTGGGGGTTGTGGTATTGGGATGCTCAAGGGGTTGTGAGGGCCCTGGCTGTTATCCTGGCTTATGTTTTGGATGTGACTCAGCTCATGTTGAAGTGGGTCTGTGTTGACATAAAGAGTCAGAAGAGCTCACAAGGGGCAAAGGAGCACAAAGGTGGGCTGGCTCGGATCCCCCTGGACCACCCACCACTCACTACCCAGCCTCAAGAAGGAAGTGTGACCCACTGTCTGGCCTTTACATGGATACTCAGACTAGACATTTGTGACTGAGCTGCAGACAGCCCATCATCTCTTCTGATGGAGAGGTCCAGGAGGGACCTCAAAGTCAGCAGAGCTTCTGGTTGGAAGGAGCCTGGGACCCTGAGTGGCGCAAGGCCTTGCACTTACTATGTGAACAAGAAAGTTTTGTAGTCAGTGTTTCAGATGGGGGCTCCTATGTGACAGCAGCTCCCCTACACTCTCTCTCACAGACTCAGTCCTGAGATTCTCCATCTTCTCTCGCTGAACCTTGAGTTTTACCACCTCACCTCCTCCTGGGGTAATTCGTTTCCTGCTACCTTAGTACTCAAGCTAGTGGTCCACGCTCCTCCTTGGTCATTCAGGCCCCTTGGAAAGTGACCCACTTCCCACCAGAGCGCAAAGCAAGGAAAAGCACCCCACCAGAAGCGCTGGCCTTTAATCTGCTTGGGCTTTCCCTTATACTCTGTGTGACAGTGGGTAAGACAGTTCCTGTCTGGTTGCTCCATCTACAAAACACATAAGACAAGAGACAGTGGTACTTAATTACTACAGAAGGCTCTTAGGTCCCCAAATAACAACAGTTTCTTCAGGAAGGATGTAACATAACAACAGCTCTGGGCTGTGCATCCCAACAGAGACTACAGTGAGGGCTCTGGTGAGGGCTGAACTCTGTGCTTCGAGACGTTTATTGCTGCTCACATAGGCATAGCCTGAGGGAGTCACAGAGACCAGCTTGAAGCCACCCCCTCTCAGAGTTACCCCCCGAACAATGCTCACGAGTGGGTACGCATTGTCCCTCAACACCCTCCCCCATCCCCATCCCTGACTGTAGAGTCATATCTGGCAAGGAGACAGAGCCAAAGAGCCCCCAGCACCATCCAGTCTCCTGAGCAAGGTCTGTGTATGGAAAAGCAATCAGGCGAAGTGTGACAGTAATGAAAACACTCACAGATTTCCATGCGTGGGGGAGAGGTTTTGTCAGCTTTCAATAGACAGTGGAACCATCCAATGATAGCTAGTGCAAAATCCTCATATTTTTGTGTTAACTGTACAGTTTGGGAGCCTCCCTCCTCTCTAGCTACCTTTCCTTAATGGTTTGCATTTGTTGAATGATTTAGACCCATCACCGATTCATACAACCCCTATCTTCCCCAGACCACTTCTCCTGCATAAGGATTACACCCGGAGGGGCTTTAATTCGCTCTCCTGATGCCTTTGATCGTAAGTATCACTATTATCATAAATTCCATTAGCTTCTACAGTATTACATTTGCCAGTGAATCCTGCCTTACACCAGCTAGTGGTGTCAGGAATCGCCCTGAGCATGTGGTTACAGGGTATATTGGACATAATTATAGTGTAATCTACCTTTCTCCCACCCACAGGCCATCTACCATTTCTCATTGGAGTATAAAATTAGAGATTATGACTGTTACTTTTATTTTCTACAGTCCTGGAATTTGAACTCAAGGCTTGACTCTTTGGAGGAAGATGATTTTACCTCTGAGCTGTGCCTTCAGCCCTGTTTTTTTTTCTTTTTTGCTGGTGATTTTTTAGCTATGACCTCACTTTTTGAGATATGATTCCCTCCCCTCACCCCCCCTGCCCGTGTCATGCTTCCTTTCCCCTCACAGCCCCATCAGGTCATCTCCCTCTTGGTTGAGTTTTTCTTCCCTAGGACTGGCCTCCAACTTTGATCCTCCCAGTTTTAGCCTCCCAAGTAGCTGGGATTCCAGGCCTGAGCCACCAGCACCGAGCTCCAGTATTCTGTTCTTTTAAAGCGATTTTTATTCTGAAATGGTGGAGATAGAAAGGGTCTGTTAGGCCAGCACTCTACCACGGAGCCACATCCCCAGCCTGAGATCGGGACTTTTATTATTTCAGGATTCACAACCTTTTGAGGACCTGTCCCATCAGATGATTTGATGGGACAAACTCATTCTCAGTGGAAGGGACTCACAGGCAGCCCCTTAGCCCTTGGGACAGGGGCATCCCAGGGCCCCTCCTCCAGGGCTCTTCAGAAACTTAGAGGCTTCTGGGAAACCAGCTGATGAGCTGAATCAGTAGGTTAGGGTAGGCTGTGATTCAAACCTCAGAAGAAAAGCCATTCCCTCCTCTTTTTTTGTGCAAGAGGCCTTGGATCATAAGAGCATTGATTTCCTATCAGGCAGACAAGCTGGGCTGTAGCAGGAATGGGGGCTCAGCATCCAGGGGAGGTCTGGTAGGGCCCTTGTTGTGCTGAATCATCATGGAAAATGCTAATGCAGCCCCTGAAAAGCCTGTGTAGCTGGAAGCTGAGTACCAGCCCCTTTGCTTCCTAATCTCCCAATCTTGGGTTGCCTGGGTTACAGGACATCTCATAGTTTTACTCATCACTCCCAGGAGAAGCTCATTGGCCTAATACCATGCCATGATCAAGGTCTTCAAATCCCTCCTATGTGTCCAGCCCTTTGCCCAAGCTACCTGTTTAAGCTGTTCATCTCATTCCAGGTGAGACAGGGCTGGTCATGCCGTTGGAAATAAGATCTCAGGGTCTCTGGAAGGGAAGTGATTTACCCCCAGGATACTAGGCTATTCAGTACTGAACTTGAATTCAGGTCTGGCCTCAGGGTGAGCCTCCTGTTCTTTAAATGGTCCAGGACTGGAATGTCTAGGTGATTAAGGCCTGTGGCCTCCATAGCAGCCAAACCTGACTAGATGTAAGGACCTTGGAAGCTGGGAGCCCAGGTAGGTTGTTCCTAAGGAGGTGCTTGCCCACTCTCTTGCCGGGTGGTCTTTTCTGATGCCTCATGCTGTTTACAAAGTCCTTTCCTGAGTAGACACTCCCTGAGGCTGAGAGCACAGCGCCACGTCCGCCCATTGTACTGAGGGACAAGTAGAGGTAGTGAGAGGGGGCAGCCTGATTTTATCATGGTCCAAGGTCAAGCCCAGGGTTTCCATGGTGACTCCTGAGCCTCCGGACCACCCAGCGTCTTCCACTAGCACGATTCTCCATGCTTTCTTAAAAAAGAGTTTAAGAACAAAGTATGAGGGTTTTCCTTCTCTATTTAGATTTGAATCTGAAGCAGCCCATGGAAGATGACAGGGGCTCAGGACAGAAAGGTCTGTAGGTGAAGAAGCTGCAGACTAGTGAGTCACAGCTGGGATTGGTTGGGGAGGGAGGGGCATGCAGAGCAGGGAAGCTGGCATCACACTCAGTGCTCGGTGCTCAGGAGATCTGATGGATGGGTATACAGGTGATGGAATTGCTGGGCAGGAGAAACACCTGTGCCAGAGCTTTTTTGGGTAGGTAGAGCCAGGTGCAGCCCTGACTGAAAGGAGTGGAGCAGCCCAGGACCCAGCTAGCTTCTCCTGAGCACCAGCTAGGATCTGAGGCCAGAAATCAGCCACCTGGCTCATTACTAGAGCGCCAGGCCCTGCTCTCATGGTGACGGTGGTCTGATTTAGGAGACGTGCATATCACCTGATCTCCCCAATATGCAAATGTGTAGTGGTGCAGCACCCCAACTCCCAGGAGCTGCCCCAGGCTTTCCTACCTCCAGCTGGACATTTTGCCTCCTAAGTCCCTTGTCCTGTCCTGCTGGTGTCCCAACCTGTCTCAGCTTCCTTTCTGCTTTCCATGTCCTTCCCATTGCCTGCCTGCCTCAGTGCCTTCCCCACTCCCTCCATGCTGTCCCATCTCTCCATTTCTGCCCTCCCCCCCCCATCTTGTCCTGCTGTCTGTGTCTCTTGCCATCTCTTCCTCCCCCGGCAGGCTCGTCTCTGTCTCTCTGACCACTGTCTCTGCACCCCGATTTCCCTTTCTCCCTGGCCACCTCTGTTTCCCCCTCGTTCCATTCTGTCAAATTCCAGGTGCCCTGTGCCCGGCTCTTCCTCAGGCCGCCCTCCCCACGGCCACCCAGCAGGGCCGTAAAAACACCCAGGGCCTCATAATCTGAAGGACGAGATGGATGAGAAAATAAATTCCTGATTAGTGTTTTAATTTTAGGGAATCTTTAGAAGGGTCTAAACAGCCGGGGAGGCTGCGGGAGAAAGTCCGCATTATTAAAACCATAAATCCTTTGCGGGAGGGGGGGAGAGGAAGAACCACAGAGAGGGGCGGGCCTTGCCTCCCAGCTCTTTCTAGGTTGGGTCGTTGAAGAAGGCACTCTGGGCTCCTGAGTAATGGTGAGTGGACAGGCAGAAGAAGCTAGGCTTGTTCCACACTGGCCGGTGCCATGCCTGGGTGGTGCAAATGCAAGGGTTGAACAGAGCATTAGGGAACCTGATGGCTGGATGTGGCTAAGGAATCCCATTCTCTGCTGCTGGTGTTCACAGAATGGCACACTGCAGGGTCTTCCTGACCTGCAGCCCCTGCCCCCCTCCCACTCCATATGGAAAATGACAGCTCCAGGCTGACTCACTCAAGGCTAGGGACTCCCTCACCCAACATGTGTGTGGGTGGGGCGGGCAATGACACACAGCCAGGTCTCTGGGCATTAATGCCATCTAATCTAGTTTTCTAGGACTGACCACCCCTCTGTCTGCAGGCCCCAGTCAAAGCCTGAGGTCCTAGTACCAGCAACATAGGCTCCTTGAACGTGTCCATCTTCTCATCTGCAAAGCGTATTTTCTCTTTGCTTTGAATTAGTAGATCTGCTCCAGTTGCCTCTGGGTCCCTCCCTGGAGTGGCCCTGAGCCCAGCTCTGAAGCTGAGACTACTCCAGGTGTCCCCCGTGGCCACTTGGGTGGGGCTTGGGAATCGTAGTTGCCCCTTGAGGGCACCGAGTCTAGCACTCAGGCATACCAGAAGGACAGGGAAGAATCACCAGGAGGCAGGGAGGCCCAGGGGCTGTGGCTATAGTGGAGAGGGGGGTGGGGGACAGAGGCCTCCTTCTCCTAGTCCTAGCTCCAGAGGATGGGGGTCCTCAGCCAGGTGTTTCAAGGGTGTCAGGTGACACCCACCTCCCTGCCTTCCTCTCTTCTCCTCCCTGCCTCTGCTGGCTGGCCTTACATGGAGGCAGTAGGCTATTCTCAAGAAGGAAGCCTGGATCTGAGGACATAAGGGGGGGGGGCGCAGGTGTGGGGGGGTGGGCACTCTCTTGGGATGCAGGCTGGTGAGCAGGGGCACCAAGTCCAGAAAAAAAGGAGGGAGGAGAAGGCACCAGCGGCTCCCAGAAGTCGCTGGGTCTGCGGTCTTGGTCTCATTCCTTTTCCTCACGTGACAGCTGGCCTGCCCGCTGGCGGGGGTCACTGTGTCCACAGTGACCATTCTGGGTACATGTTGCTGGTTGGCCAGGCTCCATGGTCCCTAAGTCCTTTTAAAGGCCAGCCAAGGCTCCAGCCCCACTGTACATTTATTAAGGCAGCGGGAAGGTAGACGCAGGCCCATCGCCACCTCTGCGGGTTCAAAGGCACTGGTTTACGCACAACGCTTGCCTCTTACTTAATGTTTAATTGTTAAAAATTGTTTTGGATGAAGCCAGGCCTTTTTCTCCTCCTCCTCCTCCTCCTTCTCCTCCTCTTCTCCTTCTCCTCTTCCTCCTCCTCCTTCTCCTCCTCTTCTCCTCCTCCTCTTCCTCCTCCTCTTCTCCTTCTTCTCCTCCTCCTTCTCCTCTTCTTCTCCTTCTCCTCCTCCTCTTCTTCTCTTCCTCCTCCTCTTCCTCCTCCTCTTCTTCTTTTTCTCCTTCTCCTCCTCCTCCTCTGCTTCTTCTTCTCCTCTTTCTTCTCTTCCTCCTTCTCTTCCTCCTCCTCTTCTTCTCCTCCTCCTTCTCCTCTTCTTCTCTTTCTCCTCCTCTTCCTTCTCCTTCTTCTCCTTCTCCTCTTCTTCTCCTCTTTCTCCCCCTTCTCCTCCTCCTCCTCCTCTTCTCCTCTTCCTCCTCCTCTTCTCCTTCTTCTCCTTCTCCTCCTCCTCCTCTTCTTCTTCTTCTCCTCCTCCTCCTCCTCTTCTCCTCTTCCTCTTCCTCCTCCTCTTCTCCTTCTTCTCCTTCTCCTCCTCCTCCTCTTCTTCTTCTTCTCCTCCTCATTCTCCTCCTCCTCCTCTTCCTCCTCCTCTTCTCCTTCTTCTTCTTCTCCTCCTCCTTCTCCTCCTCTTCTTCTTCTTCTCCTCTTCCTTCTCCTCCTCCTCCTCTTCCTCCACCTCTTCCTCTCCTCCTCCTCCTCCTCCTCCTCCTCCTCCAGTAGCTCTGGAACAGGGCAGGGACAGACAAGGGGAGGAGTAATGGGGCTACCTGGTGGCCAGGAGGCCTGGCTGGTGTTTGACCTGGGTCTTCCTGCTTCCCTGGGAACCTCTCCACATCCGGGATCCATGTGGTTCAGGACAGGCTGTTGTGTCATGAGAAGTCAGCTCAAGCCCACAGTGTTGGTGCAGAAAATGAACAGGAGCAGCAGGCTTGGGGTTAGAAGGACTTGCCTGTATTTGTACTGGCCGTCTTGGGACAGTTGCTGCATCTTGCTGTGCTTTAATTATCTGGCCTGTGAGCTGGAGATATAATGCTTGGGGGAGGGGGTTGTATTTTGAGGCACCTCAGGGGTGCCTGGCCACATCCGCTGACCCACACCGTGGTGGAAATGTCCTGCTATTCAAGGACCAAGAAAGCCAGCTCTAACACCAGCCAGGCCTCCTGGACCTACTTTGGTCACCACTGGGAGCCTCTTGTGATTCTTCCCTGCCTGGCCTCCCCTGCCCTCAGTCACATCACCCTCGTGCCCTTGTCAAAGCCACCACCCACTCAGACACCGCTGTCCCAGGGCCAACGCACAGCTCTGCGCCTGTCTTGAAGGGCTTCTGCGGCAGCGGTGTGACTGCTCGGCACGCCTGTGTATGTATAAGGCCTGACCTCTGTCCATTTCCTGGATGGGGGAGAGCAGGAGGTGAGCAAGTAGTTCTGGGCAGTGGTTAAGGGCTGACCTCAGGCTGGGTCAGCCTACGGGGGAGGGGCCATGGCTGTGTGGACAGGGACAGGATTTCCTGCCGTGGTGAGCTCTCAGCTGCAAGCAGAGGAAGAGGTCACTTGTCCTGAGCCTGAGTGACAGGAAGATGCTCTGGGAGAGGGAACTGGCCCCAGGGAGGAAGTGGAGCAGGAAGCAGGGTAGCTTGGCTGTGTCTGTCCCGTCCCTGCCCCTCCCTCCCTCCCCCACCCCACCCTGCAGTGTCTAGGACATAGCCCTGCCTCTCTGCTTGCTGCATCAGCCACAGCGCTCCTCCCTGCCATTGGCCTGCAGTGAGCCTGAGGCTCCAGACTCAGTCTCAAGTCCCAGGAGCATGCAGCCAGGCCCACCAGGCCCTTGGTCTTCAGTGATGCTCCTCAGGTTCTGTAGGTCCTGATGTGAACTGCGTTGCCTCAGTGGGGTAAAAGTAGGACATGCTCAAGGCCTTCAAGACATGAGACTCCTCCTCTGCTCTCTCCCGTGGCTGGGCCAAGATATGGCCCCAATAACTGTGGGTCTCTGCTCAGTGGCTCAGGCACGGACCTCCTAGTCAGTGGAAAACTAGAGTCAAGAGACCCAGTTTTAATCTGAGCCCTGCCATTGTCTAGCTCTAGAACCTTGAGGAAGACTAAGACCTCTTGGCACACCCACAAATGGGCTGGGCCTGCCCACATTCGTACAAACTCTTAGAACTAACCAAGAATGACCAGAGTGGCTTCTCCATCAATCTTCTGCACATAGAGCCACACTGCTCAGGGGAAGAACACAGGCTGACTACATCTCCAAATCCCAGATCTCTCATCCCTTCCCTGGCTCCAGCTCTGAGCCTGTGTATCAGTCAGCTAAGGCCAGGATAATGCTGTGAAACAAATCATCCCCAAACTCGGTGGCTTACAGCAACACCAAGCATGTATTCTCAGGCCTGCAGGAGGACTGCAGTTCTCCTGGTTGGGATGGGCTCAGCTGGGTGGCTCTCTTGCAGGCTGTAGGTTGGGATCTGGTGTGGCTCAGGTTTATTCCATGCAAGTTCACTCTGCAGCCTCAGCCAGAAGGCCGGCAGCTGTTCAAGGAATCCTCTTCTTAAGGTCATCATCAGAGTATAATGAAGCAGGTCAGCTTACACAAGCCCAATAACCCTGCGCTCTGTCTTGTCTGTGACACTTCATGCTCAAAGCATAGCCAGTCCACCTCTCCTTTCCAAAGAGAAAGAACATTTGCTCAACTGTAATGTAATCATCCTTGGCTGGATAAAACCCCTACTTGTCTTTAGAAGTAGTGAGAGATTAAAAGCCATGTGTCGGTGGCTCATGTCTACAATCCTAGCTACTCAGGAGGCTGAGATCTGAGGATCATAGTTCAAAGCCAGCCAAGGCAGGAAAGTCCGTGAGACTCATCTCCAATTAACCACCAGAAAAACTGGAAGTGGTGCTGTGCCTCAAAGCGGTAGAGTGCTAGCCTTGAGTGAAAAGGCTCAGAGACAGTGTCTAGGCCCTAAGTTCAAGCCCTATGACCACCAACAACAAAAAAAGTAGTGAGAGGCCCATTTTTGACCACTGTTGGCTCAGATTTCCTTTGCATTCCTGAGCAAAGAGGATACGTAGGCCTCAGGAAGGAGCAACAGAGACAAAGGAGAGGGTGATATTTCCATCACGTGAGCTCTGGACATGTCTCCACCTGCCTGTCCTCCAACCCCCTTCCATGGGCTCCGCCATCCTGGGCCTCTCTTTCCTTCCTTCCTCTGCATGGCTGAGCTGTGGAGTACGGACAGCAGCCCTGCCTTGATCCTCTCCCCCCCCCCCCGCCACATCTCACCCAGCTGGCTGGCATTTCGGCTCACAAACACCTCTTCCCAACAAGCAGAGATCATTTCCATCCTGTGAAAAATGGCTGTCTCACACTCAGGCAGCCCTGCCGTGGGGCAGCCAGCTGCTCCTGCAGTAGGGATGAGGATGGGCATAAATCTTGAGCAGGTCCAGCTGCCGGGTGGACTCATGGGAAACAGCCATTCTTTCCTCAGGTTGGGGACTGCAAGAAGGGCAGGAGGGCGAACTGCGCATGCTCGGGCTGGGCCAGGATGGTCTATCCTCTCTCTCTGACCTCAGTTTCCCCATCCGTGACATGAGGCTAGGAGATCTTAGAAGACCTTTCTGCCTCTCAAGGCCTCGGATACAAGAATCCATCTTTGGTCTTTTTCTGCTGTGTCAGTATCCCAATGTCTCTTCGTTCCCTCTGACCCCTTCAGTGACAGGAGCCTTAGCCCCACTCCCCACCACCGAAGTGTGTCCTCTCATAGCTCACTGGCCTCTGCGGCTGGAGGCAGGCCACACAGAGGAGGCCAGCCTCAGACTCTCTAAGAATCACTTTTCAGCCACTGACACCCTTTCTGGGGGCTGGCTCCAGAGGTCTTGGCCAACCAGGACCCTGGGGATGGAAGAAGCTTTTCAAAAAGAAGGTCACCCAGTTCCCAGACAGAGACTATCCTCCTCTCCCCAAGATGACTCCACATGCACAAAGCCCCAGCTGCCAAGTTCATGGCCAGAGAAACCTCAGGGGTCAGGAGGATGACGCAGGGCTGCCATCTCCGGAGAGCCAAGCGTGGTCTGTAGCGGTTGGCCAGTTGTCTTTTGGCAGAGGTGGTAAAGTCGGTGGGCAGCAATTTCCAGGCAGGGACATAAGAAAGGGAGCTCCAGTCCTATCCAGTCTCAGCCCCTTACTGGCTCCCCTCCCGCAGACCTTAAACCTAAACCTCAGACCTTCCCTGGGCTTGGGCCATGGGTACCAGCTTCAGCATTTGTCCTGGGTGGGCTTATCCACTCTCTGTCTTCAGCACATTATGATCTGAGGCCTGTGGCCTAATTTCCTCCCTCAGTCACAGACCCTCCTACTGTCTTGTATTTAAGAGGAGGAGGAGGAGAAGCAGGAGGAGGAGGAGGAAGAGGAGGAGGAGAAGCAGGAGGAGGAGGAGGA
>NW_012267341.1:2582586-2600946 GCF_000151885.1 Dipodomys ordii
GGAGGAGGAGGAAGAGGAGGAGGAGAAGCAGGAGGAGGAGGAGGAGGGGGGGCGGGGCAGGCACTTATGCCTGTAATTCTAGCTTCTCAGGGGGCTGAGATCTGAGGATCATGTTTCAAAACCAGCCTGGCTAGAAAAGTCCTTGGGACTTTTATTTCTAATTAAGTCAGCAAAAGCTAAAAGTGGGGCTGTGGCTCAAGTGATAGAACACCAGCTTTGAGCACAAAAGCCAAGCCAGAACACAAGGCCCAATACTGGCAGGCACACACACACACACTCACACTCACACACACACACTCACACACTCACACTCACACACACACACTCACACTCACACACACTCACACTCACACACACACTCACACACACACTCACACACACACTCACACTCACAATCAAGCTCCAAGTTAAAAAAGGAAGAAGCGGTTTTTAGAGCCTGCTGAGAGCTGTGTAAAAGAGCTGGCCCAGCCAGAGGGGCCCAGCCATTTGGGGCAGTGCCAGCGTTGAGTTACAGATATTCTGGCTCTTCCTCTGCTCTCCTGTCCCAGGGGTGGAGCTCAGCCAAAAATTCATGGGCAAGGAAGGCAAGGAAGACCATCCAGTCAGCCACCCAGGACCCAGAGCAGGGGCAGGGGGTAGAGCACACACAGCTCAGGAGAGCCAGAGAAATGGGGAGCAATGCAGATCCATTACGCTTTCTGCCCATCTCTTGCTCCCAAGGCCTCCTCTGAGCCTCCTCTGCCTGCATCCATCAGGGCCTGGGAAGTGTCAGTCAGACCAGGACGTGAATGCTAACGCTACTTCCCAGCGGTGTGTGATCTTGAGCAAATTATTTTGCCTTCTTGATTGGACCTTGGTTCCTTCACCTGTGAAATGGGAGCAAAGGCTCCAACGACAGTTTGGTTCTGAATGATACCTGGAGGGCAGGTGCTAAGGGCTTGACTGTCTGTGCTTTGGGCAAGTGGTGGATCACGAGGGCTGTGACCTCATCCACTGATGGGGTCATAATGTGGTGGGAAGTGGTAGGAACTTTGGCGCTTGGAGCCTAGTTGAAGCAGTGTGTCCTTGGGGGTTGTGCCCTTGGAGAGGGAGGGGGATTACATCTTATATCTGGCCCCTTCTGCTCCACTTCTCTGCTGTCCACTTGTTCCATCACATCCCCTCCCATGAGGCTCCGTCTCCACCCAGCCCAGAAGCAAGGGAACCAGCCGGCCATGGATTGAAACGTCTGAAAGCAGGGACCAACATCAACCTTTCTTTTGTGGTTTTCCCAGGTATTTTGTCTCAGTCATGGAAAGCTGACCGATCTAGCCTAACTCACAGAAGTGTGGAGCACAAGGAAGGTGCTCATCATCTAACTTTGTTCACATCTATCTGCTCTACCTGGGTGTCAGCCCCTCATGCCCACCCCCCACCTTGGCCTCAAATGCTGAGTGGATTATGTCATAGCCCTCTTCGACCCTTCTCATCATGTATGAGATACTGTCTGATGTATTCTGTACAAAAAAAAAAATGTATGTGTGGGAAAAAAGCAACTCCCTTGTTTACATTTTCTGGAATTCTTTTTTTTTTAAAGTCAGTTGTGGGGCCTGAACTCTGGGCCTGAGCACTGTCCCTCAGCTCTTCAGCTCAAGGCTAGTGCTCTACCACTTGAGCCACAGCACCACTTCCAGCCTTTTCTGCTTATGTGGTGCTGAGGAATTGAACCCAGGGTCTCAGGCATGTCAGGCAAGCGCTCTACCACTGAGCCACCTTCCCAGCCCCTGGAATTCATTTTGATAAATAGTATTTTATATGATCAGAGCCACAGAGGCATTGTATCTTTGTGTTCCTCCCCTAAGTTTAAAAAAATACATATTTTTTGGCTAACTAGTTGTCAGCAAAGTCTTTGCCAGAGAATAGATTTTTGTTGTTGTTTGTTTGTTTTTTGTTTTGACTGGTCCTCAGGCTTGAACTCAGGACCTGGGTGATGTCTCTGAGCTTCTTTTGCTCAAGGCTAGCATTCTACCACTTGAGCCCCAGTGCTACTTTCAGCTTCTTCTGAATAGTTTATTGGAGGTAAGAGTCTCATGGACTTTTCTCCCCAGCCTGGCTTTGAATCGCAATGATCAGATCTCAGCCTCCTGAGTAGCTAGGATTACAGGTGTGAGCCACTGGTGCCCAGCTCAGAGAATACATTTTAACCTAATCAGATTTTTAAAAAGATGCATGTCTTCCCTGGATCTAAAAAACCCAGTTAGCCTCTTTTCTAGGTCAACCAAAGCCAATCAGGATCTGGTTTTACCCCTGACCTTTTACCAGAACCTGACCCTTACCTGGTGACATGGATCAATTCATTGTCCTTGACACCTTTTATGTCACTAAGCCTTTAGTGAAGTTGTCCTCCCTTCCTGGATGTCTTTCTCCTTCTGCCCCTTGGTAAGATGCACCCCCCCCACCTTCCATAGCACGTCTTGGGACGTAGACTCCATTGTGGCCCCAACTCCAGCTTGCCTCTGCGGTAGAAGAGCTGTGGCACTGCTGCCTCTTGTATCTTTGAGTGTGTTAAAGGCAATTGTTGATAATCCTTGCTCTGCAATACGAAGATTTGAACTCAGAGCCTCACATTTGCTTTATCATTTGAAATACCCTCATCCCCCCATTTTATTGATTTAGTGTAGGATCTTGCATTTTTGTCCAGGGCTAGCTTCTGACCTCTTTCCTCCTCTCTACTGCAGATTGGAATCATAAGGGTGCCATCCTGTCTGCCTTATTGATTGAGATGGGGTCTTTGTTAACATTTTTCCCCTCAAATTGGCCTCCAACGGTGAGCTTTCCTATCTCTGCTTCCTGAGTAGCTAGCATTACAGAAGTGAGCCACTGGCTTTGGCTTCTGGCTCTGCAGTTCTCAAATGGGTGCTAGGCATGGGTGAGGGCCTGTGGAATGCCAAGGTAAGCTCACCTGTATAGGTGAGCCTTACATATTCACATGTGTGAGGTGACTTAAGAGCATGTGCTGCTTCCTAGAGGAATCAGACAAAGAGAGCAATCACTGAACTTTTTACTCATGAGATCACTGAAGTCCGGTTGGCTGGAAAGCAGAAGAACCATCTTGGATTTGGGATTGCCTCGGCTGGAAATCTGTTCTTTTTCCACCCTATGGGACCAATAAGCCAGTGAATGGAACAGAAGTGGCACAGGCAGCGTACCATTACCATGGTTCACAGTGAGGGGAAGATTGGGGTCCCGACCTGCCTGTCCCTCCTCTAACATGGCAGCTGGAGCTGGGGCCCTGGGCTTCCTTGGAAAATTCTACAGCTGGAGGTCCTTCCTGGCAGAGAGCCCCACCTGTCGCTCAGCTGAGGGAGCCCCGCCACCTGTAGCCAGACCCGACGGCTCTGCAACCATCCCTCAAGCTAGCTAAACCATTCCAAAGGTCTCCTCTACCCCCACTCACCCCCAGCACCCCAAGGCTTGAAAGCTATCTCTACCCTACCTACCCTTGTCACTCACAATCAGGGCTACACACTGGGTACCTCCACAGCTGCGTCCTGGGGATTGGCAGGTACCTGCCCTCCCTGAGAAGCCTGAGGGCCCCCACTGCCTGCCTTCCCAGCCTGAGTTGCCCAAGGAGACTGACAGGAAGGGCCGGGCAGAGGCAGGCTGGCCCCGGGACTCTGCCTGGAGTGTCTTGGCCTGATGTCCAGTGACTGGGCTTTCTGTTGACGACTGAGCAAGAGCTGCACTGTGCTCTCCTGGGAGGGGCACCGCTGCCCAGGGTGATAAATCAAAACCTTTCATTACTGCCAGAGACATGTTTGGCAAGAAGATTGCTGGCTTGTTGTGGATGGATGAGGGGTCAACAGCAAAGATGTTTAAAATGATGTTGCCCTGAGGGCCCCCAAGTGCTGCACGCAAGGCCAGCCATCTCTGCAATGTTCTTGTGAGTGATAGGAGATCACAAAGGGGTCATTTTCACAGGTGGGACTTGCACTCAGCACTCTAGCCTCAAATGCACCAGCAGCAATCAGACAGGATAACTCCCACCTCTGTCCCTCCTCCCTCCTTCCGCCCTTCCCCCTCCCTCCCTCCACCCTTCCCCCTCCCTCCCTCCCTCCCTCCCTCCCTCCCTCCCTCCTTCTCTTCTTCCCATGGTGCACTCTCTGGTCACATTCTCTCCTCTGCCTCCTGACCCACCAGCATGTCTCAAGCAGCCCAGTGCTGGCTCTTCCCCTCCTGCCTGGGAATGCAACGCAATGAGCGATGGCATCCATCTCCCTGGTTCCCCATAACTGAGGCATGATAAAACCCATGTTTGGAAGCAAGCCAGGGGGCTGAGGTATCCTGGGAGTGCATGGAATCCATCCTGTGAGTCTGGCTTCAGTGGGGCTGCTGTTGGCGGCCTCTCAGCTGCCTCGGTCACCTGGGGCATTCTGAGCAAGGGTCCAGCCTAGGCAGAGTCTGCGGGGAGGAGGGGGAGGAGCTTCTGGTGAGTCAGAGAGTACTATGTGGCTGGAGCTGGGCTGTGAGGAGCCATGGGAAAGACGTGGGGGGCACGGGAACCAGATGCCCAGCCTACCCTCCACTCTCCCCAGCCCCTCCGTTTCAGAGGACTGTGGCGAGGGTTTGCTTTGGAACTGGCATTGGGCACCTAGCGACACATGAATGGAGCCCACAGATCTGTGGTTCCCCTGGTTTGCTTTTATTTTTTTCCCTCTGAACCAGGGTCCACTTGGCTGCTGTCCTGTGAGTGGGATCTGTGCGTCACTGGTCCCCAACACCCACGCTGTTAGCTCCAGCCTGGTCACACCAGCCCTCAGCAGCCTCCACCCTTCGCTGAATCACTCAGACAAACAGTACCATTCCTGCTGGTGCCCAGGGCTGAGTCACTCCTGCCATGGCTCCTTCTACCCTCCCTCTACCCAGCACCCAAGGATGGGGACAGTAGCCTGATGGAATCCTACTTGGAAGGGGGGAATTATTTTCTGAGGTACTCAGACTTGAGCTCAGGGCCTTGCACTTTCACTCAGCTTTCCTGGTTGGTGCTCTACCACTAGAGCCATGCCACCAGCCCAGCTTTTTGCTTATTATTTTAGAGGTAGAATCTTTGGGACTTTTCTTCATGGGTGAGTTTTGAATCAAGATCCTGTGGATTGGAGCCTCCCAAGAAGCTAGAATTACAGGTGTGAGCCGCTGGCACCCAGCTGATGGAATCGTTTTGTGGCTGGTGGGACCACAGCTGCCGGTGGCACTCAGAAGTCCCTTGAGATCCTGACTCCAGTACCACTTTCCTGGGAGAAACTGGAATGAGAGGGCATGGGGGGGAGCAGGGGAGCCACCAGAGGCATGTAGCCATGGCCCAGTCTAAGTTTCAGAGGCTAATGGACAGCTCCATTTTCCTCTCCTGCTGTCCCTTTGTCAGTCAGCCTGGACCCCAAGATCAAAGAGAGGGATTACGTGGGCCTGGGAGGAAGATGGAGGCATGGAAAGGCCTGACATCAGGGAGATGCCCCCACACCCTTCCCAAGCCTGCAGCTTCAGGCCTAGTCAGGCACTGGAGGAAAACCTTTTCACCCTGAACCTCTGGAGTCCCAGGCCTGGAAGGAGCAAGCTTTCTGGAGAAGCCCCTCAAGGGTGAGAACATTTATGGGATATTCACTTTGTTCATTCATTCACTCGTTTTTGAGGGTCTGTTTTGCTATGGAGCAGAGAATAAGCATCTAGAATCTCTGTTGTTAGGGAGTTTAAGTTCTGTCTACTGACATGGTGAATAAATCAATGAGGGAATGCCAAGTAGGAAGGGAAAAAGAAGAGGAGAAAGAAGAGGAAGAGGAGAAGGAGGAGAAAGAGATGAAATAGTTTGAGCAAACAAAGAAAGATTCATTGTGGGGTGGTAGGTGTGACGGGGCCCTGCAAGGAGGCTTTTCTGCAAGGTGGTGGCATGGGATCTGAGACCTGAATATAAGGGGAAGGGGGCCTGGTATCTGTAGAGCACTCTGGGCTAGAGGAAACTGCAGGTGCAAAGATCCTGTGGTAGGAACCTGGGAGCAGCAAAACAGGTTGGGGCTGCAGTGGAAGAAGCTAGGAGACAGGGGTCAGGACTGAGGGTGGAGAGGTGAATGCTGGGTCTTGCAGGCTAGCAGACAGCTGTGGGTTTATCTTGGTGATGGCGAGCACACACTGGGAGGTTTCTTTGGAAGAAAGGAGGTTAGATTATACGATGTAGTTGACATTTCAATGCAATCCATTGGCAGCGTCATGCACACAGCCTCCCTGTGTCACACAGTGTCCCCTCCCCATGGAGAAAGTGGCTTGGCCAAGGGGGTGTTCGCATCCTTCCTTGAGACTGGGTTCTAGACACAATCACCTTTCACCTTTAGAGGCCTGAGTAGGATTATTCCATCCACGTGCACCTCAGTATCCTCCTCTATAAAACTGAGGTGGGAGGCGGGGGGGGGGGGGAGGTCAAGTGAGTAATTCTCCTCGCAGAAGGTCATTACCATGAGTAAGAGAATCCAGGGATGCAAAGAACTCTGGGTGGCGCATGCTGAGCGTTCTTAGCAGATGTCTGCCAAGATGGCTTCGAAACTGTGAGGCAGATGTGAGCAGGAGCCTGGTGGCTGAGCAAGAAGCCAGGATCGACAAGAGCTGGCAGCCAACGAAGACCACGACAACAACGAGGGGCGAGAGAGAAGGATAAAGCACGCAGCCAAAAGCTTGCAGCACGCTGGCTGGCGAGAAAAAGCCGCTTCCAGCAGCCGCGGTCCCGTCCCGGAAGAGGCTGGGTTTGGGGAAAGAGTGTCTGGTTTTAGAGTCAGAATCTGTCCCATGTGCCAGACAGCCATGTGCACCTGCCCAGCAGGAGCTGGAACAGTGGTCCAGAGCGGGCCAGGGAGGCAGAGGCAGGTATGGTGGCTGGGGGAGTTCAGGAGCTGCCTGCAGGGACTTGGGGTGAGGATGGGGGGAGGAGAGGTGGGGAGGGAGCAGGGAGGGAGGGGCTGGAAGTGGGCTATAGGTAAAGGCAGGAGAAGACCAGCCTCTTGCTGAGATTTTGAAGGCTGGGAGTCAGGGCAGGCCTGGGTCTTGAGTCTGGGATTTGGGAGATGCAGCGATTGAGCAGGGAAAGGAGGAGTTGAGGGAGAGGCATCAGGGAAGGGTTCAGCTGCAGCACAGACTAAATCTCTCATGGCCACTCGTCCTCAGCCTGTGGCCCCTTTGGATGGAGGGCGGTGACTCAGATAAGGGGTCCCCTGGAAGCCCTTAGCCACCAAGGCTGGGAGCAAGGGGACCTGGGCAGGATGCCAGCAACCTCCACCTGCCCTCTCCCCTGGCAGGTATTTTATGAGCTAATGAAAGCTGCTTGGCTCACCCAAAGCCAGACCTGGGACTGGCCTTGGCAGGAAGTACACACAGGATGTGGAGAGTTTCCAGATTTTTCTTGACTCCATCAAGGGAGCTCAGGTATTTTTCAGCCTTCACCTAGTCTGACCAAGTCAGGACCCAGTGCACTAGGACAGGACACACCAAATTCAGGCTATGCATGAGGAAGCATGGAGCTGAGGGTTCATACCCTTGCTTGGTCTTTTCTTCTCTGGTGCTCTACCACTTGAACCACAGCCACATTTCTGGCTTTTTGGTGGTTAACTGGAGATAAGAGTCTCATGGACTTCCCTAGCTAGACTGGCTTTGAACCACAACCCTCAGATCACAGCCTCCTGAGCAGCTGGGATCTCAGGCATGAGCCACCAATATCTGACTGGACATTATTTTTGATCTCTCTTCCTTCAAAGACTCTAAGCCCCATGTGGGCAGCCTTGTTCCCTGTGCTATGCTCACAGTACACCCTCCAACAATATCAGACGGCCATATTCCCTGGGTGCTTGACTCCTGAGCTCTGCATCTTCTTTGTTTCTCTCATTGTCCTGGGACAGACCAACCTTGACTTCCTCCCAGCCTCTGGCCTGGTTGCTCAGGTACGGCCTCCTCTGTTCAAGCTGAGGGGTGTGGAGGGAAGGTACAGAGAAGAATAGCTCATGGCAGACACATCAAACTGCATGGGACCCCCATCCATGTCCACTTGGGAGTTAATAGGTAGCCAGGGGAATACCCTTGATTCCAGCTGATGGGGTTGACTGGACAAGGGGAGGGGCAGGTCTCCTCTGATTCCACTTGATTTCCAAGCAAGGCTGTGTCTCTTGGCTGAAGCCCCATATGGGCCAGCCCTTGGCTATGGCTCCCTTTGGACAGTGTCTGGGGTCTCATTTGCTACCCGGTTGTCCTGTGGACAGTGGGCAAGGAACAAGGGCAGTTCAGGTTGAGTTAGTGAGCAATGGCTGGATCCTAGCCAGGCGAAAGAGGTCTAAGGTAACAATGATCACTAGTCAAAGGCTGAGAGGATCCTGGCTGAGCAGACACCAAGGTCTGAGGTACAGGGGAACCAGCTTCCAGTTTCTTCCTGAGAACCATCAGGAAGGTACTTCATATCTCTGGGTTAGGAAAGACTCAGAGGTAAACAGTCAGCTTAATGGAGCACTGCCATGATCCATTAGTAATGTCTGTCCTTGGCATTGTAAAGGAAGCATGTGTCATTCCTGGCTCAGAGTCTCTTTCATACATTCCATGATTCAAAAGCCCTGTGTAACTCAAGATCAACTCTGTGTGCATGTGTGTGCATGTCTGTATATGCACGTGCCCGTGTGCTCATAGGTAAAAGGTGGAAAAGATAAGAAAAATGGATTCAAAATCCTGGGTCCAATACGTGGCAAGCTCTGAGACAGACACAGAATGGAAGCTGCTCTCCTGCCCACAAAAAGCGCACTGTGAGAAAGCAGCTTGTTTTCACAAACTAAGTTGCTAACCATTAGTGGGTTGTGAAATAAATTTAGTTGGTTCTACCAATATTTTAGGAACACACCGAGGAGAGCAGAACGAAACAGAATGAAATTTTTAAAAAATGAGCATCTTAGATGGCGATGCATATGGAACGGAAGCCTGAGCTTTCATCTCAGTTCTGTGTGGACGTGGGAAGGGGGTGATGAAGGGTTGATCCATGTGACTGATGGTCCAGTAACTCTGTAATGCTGTACTGTCTCCTCTGTCTCCCTGGGGTAACTTTAAGACATATCCACACATTGTTTTGGACACTCTTCCCTTCAAACGTGGGACCCATCTCCTCCCCCTGCAGGACAGGAAGGGACACAGTGACTTGCTTTGAATGAATGGAGGGTGGTCAACATGACAACTTGTCCCTCTCAGGACTGCAGCCTACTCCTCACTCTTCTTCTTGAGTTAGTCGCCTGGAGAATCCCATGCTGGAGTTATCTAAGCCATGCTACACAAAGGCCTTCTGCCAACAATCACGTCCGCCATCTTGGAAATGGGTCCAGGCGAACTTTCCAAGGGCTGAAGCTTGGGTAGGCATCTTGTCTGCGATTTCATGAAACCTGGATCCAGAGTCTCCCAGCGATGCCACTCCAACTGTTCCTCTACAGCAGCTGTCAGGGTAGGAAAGGTTTGTTATTTGAAGCTGCTCTGTTCAGAGGGCAATTGGTTATACAGTGCCGCATAACGAATACACTCTCCAAGTGCTCCCCGTTGATTGAAAAATTATGTGGTTATTTCCTATGGAAGGGACTTCCAAGAGCTTGGGGATGTTTCCAAGAGAATGAGAAAGTTCAAGGAGCCCGGGAAGGGAGGAAGGACCAGGGGGAGTCTGATCATGATAACAAATCCAGTGGACTGACAAAGTCCAGGATTCTGTGAAAAATTTATGTGTCAGGAAGTATCCAAGGCTGAGCCTCTCAGCTTCTTCTAATTAACCACCCCCCTCCAATCCCTTTGGACAGGAGGACAGTATTTTTAGATTTGTGAAGGTACATTGGGTTCCCGGTGATGGGAGGCCCCTCCCCCCCATTCAAGGAGTTCGTGTGGAGAACATGGATTAGTTGTGGGATTTCAGTGAAACCACTGCTCTCACTTCTGCCTATCTGGTAATTTGGCCAGAAACTTGGATGACTGCACAAAAGATGTGTTCATCCAAACCTCGAAAGCACAAGTTGTTTCGATAGAGCTGATTTATTATCCAGAACTCTCTTCCCAGGCAGAATCACCAGGCCAAAATCAACAGGAAGACATTTAACAGTAATCAATATAAAGTCAGGCACTTTCAGATCGAACAACAACAAGAAAAAGTCAATGGTTCAAGGACTAAGCCTAAGGTGGGTGGATGAATTGGCTTGGCAGAGCTCTACCTGACAAAGTCAGGTCATTTTTGTTTGACTTTTAAGGTCAATGTCAGCACTAACAACATGATGTAGCTACACAAACTCAGCCTGGACATGGTCTCCAACTTCACAAAGCCCATGGTAGGGGGAGAGGGGGGAGGCACACGTGGAGAAACCGGAGTCTCCCAAGCCAATGCTCAGATATGATTTCTGAGGTCATACTCCATCACTCTAGGTTGGTAGAGGGACTGGGTGCCTGGTCCCAACTGCACTCATGAGGCTCAGATGCCAGGGTGCCCACACAGGAGGGACAGTAATTTCTCTGAAGTGAATGGTGGGTACGGTCTATGAAGTGAAGGGGACACATGCTCCAGGATTTAATGCGCCAGATAAAGCACACAGAGTGTCCTGGCACAGGGGCACTGCCTGGGGAGCCACACACCTGTGTTCTCCTCCAGTCCCTCCCATCACGCCTGGCGAGCTCATCACCACCCGCTTCCTGCGTCTCCTCCCCTCCCCTCTGGTGCCCTCCCACCCTGCTGGGCACCCCCAGGCTCTTCTCAACTCCTGAAGTAAATCTGTTCGGCCGATCTTGGCAACTGTGGCCTTAATTGTGTGTGTTTGACAAATGGCTCTATGAGATCCACGCAGGACACTGGGCCGCTGAAGACTGCTGGGTCAGGATGGAAACGTGCTATGAAGAATCTGAGAGGACAGAGCGGCCTGAGCTGAGGATGTGGGGGCCTGGGCTGCCCTCCCTCTGCCCACCAGGCGGGGCTGGAACTTCAGCTTCTCCATCCCGCTGCAGCCTCTTAGGCTGTTGGTAGAAATGAAACTCTGGGAGCTCTGTGTGGGGGGGGGAGGGGGCACACACACACGTACACAGGCACATGCACATGCTGGCCCTGGGACTTGAACTCAGGGCCTGGGCCCTGGCCCTGAACTGTTTTACTCAAGGCTAGTGCTTGAGCACTCTACTACTTGAACCATAGCTCATTTCCAGCTTTTTGCTGATTAACTGGGGATAAGAGTCTCACGGACTTTCCTGCCCAGGCTGGCTTTGAACCTTGATCTTCAGATCTCGGCCTCTTGAGTAGCTATGATTACAAGCATGAGCCACAAACACCCCACTGCCCCCCACCCCGAACTTTGAAGGAGGCAGAAAGCGGCCTCTCCTGCCCTGTGCTCACAAGGGAAGACATTCAAATGCAGAGCAGTTGAGTGCCCAAGCAGATAACTGGTAGGTGCAGCCTTGAGTGGCCCGCCTGGGTCAATGAGTGCTTCATCCCACAGTGCCCCGGCCGACATGACTCCTCTTCTGCTAATTGGATTTCCCATGCTTCACTGCCCATTGCCATGTTCTCTCCTCTGAAATACCCAGGGTGGGAGGTGTTTCTCTTGGCACTAGATGATGAGTGCTAAAGTTGAGCAGTTCTCTTACTGGCTGTACCTTTAAGAATTTGCTGCAGGCCCCAGTGGCTCATGACTATAATCCTAGCAACTCAGGGGGCTGAGATCTGAGGATTGAGTTTCAAAACCAGCTGGGGCAGGGAAGTCCGTGAGACTCTAATTTCCAATAAGCCACCAGAAAACCGGAAGTGGCGTTGTGGCTCAAATGGTAGAGCGCTTGCCTTGAGCTGAAGAGCTGAAGGACAGCGCCCAGGCCCAGAGATCAAGCTCCATGACTCACAAAATAAAATAAAATAAAAATTGTCTAATTTCTCTGAGCCTCAGCTTCCTCATCTTTAAAATGGGATGATTTGCTAGGGCGGATGTGATGATGTGACATTAAATGAGATAATGCAAACAATGCACTAGGGTACAGAGTAGACTCAGTCTGACCATTGCTATAACCAGTTGGGGTCCTTGGGGTGGTCCTGGATGGCTAGCCAGCCTGTGCACTGCACAGTGGTACAGCAGCATCAGCGGAGCTTAAATACAATCTGTATTCACCAGAGAAGGATTCTTTTCCTGATTTGCATAATGTTGCTGTTGTTTGCAGACCTGTGTGCCCTTCCTGTCTTTTGAAAGGGGCAGGACGGGATGCTAAGCTACCTCTCACCTGGGGACCCTGGTGCTTCAACTCCACTAGTTGAGCTTCTTGAGTGCCATGGACATTTGCAGGCACCACCTGAAAAGAAGGAGCCTCGGGGACAGAAATACCAAAATAATGGAACCATCACCTTTCTCACTACCAGCGACACCACCAGGAGCTGAGGGTGGGGTCGGCCCTCAGGACAGGTGGGCTGTAGGTCTGAAGTCACAATCATCTCCCCTCTGGCTGGTGCAGCAGCAGCTGCTAAGCCGTGGGCTCTCAGATCACACACCAGGGGACGGCTTCCATGGCTAGGTACAGGATGGGGGCTGTGAGGGGGACTGGGGAAAGTAGAAAGGAAGCAGAAGGGCCGACTCTTGGCAAAGGTGCTCTGGAATATAAGGGGGGTACAGGGTTCCCACACCAGGAGCCCTTAGTCATTGCTTAAGTGAGACCCAGGAGGAAAGGGAGAGTGTAAATTCCCAGCATTCCAGCACTGTTCTCTGACAGCCAAGCAGATCTAGAAGCCCCATGGTGGCCCAGGAGCTGTGGATATATGGGGTGCTGAACAGGGAAGCCCCACCATCTCTCTCCAGCCCTTCTCCTGCTGTGGATCTGGGCTTGGGGCCCATAGTATCTGCCCTCCTGGGCCTGGGAGGGGTCTCTTAACACCCCTCCCTCACCCCCAATGGGTCAGAGCTAGACTGAGAAGATTTCTAGCATTCTGGTTGCACCCCAGGCTTCACATCCCCATGGGAGCAACCATCAAGCAGGCAAACAGGACAGGTGGTATCCCTGAGGCTTGCTGTGCATGCTCTCCAGAGCCAGGCTTTTCTTCTGCCAGATCTGCACTGGGCATAGGCCCATTCTGGCTCCTACATGTGAGGCACGCAATCATTACAGTGATACTCGCTGCCCATCTTGGCTCAGAGCACACAGCTAATAGGTGATGAAGCTGGACTCACACACACACACACACACACACACACACACCCCTACTCTCAGGTGCAGCCCATGCTCTCAGGCATGGCCAGGCAGGTAAGAGAGCTGCACTTCAGGTTCCAAAGCCTGGAACTCCTTCACACTCAAACAGCACAGCACAGCACAGCACAGCACGGCACAGCACGGCACGGCAGCCCTGAAAGCACGAATTCCCTGAAGGAAGGTTAACAGGCTTCTCTCTGATCATACAGCCTAGCAGTGGCTCACCTCTGCAACCAGGGCCTGCATTGACCTCTTAAGGTTCAAAGACCTCTTATGACACCCATCTTCAGGGACGTGCAGTTTACCCACCTTTATCTTCTCTCCTCTCTGACAATTGGAAAGAAATAGAGATCATAGAAGAAAAGGAGGAAGGAAGACTGGAAGGAGGGAGGAAGGATGAAAGGAAAAAAAGGGAAATGGGGTTAGGGAGGGAGGAAAGGAAGGAAGGAGAAAGGGAGGGAGGAAAACAAGAGAGTCCCTTTCTCCATTCTAGCAGTTCCCCTCCTCCCCAGAACCTCCTGCCCGTGACAGATGTTTATGGCTTTAGACAATGAAATGGATCATCACCTTCTATCTTCAGTGGGGGGTCATTACTCCTCCATTCAGCAGAGATGTGCTAGAGGCTTAATTTTTTTTTGTTTACCTATGAGATCACTTCAATGTAAGAGAATTAGAAACCTTCTTCTTTATTTCTTTAGCAAATAGAGGCTTGTTGCCCCCCTCCAAAAAATATAAAAAGAAGGGAGGGCGAAGACCTAATATTATGATTCTAAAAACAAAACAACTCTTTACGCGAAGATGGGTGGGTTTTGGGTGGAAGGACATATGTATAGATAGGGGCTTTATTAGGAAAAACATCCACCTTCCATTGTAAGTCAACATGGAGCAGTAGAACTCAGGGAAATGGTTGAACCCAGCAGGATGGGCCTCTCTGACTGCTTGATGCTACTTAAATCTGCCAGCGTGACCAGATGCCAGGAGACTTTTCCATGTGGTGGAGGGAAGTGGCTTGAGACAGACAGGGCTCCCAATAGCTGGCTCATCAAGATCACAGGGGTAACTGCTATCATGAGGATCCCCCATCTCCGTCCTGTGCCAGATACTAGGCAAATGCAAACACATAAACAAAGAAGAGGCATGCTTAGGCATTCTTAGGCAGTATGGAAGGCGTGGGACCCCTGACAAACCTGCACTTCATGGCAGGAATGTATGACAGAGAAGAAGTCACTTACCCCATCAGCCAGGAAGCAAAAGGGAAAGAAGAGGTGGGTCCTGATCATCCTCTTCAAGGTCACGTGCCCAATGAACTAAAGACTTCCTTCCAGGCCCCACCTCCTAGAGTCTCTACCATCGCCCAGTAGTGCTACCCTGGGGACCTAGCCTCTAACACATGGACCTTTGGGTTGGGAGTGGGACATTCAGTATCCAAACTCTTAATGGCCCTGAATGGGCATCCAGTGCAGTTAACATCCTCAGCTCACACTGGTGTTCCCAGAACATTCTGGTTTTAGGGTAGAAGTCCCATCTCCTGGGAATCTGCCTAGTCTTGAGCTAGTGATGTGGCTGGTACCCCTGCCCCCTGCATAGTCCTAAGAGACCAGTTTTTCTAGACCTGTCCTGTAAGCACCCTTGGGGGGGGGCAGGTGCAGTTCCTGGGCCCCTCCTTCCTCAGATAGAACCACAAGGGCAGGGTCCCTAAAGGCAGGATACAAGCTCTGTAGTGAGCATAACACTTCAGCTTTGTGTGTGGGGACCATAGGTAAGTATTGAGGTGAAGATGGGTCTTCATGGGCTTTGCCCGGAGATACTGACTGTTAATATGGGGTGGTTATGAAGGGAGCTGGATTCATGTTCAAAGTCCATCTTTCTCATTTTGCAAAGGAAGAAAGCAAGGCTCTCAGAGATGAGTAACATATATAAGCTCTTTATCCTATCAGTGGCAGAGCTGTGTGTCAGTTATTTGCACTCATTCATTCACGCATTCATTGTGCAGTGTTGAATTCAAGGCCTTGCACTTGCTAGACAAGTACTCTACCACTTGACCCATGCCCTTTAGTTTTTTTTTGTTAGTTGTGGGGAGTGAATTTGTGGCCTGGACCTGTCATTGAGCTCTTTTACTCAAGGCTAGTGCTCTACCATAGCACCACTTGCAGTTTTCTGGTAGTTAACTGAAGATAAGAGTCTCATAGGGGCTGAGAAGGTGGCTCAGTGGTAGAGCGCTTGCCTTGCATGCCTGAGGCCCTGGGTTCGATTCCTCAGTACCACATGAGCAAAAAGAAAAAAGCTGGAAGTGGCGCTGTGGCTCAAGTGGTAGAGCACTAGCCTTGAGCTGAAGAGCTGAGGGACAGTGCCCAGGCCCAGAGTTCAGGCCCCACGACCGGACCCAAGGAAAAAAAAAAAGAGTCTCATGGATTTTGCTGCCCCAGCTAGATTTGAACCATGATCCTCAGATCCAGCTCCCTGAATAGCTAGGATTACAGGTGTGAGCCATCAGCACCTGGCTATCCTTTAGCTTTTTAAATTTGTTTCTCAGACAGAGTCTCA
This sequence comes from Dipodomys ordii, assembly GCF_000151885.1. NCBI lineage: Eukaryota > Metazoa > Chordata > Mammalia > Rodentia > Heteromyidae > Dipodomys > Dipodomys ordii. Next base: position 2,598,352 of record NW_012267341.1, read on the forward strand.
ATCTTTCCCCCTGATAAGTTTTAGACTTCTATCCACCTACTTTCATTTCCTGAATTACTTCTACTGGGACTACAGGTGTGTGCCACTCGATTCAGCTCAAATGTGGGATTTAAACTCCAGTGGTCTTGCCCTACAGCCTGAGCTCTGAGCTGGGGGACTGTGCTCCATAGAAGTGGCTGTCCATGCTCACCATTTGGATGATGTTGACAGTGTGTCAATGTGTTAAGGAAACCTAGCCAAAACTCCTGTGCTGAACATTGCATATGCACTCAGAAGGGTACACCTTGTAGAGACCCTTTCTCAAATTGTCATGAGAGCCTTCCACATCAGGACTGTCTTTTCCATCTTAGGAAGAGGAAATCATGACAGGTAAAGGCAAGGACTCTTTCCAGGTGACAGAAAAGCAAGAACTGGGGCTGAAGTTGCAGGCAGAGCCCATCCTTGGCCACCACAGCTGTTTGAATGTTGAGGATGGGCACAGGTGTGCGGGTACCTGACACTGACTGTGTTTGCTTCCATGACAACGCTCACACCTCACACTTGAGACTGTTCAAGGACCACAATGGTGCTCAGACTCCAACTGCCCCTCAGCACATACCCTTATTCTTGGTCCCAAGGGCTTCCTGGAGGCAGTAATTCACCTTAAGAACTGGCTTTAGGCACAGGGAGCATTTGGAAAGAATAAATGCCATCTCAACGGTCACTTACTGAGTGTCACAGATAAATCCCCATCGCACGAGGCCTTGCAGATGCTTCAAACCCCATGTTCCCCACTTCAAAATTACAGTGCTCATTATGTCTGCTGCTCAACCCTATTAGTCAGTGTCTTCACAGAGAAGCACGGAGATGGCTAACGCATAGATTTTTGTTTTTAATATTCAGATGCTCTTTTAGTATGAGTAGCACCCTTTGGAACCTATGTATTTTTAACTGCATGCATTGGAAAACAATATTCCCAAGAGGAAATCTAGAAATCTCATTCAACTTTCAAAGGGTCTTTGGCTCATGAAATAGTGACTGCGATTCTTAGAGGTAGGAATCAATGACCATTCATCATGATTTCTACTTTTTGAGGCATTTATTTTTGGTGGTAGTGGTAACCCTGGGGGATTGCACTCAGGGCCTTGCACTTGCTAGGAAGGTGCATATCGTTTGGGCGACATCCTCACCCCACCCACAACCTCCAACCCCTTCCTCCTCCGCCTTTCTTTTGCTTTGGTTATTTATTTATTTATTCATTGATAGATTGAGATGGTGTCTTGGACTGGCCTGGACCTCAATCCTCTTATTTACACTTCCCACACAGCTGGGATCAAAGCATATATTACTGGTGCTAAGCTTCTTATTGGTTGAGATGGAGGTCTTCTGAACTTTTTGCCTAGGCTGGCTTCAAACCTTACTCCTTCCATTTCTGCCTTCAGAGTAGCTAGAATAACGGGAGAGAGACACCCTGGCTGGCCATAATTTCTATACTACAGAACAGAAATTCAGACACAGAGAAGTTGTGAAAGCTGCCTGAGGGCATACCGTTCAATCAGAAGATAGCAAGGGTTTGAACCCAAGAGAGTTTAGATCACAGCCTCTTCTCCATTTGCCGTGACAAATTAGCAATGAAAGGCACACTGTGTAGGATGGGGGTGGCTGGGGGATAGAGTCTTTGGACAGGATCTGACCTCTAAAGGAGACAGTGTGAGCCAAAGTCAAGTGCTCTCCCTTCCCCCACCCAGATCTTTACTAAGAGTCCTCCACTCCCAAGTCCCTCATATGCTTCTAGACCCTTCTTCCAGCTGTGTGATTTCTGCAGTCATCCTTGAACTCCTCAAGTGTCTTGAGGGCCTGGATTGGTTTTATTTATCTCCAAATCCCTATAAACCCAGGGACAGTTCCAAATAAAGGCTTCTGAATGAATGTGTCTGTATCCCATAAATGCCTCATCCATTGTGGGTGCAAAGACCCTTTCTTTTTGGATGGAATTTTACTGCTTTGAAGAGAAAAGAAGGCCTCCAGCTAGAGAATCCGTCTACATTTTATAATAGTATTAAGACAGGGTCTTGCATTTTTATAGCACTTTTGATGTGCGCAAGAATTTTTATCTCCCTTTATCCTTTTGACTTAAGCCTTAAGTGTAAATTTGTCCGGACTGGAACGAAGCTCAGATTCCATGACTGGGAGAAGTAAACAAATGTTCCAGGCACCTTGTCCCAGCCAACCAAGCACAGGGAAGGGTAGAGGGCTGCAGAACAAGTGACCTCAGCCATGAAATGAGACAGGAAGAGCCATTCTGGGGAGCTGCTGTTAAGATTAAATGAGATGGTGCCGACTGGTTAGTTGGATGAGGCTGGCACAGGGCTGACATAACCATTGTTCCTTCTTCTGTTCTTCCCTTTTCTCTGTTTCTCTCTTCCTCCTCCTCCTGGGCTTCCTCCTCCTCCTCCTCCTCCTTCCTCCTTCTCCATCCTCCTTCTTCCTCTTCCTTTTCCTTTCCTCCTTCCCTCTCTCCCTCCTTCTCTCCTTCCCTTCCTTTGTTTCTTCTTTCAGTCTTTCCTCCTTCCCTCCCTTCCTTTCCTCCCCCTCCTCCTCCCCCTCCTCCTCCTC